>NC_136968.1:13109894-13509894 GCF_032717465.1 Coenobita brevimanus | reverse complement strand
TATTCCAGTGCTAATAGAAACTAAAACTAGTTTTCGGCCCCTGTGGAAGATGTCAGTGAAAACAGCTTTATACAGTGGACTGGCGTAGTAAAGGGGTGGGAGCGGGGTTGCAACCTTCTCGAGCATCAGTTTTTGGGAGAGTGGCAAATTACATCCTGAGTATTATAGTCAACGTTCCTATTTTACTTTTTGACGTGGTGTGGGTGACTAATGTAAAGCATATGCAACAGGCGTAAAAACAGTAATAATTATCATGCATTATTTTCATGGCCAAATATCCCCTACACTACATCCACAATTATTAGTTGCTGCCAGAGCCAGCGGGCGGGGCCACGCACGGTGGCCGATGTTCACTTCGCCTCTTCTGTTGCTTTTCTTACGTCCACAAACCTCACACCCGAATATTCATCATGCCTAGTAAAGTCGTGATTGTTTACATGTTCCGGGATACTTTCCCAGCCAGTGTTTGCTGAACCTTGTCTTGATGTTTCACAAAATATCAGACCTCGGTTCAGTGATGCATTGTCCACACAGTGTGTGTGTGTGGGGGGGGGGATGTGGGAGTGGGTGTGGGAGTGTGGGAGTATAGGGGTGTGGGGGTGTAGGTCTATGGGTGTGGGGGTATGGGTGAGGGTGTCGGGGTGTGGGTATGGGTGTGGGTGTCTTGGTGTGGATATGGGTGTGGGTTTGTGGGTGTGGGTATGGGTGTGTATGTGTATGTATGTGTTTGTGTCTGGGTGTGAGTGTGTCTGGGTATGAGTGTGTTTGGGTGTTGGTGTGTTTGGGTGTGGGTGTGGGTGTGTAATCACTTGAAACTCTTTTATGGCATAAGGGCGAAAATTATGGAGTAATGACACTGGAAATGGGACAGTTTTGGAATGTGTGTGCCGTGCGTAAAGTGGGTTAAATAATGAATAATAGGAACTAAGAAATTGATGGCGTGAGGAAGCTTATTGATAACATAAACGGTTGGTGTGGTCATGAAGAGAGAATGGAGAATAATAGGAACTGAAAAATTGTTGGTGTGAGGAGGCTTATTGATAACATAAACAGTTGGTGTGGTCATGAAGAGAGAATGGAGAATAATAGGAACTGAGAAATTGTTGGTGTGAGGAGGCTTATTGATAACATATAATGGTATACAGTTGGTGTGGTCATGAAGAGAGAATGGATCTTGATAAGGTGGTGAAAAAGTAAAGTCGAGTTTGAAAGTCGGCGGAGGTTTGAATGTTGTAGTTGTTGTTGCAACCCCAGGTTCATCTCGTTGCGATCCCAATGGAAATCAGAAGCTTCTACCCGTCGTTTCCAAAAGTCTTTGGTTGAGGTTATATTTAAAGACTGTGTTGCAATAGTGATGTGCATGTGGTGAATGAATGTGTTGTGGTGTGGGGGGCTGCCTTGCAGTATGGGCAAAGTAACTTGTTTGTGAGTTGTATTTTGTGTCGGAACCGTAGCAGGGAACAGTGGTGACCACATCGCAGTACTGTACTGTTTTCTTTTATATATTTTTTACTTTTTTAAACGAAGATGCTCTTGACATGTTGATGATGACTGGCTGAATGCGACATGTCCGAGTAACATGGCTGTATTTCAAATAACTACTAAGTAATGTGACATTACCTGGTAATTATTTGAAGTACGAGGATGTTATTCGAACATGTTGCATTCAGCCAATCATCACCAACCTGTCAAGTGCATCTTCGCCTCAATTAAAAAAAAAAATGAGTATAGGTGTGTTCGTGTCTTTCTGGGTAGGGTTGATGAGGAGTGTATGTCTTGTGGTGGTTCACGAAGCATGCTGTTTGACTGAAGGGTTTGGATGGCTGTGGTGCCTAATGGTTGTATGCACAGTAGGTCTGTGATTTGTAGTGTTGGGTGATCTGTGATTTGTATTATTGGGTGGAGAAGGGGGTATGTTGCCGAAATACTCTGTGTAGTGTTGGGCAGTTGTTCGTTTGTTTATTTTTGGATGGCGGTGATGCAACATGAAATTGCAAGGGTGAGATGGGTACTGAGCTACAGCAATTAACTGTCTCAAGTATTCATATGATCTTTGGAAATAATTTTGCATCTTGATGAAAGTGATCTATAATAATGATTTTGATGCATACTGTACTTATTCTTTAGGCTTTGTTCGTCTCCTTCTCTGCTGACTCCCTTCGGCCTCTCTTTCTCTCTCTCTCTCTCTCTCTCTCTTCAGGGATGGCCCGACCGGGAGGGGGGGTCACCCCCCCCAGTGTGTGTTCTGAGTTGGTCAAAGAATTACTGAGTTGGTCAAAGATCGAGAAGTCATTTAGCAGGCTTAAGCTTTTAAAAACATAGGCCTATTTGCGAAACCGAACCAAAGAAAAAACGTTACATTTTCTGATGGTTCTAGCTTGTGAAAGGACCTAACTGATCAGTTGGATCTTCAAAAAGACCATAGATTGGTGGAAGCTCATGAAAACATGAATAAAAATCTAAAAGCCATTATCATTACACAATCTGTACATACAGGTTGTTACTGGTGAATCCATATTAATCCATTATCCACATTCACTTGAAGTTGACTCAACATTCGTTTTTCAACTTTTTCCTTATTTGACTTACCAAGTGTGCTTTGTGTATGTGTATGATATTTTTTTTTTAAATAATCAGTTTACGCATCTTGTATCTCTCACTGTATGACTGAAAATCAGTGAACAGTAGTGCAATTTTGAATTAAGTTGTGTCTATATGCACCAGAAATCCAGAATGAAAGTTTGTTTAAATTTGTCACCAGTAAATAAATTACTGTCCAGGAAATACTGTAAGTCTGTTACAATAAAAATTACTTTCTCATAAATTTGATTTGTTTTCATCTATTTAGTTGGTCAAACCGTAACGCCAAACGGATCAAATTGGTCAAAATTGTCCTTACCCTCCCCCCCAATCACATACTCCTCGGGCCATCCCTGTCTCTCTCTCTCTCCCTCTATACACACACACACACACACACACACACACACACACACACACACACACACACACACACACACACACCACTGTTCCTCTGAATTCTCTGCTTGTATCTCTCCCCCATTACGACTGAAACGAGGCACTAGCCTTGCCCCATCCTCTCACCCGCTCTGTAATGCATCTGTTAACTACTAATCTGTCTTTCTTGTATACGACTAGTTAATTGTTGAAATGTCTTAAGATGTCTTTTTCCAGTGCATAGTGCCACATTATTTCAAACGCTGTGCGTCCAGGCATCTCAATGAAGTGGATATTTGTGTTTACGTTTCTTTGGAAGGAATTGACGAGGTTTTGATTTATGATGGTCACAAACAAATCAGTCCTAGTCATTCTAAGAACGAGACTTCAATTCCCATCTCTTGATGTTGCTGTTGTTGTTATTGTTGTTGTTGTTGTTGTGTAAACCTGGTCTGTCTGGCCAAGCAGAGCTTTGAACCGCGGTCAAGCAATCGCCTCTGCAGGGCTGTCCCGTGCAGTGATGGGGTGAAACTAGGATATCCGGCCTTGAGCTGCATTTAGTCTCGCTACGCCAGTATCTTTATAGGCAGCAGATTGTTTAGTACAACTGTTGCCCTTGTAACAATATTTTCATATCATACAATATAATTCAGCACAAGTATACATACTCGTAATGTTTTCCCAAACTAGACTTTCGGCGTTGATTTTTATTAGTGCCATATTTACTAATAGCGAATACTTTCATGTTAGGAAGGACGGGAGCCCCTCGAAGAACCACCCAGGCTGGAGATGCTGCTATTGTCGCAGCAGCAGGGGCAACACCTCTTACGATCGCGGTGGCCATAAGGGACAGTCTTCAGTGAGATGTGTCCGCGCTGACTGTCAGGCAAAGGCTGCATGACGCTGGTATACACTATAGAATTCCAGCAATGATGGAAAGCCTGATACAACAACACAGAGAGGGGAGGTTAGCCTTTGCTCAACGCTACTTTCAGAACCTTGACTTTTGGTCGCGGGTCATCTTCATGGATGAGAAGTGTTTCTCCTCCACCTCCCATGGTAGGGTTCACTGCTGGAGAAGAAACAACACCAGGTATATGATATTACCATTTTTATTACTGATAAAATTCCGTATTGTTATTGCCCCCCCCTCAAGGCTTCGTCTTCGTTGCAGTCATCTGTTTTCTGTTCACCTCGCTGTTACAATAATTAACCGATATTCAGACTTTCACCTATGGAATAGGTCAATAATGAAGCTGTCTTCCGCACTCTGCATACCCCTCCGTCCTTGATTTCCAGTCTTTTAAAGGCAATATGACCAGGCATCTAAAATAATCAGGATCCCTTATTTTGATATTATTCTGTTCATATTGTCCTGGAAAAAGATATGATTCCTTCCACTCTTTGCCTCTGTTTTCTTTGTATAAAGACATTAGTGCCGCGAAAAACTGTGATCAGTTCTAAATAATATAAGGTTAGGAGGACATGTAATCAACTAGTATTCTGTCTAATGGCTGCAACAATACAAATATATATATATATATATATATATATATATATATATATATATATATATATATATATATATATATATATATATATATATATACTGTATATATATGTATCGCATGCAGAAGAGAGGGTCGACATTTGTGAGGAGGCACGATCGGGTCACGTTACCTGTAACATCTGGGGATACCTGACTCTACATGGCCTGGGTGACATGTTCAGCATCGAGGGGCGTTTTACTGCTGACCAGTATGCCCATATCCTGGAGGAACGTTCCCTGCCATCTTTACGCGCAAAGGGTTTCCCGTTCGAAGATGGACCTGTAATGTCCATGCATGACCGGTGCCCCATCCACACCGCACGTGTAGTACGGCAGTGGTTTCAGAGACAAGACATACTTCACCTCTCAGACTGGCCCGCCAAAAGGGCCAATCTAAATGTAACAGAACATGTCTGGGCTGACATGATTAATACCTGGCAGCCAGGAGACGAGAGGACAAGAAATGAACTCCTCAACCACGTAATTGCCCAGTGGGAACTTTGCCGGCGCAAATACGACTTCATCCGTGGCCTTGTAAGCTCCATGCCTGATAGGTTGCAAGCAGTGATTGAGAAAGAGGGAGGCTGGATCCGATATTGATGTGAAAAGTTAGGCATCAGTTATCGTTATATTAAGGATATATATATATATATATATATATATATATATATATATATATATATATATATATATATATATATATATATATATATTTTCTGTTGACTAAAAAATAGAAATAAAAATAAAATTGTCTATTTTTGTCTGAAAACCTCCGTATAATTCTGCTTATATATTATCCACCTCCTACTACATGCAAGATTACTCACACGTAACAAATATAATGTGTTCCTTGGCCTTCCCACACAAACAGGACGGATGAAGTAAACTATCGCAATGTCTTTCCTCCATAATTATGCGATTTGTTAATGCGTCGGTGGTGGTGGACGGTGGTCGCGGCGGCGGCGGTGGTGATGGGTGGTGGCGTCGGCGGCGTTCGTGGTGGTGGCTGGCTGTGGTGGGTGGCAAGTGGCAGAGACTGTGGTGGTGGTGGCTGTTGTTGTTATTGTTGATGTTCTTATGTGTTTGTGTGTGTGTGTGTGTGTGTGTGTGTGTGTGTGTTTCAGTGGGAGAATAGTCAGCCCATAAATCACTTATTGATTCATATCAGACTTCTTCATTTCCCTCTATTTGTGTATTGTAACTTATTACTTGTATACATATTTTCATCACAACCGCATAATGTCCACTTATTTCCTTCATTAATATGTAATAATACTTGCCAATATCTATATAAATATCCGTTTCATCTCAAATTTCGCATTCGTCGTGTGACTGAAACTGTTCCGGTACTTGCTGCTCTGTCTGTGGTGGCGAGCGGTTCGGCGTATTAACTTGTCGTCCAGAAAGAGTGGACCGAGGCTTGTGCCTTCCACTTTGGGTGTAGTACGAACTTCTGAACGGAGCTGTATATATATATATATATATATATATATATATATATATATATATATATATAATAATAATTTTTATTTTATTCATTTTTTTGTATTTTTATTTTTTAAATTATTTCTTGGTTTTATATTTTTTATACCTTATAAAGAAAAACTAATCTGAAGACCCTAAAACTAATCACCTAACATACAAATCGCTAACCTATACTAAATCCTACAGAGACAAATAGCTAGACCTACGCTAATGGTAAAAATACCTCGACTAACAGAACACCATCGACTGCAGATATGTAATGCCTTTCTACATGACATACCTGCACTCATCACCTGGTGACTGTCAGTCGGGGCACAACTTAATATAGAGGACATCAATATATGAAAGGGAACCAGACGAGTCAGGAACATTTCCATATACGTCAGCTGTCGGCCCTAATTAGAACAACTTAAACATGGTGGTATAAGGTATTTAAATAACATGTACAAAAAGTGAAGGATCTCGCGCAACAGACCACCATCGACTGCAACTGCCCAATACCTTTCTATATTGCACACTTATCAGCTGGTGACTGTCAGTCGAGGAACGGGGTTTAATGTAGGGGACATCTATATTAGAAATAGATCAGTGGGAGGGAGGAACTATTTCAAATATGTCAATGTCAACCCTAATTAATATAACAATATATACATATTTACCGTTGATAAAAACCATAACCACACAGTAAAAAAGTCACATCACTCTGATCAGTCCGGTCTCTCTCAAGAAAGCCATCAATTTATCAATTATAACAATGTCCCCATCACCCAGGATGGCGGAAAGGGTGAAGGGGACGTCTGCTGCGCCACAGTAATTTATAAGTGAAGCGCGTTCATGAATAAATCGCCGACAGCGCAGGATGATATGACTTATAGATAACACCGCATCACAGATGTCACAGTGCGGTGGGAAGCGTCTTTCCATATAAGGTTTCATGTGAGTATGCATGGTGGCATTAAGCCATAACCGTGCCAACACTTTTTCTTCCAGGCGACTGGGACGGTTGGCAGTGGCCCAGTCGCCAAGGTACGGCTTACACGTTCGAATATTTAGTCTGGTCCACTGACCTTGCCACAGAAGATTTACTGATTTCTTTCCGAGAGGAAGACTTGACCGTAGATCACGAGAAACGTCCCAGGTCTCCTCGAGCTCTACAGCTGACTTTGCAAGTAAGTCAGCCTGCTCATTGCCGTAGATGCGACAATGACCAGGCACCCAGATCAGCGTGAATGACTTGTTGCATGAATTCAACTTATTAACGATGCGGCCCTGGATCTCATGAGAGTCCGTAGTACAAGATGCAATTGCCTGAAGGGCTGATTTTGAATCTGAAAATATGACAAATGAGTCATGCCTAGAATTGAGAGCACAGTCTATGGCTTTGTCAATAGCAAAAAGTTTGGAGGTAAACACAGATGTATGAGTCGGCAGCTGATACCTGAGGGCACATTCGGTCGACTATACACTTGCACCCACACATTCACTCGACATGGAACCATCGGTGTACAATTGGTGGGATCCCAAGTGACGCACGATGATGTTACGAAACAAGTGGTGGACCTCCGCCTCCGGCGCCTTGGCCTTTGGTGCTGGGAGCCATGATACGTCAATGGTAAAGCCGGGTGGCTCCCAAGGCGCTATATTTTTTAACACCAACTTTTCACAGTCACTGAGGTCCACACCAAGCTCCTGAGTCAGTAAGTGGAGGTGAACGGCAAGTGGCCGATGCACCCCCCGCAGAAGGTGGTGGTATTGATGCAGGGGGGTACAGGCCACATTGCCGATATTACCTTTCCTTGATGTTCTGAGGCCATAGGACCAAGCCAGGTGGTCACAGCGAATACAGAGGGGAGGAACATTTGCCTCCACTTCCACACGAGTTACACGGGTACACCGGATGGCTCCAAGACACATTCACAAACATTTATTCTGCAACACATTCAATCCTTTCAGTGTGGCATCGGATGCTGAGCCATACACCTGTGCGCCATAGTTTAGCTTTGATCGAATAAGGGACTTATACACCATTAATAAAGATTTTCTGTCAGCACCCCAGGTAGTACCCACTAGGTACTTCAGGACATTTACAGATTTATCACAACGAGCAAGCAAATTATTAACATGAATTTTAAGTTCAATCGACGATCAAAATGAATTCCCAAAAACTTTACAGAATTTTGAAAAGGTACTGCCTGATTATCCAAAGTTAAGCACAAATTAGGTACATTACAATTAGTGAAGACTACAGCGGCACACTTAGGGACGGAAAACTTAAATCCCCACTGCAAGGCCCATTGGTGGACGGAGTCAAGGGCTGCTTGAATCCACCTAGCCAAAAATTGTGCATTATGGGAAGAGTGCCATATTGCACAATCGTCAGCGTAGAGCGAGTATTTAAGATTCCTCGGGATGGGAGCTGATGACAGAATATCATTGATCATAATGCTATGTGGAGAGGATGGAGGGTGAAAGATTGACGAAGAGAGTGTATGTGAGTGAGGTGGAGGGGGGAAGAGGGAGGGGGAGGCCGAGGATGAGATGGAGGGACGAGGTGGAGAGGTATATGAGAGAGGGGGGGTGTGAGTTGGGAGCAGGACAGTGAAATGGCGGGGGACAGGGCGACTTGGAGGCAATTTGTTTGTGGCCACCCCAAACGGGATTGAGGCGTCTGGCAATAGATAGATAGATAGATAATGCTAAATAAAGTAGGACTAAGCACACTTCCCTGCGGCACCCCGTTTTCCTGGATAAATATATCCAATGTTACATTACGGGGCAATTTGACAGAGAAAGTCCTGTCCCTTAAGAAATTTGAAATAAAACTAGGCAAATTTCCTCTTAAACCATAAGCATAGAGCTTTATTAGTAGACCGTGTCGCCATGTCATGTCATAGGCTTTATGAATGTCCAAGAACACCCCTATCATGAAGTCTTTATTGGCAAATGCCTCTGAAATACAATGCTCCAAATTCATTAAATGATCTAGTGAACTTCTGTATTTATGGAAGCCACATTGTTGATCATTTAACAATTCTTCGACTCTAAAATAAAAAGAAGCTTATTGCTTACCATTCATTCCATGACCTTACATAGACAAGAAGCCAACACAATAAGACGAAATGAAGTGGGATTCATAAGACGACCAGCCTCTTTGGGTATCGGTATGACGTGCGCAAAGTGCCATGAGTTTGGGAACGTTCGAGACGTCCAAATCTCATTGTATAGGACTACATAATAGATAGATAGATAAATAGATAGATAGAGAGACAGATAGAAGCAGGAAGTCAAATGATGAGAAGGTGTTGTGTTTGCGAGAAGCGAGCAGCGCTAAACGCTTACACGGGGGAAAGCTGACGACAGCGGCCAGTAAGGAGATGATTCAGTTAGCTGTCAGCAGTCCTCTCGTGAGAAAGTTCTGTTGCCATGAGGAAGATACGTGACACACACACCCTACTACACTAGATTTTAGGAAAGAGAGTTGAGAAGGAGACAAGCGACCCTAGAGAGAGGTCGAGACGGAGATTAGCTTTAGAACAGAGAGAGAGAGAGAGAGATAGCGAGACAGGGAGGTAGCTACCCAGGACTTATACTATTATACCTGTTTAATATTTCCAAGACAAATAAAAATAGTCCCATACTATTCTTTACCTCTCCCGTCACTACATGACATCTGGTGGGGAAACTACTACAAGATATAAAAGCCGCTCGACCACAAGTCTAAAATATACTTCTCTACAAGTAACTACAAAGTCTTTATGACATTTGGTAGCAGCGAACGTATACGAACCTCGTCTACGAATCAACATTAAATTCCTACAAAATATCAAGATTGACAACAACCAACAATATCAGCTCCTGCCCCCTCCGTCTCCCAGATCATTACGCTGATGCAGAGGTCAAGAGATCACTCGACGCCTTGCAAGTAGCTTAACGACAAACCAGCAAATCTGCGGACATCGTCTCCGAATTAAAAGCAAATTTCTACAAAAGCAACCGAGACTACAAGGTTAGCTTCAGTTCTACAATCAACTACAGCCATCTACAATCAACTACAATTAACAACTCTACGTCGTCTGTATAATCTTCTACACGCACCTACGAGTAGCGGCAGTCTTCATCCCACAACGAATAAATCACTAGAGAAAAGGACAGAGAAAACTTCCACATAGAATAAAGGGAACAAACAAACGAAGAGTGAGACACGATTTACAACTCATCTTACTCACTCGTCTTCACTCAAGTTACTCATCGCTACTCATTCACTCACCACAGCTACCAGTGTGGGAAGCCGACGTCACCATGTGCTGAGATGACATCACAACGCGAGTCTGCCATGCCAAGCAACGTGTGACGGACACCAGGCACTTCTCACCCACTACTCATTACTCATTATTCACATAGCTCCTACTCATATTCACTTATTTTCACAGTTAAGTTGGAAATTCGACGTTCTATGTTGAGGTTTGCCTGGGACAGCCGTTAACCACTACAAATACCAGGCCATGGAGTTTCCTGAGTAATATCGTCCATCAACACACCACTAGAATTATCAAGAGATCTTCAATCAAACCTGTATTTTCTTCCGAGATCGACTTTTGTATCGACACACCTCTACGATCTGTATCAAGTGGGTAAAATTATACTTGCTCATTTCTTCTCAGTGCTAAAATTAGCTATATTCAACTTATTTAATCATCTAGTTTGCTAGGACATAAATAAACAAGAGGCGTATTTCATAACATCATATCTTAATGACAGGAATATTTTCGCAACCACCCACGTTAATACCAGATGACACACAAATTGCCACAACATCAGACTCACAATTAAGAGACAGCCCACCCATTGTACAACCCACACCACACGTTATAGATAAGGAAACAAATACGGGAGTTTCGGATGATGAGTGGGAAACCCCTTCTGACGTTGAGAGTATCGACTTCGCAGCTGCCTTAAATACGTATGCCAATATACTTAACAGGGTTCACCGGTCCGGTCATACATATTCTACCATTCCCTCACATAACGATAAACTCGTACAAGTTGAATTAACAGGGCAATCATTAAATATGAATCAAGAAACAAATACTGCTGATCTAAAAACCACACCTCACGTTTTTGTGTATCACGAGGATAAGACTGCCCCAAAATTCTCTGGCACAGACAAGGATCGCATTGATGTCATTTCATTAATCAGTCAGTGCGAACAAATGTTCATCAAGCGCCACATACTAGATGAACAAGAGAAAATTGCTATTTTTTCATCTTGCATAAGCCAGGAAAGATGTCCAGCAAGCAATTTATTGCGCTCCGATAAGCTACATCGTGCTAGGACATATGATGAATTTAAAACTGAATTTCTGAAGAAATTTTCTGGGGGGTATGAACTTCTTGCCAGGTATAATTCCAGAATTACATAAAATTGTAGATCTTGTAAGGGAGCACACTACAAACCATGTGCTCAGTGAAATAACTGCTGATGTCTCCACAATCAAGAGAACCCTATTAGCTACTCTGGAGAATTCTAAGTGGATCACAGATGATGGAAAGATGTCCCCAGACCTCGTCGTGGACATCATTGGTTATGTAGCTGCCTTGTGTAAATTACCTGATAGAACCCTTAAGATCGCCAAAACAATCGCGTACATCCCTGGAATGTGCTTACTAGACTTAATGAACGAGGTAGAGATGCAGTGCAGTAAAGCAGGTGTGGTCGACACACATGCACATTCTGGTAGAATCAGGGTACCTGAGACAGTATCAGCTGTGAAAACATCAACACCGACCCCAAACAGAGAACAAAATCGATCGCGACCTGAAATGAGGCAGTCCAAACAGACAAAGACGCCTAGACCTCGTTCCCACACGCCTTCCTACAGGCAGTTTCATAAGTTTTCGCGCAGCCCGAGCAGGTCTCGCGCTATAAACAACACTTTTTATGGGAAATCACCTCGTAGGTCACAGTCAAGGGATAGGTCCATTCTGTGTCATTACTGTGCAAAACCAGGACACACAAGGTATGAATGCTTTATCAAGGCAAAAGAGGATAATCAAAAGACACAAGGGTTTGGTCCTTACTGTAGGCATCATAGATACCAAGGGCACTGGACTAGTGATTGCAAAACAGTAGAAAAAATTGTGTCTATGTTCAAATCGGGGGAAGACCAAGTCATGACAAAAAACGAACAAACATAAAAAAGAACAAGGTTAAACTTCACATAGGAGGCATGTTGGGAAATGAGTGTATCTTGATACCAGCTGTATGTGAGGATCAAAACGTTTCCTTATTTTTAGATACAGGCTCTCCAGTGAACTTAATAACACATGAAGAACTAAATAGAATTCTTAAAAATAAAAAGAAAGTAACTTTTTCTGGATGAAGCTGATTTAGAATTATACACAGTAGATGGTCAAGAGATTACAGTAAAAGGTATGATAAGATTAAATCTCAGTTTCACAGAAACTACAAGACCATTCTCTGCATTGTTCTATATCGTTGAAAACTTAGCAATTAAAGCTCATATGTTACTGGGCTTAAGATCCATGAGAACTGAGAACATAACTATACTCCCACAAATGAATGGAATAGACTTTGATAATGAATTTATAGAGGAAATAACTTCAGAGCCCTCACCGATTGGTAGAAGAGAACCAAAAAGAATTGGTAATATTAAAGGCTTAAACAAACATACACAAACAGATGAGTGTATAGATCCACTTACACCAGCAACCCCATCCTCCAGAATTAGTGACCCAGATAACAGTACTGATTTATCAATTTTTCCAGCCCATCTCACTAATGATTTGGTTATACCACCTAATTCATACATGAAGGTTACCATAAAGAGCAAATTACGGAATAGTACTGTTCTTGTCTTAGAAGAATTATGTAAAGTAAAAGGATTGTCAGTAGAAAACGCATTATGTCATACGAACGACGAAGGGCTAACTCAGATATTCATTATTAATCACATGAATGGGGGAAGTTCAGTTGAAGAAGGGAACTTGCATAGTTAATATTGAAAAATGTTTCGCCCCTGTGAAGGAAATAAATATTGGTGGAGTAACAAGTGAGATAAAATCTACGGATAGAGAAAGAATAAAAGAGAATTTAATTCACTCAGGTGAATTTGACGAAGAAAATGATTTGTTAACCCTGCTGGAAACACACAGGGACACCGTAGCCTTGCCCGGAGAACGATTAGGGTGTACTAACTTGATTAATCACATGATTAATGTGCACCCAGAAACACCACCAATTTTCGTACCAGCTTATCGCATACCACACTCCCAACGTACACTTGCAAATCAGTATGTCGATGAAATGTTAAAGCTTGGAATTATTGAGCCTTCAGTTTCTCCGTGGAACGCTCCCCTTTTCTTTGTGCCCAAGAGAAATGGAGAAATGCGTGCGGTAGTAGATTACCGTAAACTAAATAATCACACAATCCCTGACAGATTTCCCATGCCATTGCTAAGTGATGTGCTACAGAATATTGGTCCTGAGAATAATATATTCTCGACCATCGATCTCCTAAACGGATACTATCAGATTCCGGTATCTCAGGAGTCACGTAAATACACTGCCTTTTCAACAAACAGAGGCCATTATCAATATACAAGAATGCCAATGGGACTGAGGACAGCCCCCGGTACGTTCCAGCGTCTTATGAATTACGTATTGTCCGGAATTTTAGGACAAGGAATATTTGTTTATCTTGACGATATTATTATCGCAACGAAGAATATTAAGGATCATCTCAGGAAATTACACTTACTCTTACAAAAGCTTAGTGATGCTGGATTAAAAATTAAACTTTCTAAATGCAAATTTTGCTTTAAGGAAATAAATTTCTTAGGCCACAAATTAAGCTCTGATGGTATTCACACCACTGATGACAAAATACAGGCAGTGAGAGATTTTCCTGAACCCACTACGACTGACGAAGTTAGACAATTTTTAGGTCTGGCTGGGTACTATAGGTCCTTCGTACCACAGTTCTCTCATATAGCCTTCCCTCTATTCCAACTACTCAAAAAAGATGCTGTATTCCAATGGGAAGAAGAACAAAAAAGGGCATTTAACAATCTAAAAATTAAACTAACGAATGCACCTTGTTTAGCATATCCAGATTACACGAAATCATTTCTTATTTGTACAGACGCATCAGTTAAAGGATTAGGGGCTGTACTGATGCAGGAAGATAAAAGAGGAAAGAATCAACCAATTGCATTTGCCAGCAGACAAACAAGAGGTGCAGAAAAAAATTATAGCACTACAGACTTAGAGGCACTTGCAGTGATTTTTGCATTACAAAAGTTTCGAGATTTGGTATATGGTTACGAAATCCACTTATTCACCGACCATAAACCACTGGTGGGTATGTTTAAAGAAAAACTCCTTTCTGGGAGGAGAGCAAGATGGAAATGTACAGTTGAAAACTACAGTGTACAAATACATTATATACAAGGTAAAATGAATATAGTAGCTGACGCATTATCTAGGAACCCGAACACAATTCAGGTTGCGGCGTTAGATCTCAAAGGAAATATCCCAAACCACGAGGATATCGCAAAGGCACAAAGACTTGACCCAGTATGGTCAAAAGTAATATACAAGTTAGAAAGTGGAGATGACATACAATTACCCAAACTGCATGTCCCACTTGAACAATTCACAATGGTCAATAATACATTATACAAAATTAACTCTAAACAACCAAAACGCCAAAGAAATACTAACCAGTTGGTAGTACCTAATGACATGATACCCCAAGTATTACGAATGATACACGACAGCCCACATGCAGGACACCCTGGAAAGGATAAGACATTCAACCAAGCCCAGCTATTATATTACTGGCCTTCATTACGAAGAGATATACACAATCATATAGACAGATGCGAATCATGTGCGAAACACAAAGGATACCCAATCACACCTGCACCGATGGGTAATTACCCAGTACCACATCAGCCATGGGACGTTGTCGCTGTTGATTTACTCAAGATGCCATTATCATACAATAATAACCTATACTTATTCGTAGCAACGGATCATTTTTCCCGTTATGTCATTTTAGCTCCAATTAAAGATAAGACAGCAGAGACAGTAGCAAAGGCAATAACAGATAATGTAATATGTCGCTTTACTACCCCAAAGGTATTAATAAGTGATAATGGAGGAGAATTTAATTCTGAGATCTTACAAGAAATATGTAAACAATACAACATTAAAAAGGTTAACGTTTTGGCCTATCACCCAGCATCGAATGGGTTGGTAGAGAGACAAAATAAAAAGGTATTAGATGTGCTACGACACATTCTCAGTGAAAATTATGCAAGCTGGGATGATTGGATTCCCAGAGTAGAGGCCTCCATTAATGGGTCTATAAATAAATCCATTGGTGACACACCACATTTCATTATATATGGCACGGATAAAAAATTACCATATGAGCTCCTAGAAGGTGACAGCATGCCTATATACAATTACGATGATTACTCTAAACTCCGTTTACGTGAATTCCAGGACATACACAAAAGAGTGCAAAAACAATTAACGATGTCCAAGGAAGAAATGTCGGAGGCATTTAACAAAAGGCAAAAGATTCACCTATCAGCTTAGGAGACATTGTTTACGGAGTCATTCATACGAGAGACAATAAATTATCCCCTAAATTTGAGGGCCCATACAGAGTAATTAACATAAAGGCAAACAAAGTTTTAATTAAGTCACTTTCAAGTGGCGAGGAAAAACAAGTTCATATTGACCATTTAAAACGAGTTTCAAGGGAATTATCACATAATTATTCAGCCTCGGATACAACCGAACAGGTGAACGTACCTCAAGAAACCAAGCAAGAACACAACAATGATTACAAAAAGAAATTAAGGTCATATACCAAACAATCGAACATAGGTGCAACTATTCCACTGAAATCTACAGTACATCATTTACGGGAATTAAATATCGATTTAAACTCCTTCTATAATTGAAATAACAGCCAACCGTAACGCACATCATCACTATCCTCAACCACAGCTTTATAGGAAATTAATAGATTTTTTTTACGGTAGGTTACGATGAAGGGACTTATGCTATGGATTCTCCTATACATAGTAAGGGTATATGCGCACCTAGACCCCAAGCATATAGTACGACAAGGATGCCTCATAGCTCCAACGGCCACGACTACAATCGTCAAGGACGTCATGAGTACTGAAATAAGTCTAGATTACTTGTATGACTTACCTACTTATATAGAAAGACTTGCGACGCCGATGCGAACTCTGGACTTCAAGATAGGGAATTATGTTTCACAATCACATATCACCAAGGAAGTGGATGAAATGGTGAAGTTAGCGAAATGGAAACTAGAACAGGCGAAGTCAACTATGCTCGTCATGATCCAAGATCTCCCATCTTCTGGAACAGAGGTGCTGAGCGACAGGAACAACATCACACGTACTCGCCAAAAGCGCGGTTTGTTCGATCTGGGCGGCGCAATTCTTGGGAACATCTTTGGATTGGCTACAGAGGATGACCTTAAAGAAATAAACAAAAAATTTAATAAGATAGCTCAGGTACTAACATACCAAGATAAATTCATCACAGGACAGAACTCAGCAATGAAAACAATTGTGAAAAATCTGAAACAAGCAGAAAACGTAGCTCTCGAGAGTATAGATAAAATAAATAACTTGGAGGGTAACGTTACCCTTTTCCAGCACTTCTCCATCATCACAGAACATATTGACACGATTCTACTACAATTAGAGAACACTAGAGATCATTTCAGGGCACTTATGCAAGGAATTTCGAATGCTGGTGATGGCAAGATCACAAATGACTTACTCCCAGTTCATGAGCTACGTCAGATAGTTAGTCAAGGCATACATACACATAAATTGAAGCCATTGTTCCGCAGTAGGGAATTTATGCAATATTACCCGTACTTGGAAGCAACACTAACACCAACATCAGTGATAGTTCATGTACCATTCATCACGGAAGACCTGTTCACAGTATACCAAATACACCCCTTCCCCTATAGAAACAACAACACTTTAGTCATCATCAACATCAACACAGACACCGAACTCATCATGGTCTCCAAGAGACGAGACACTGTCACTTTCGCAAGTGAGTCAACGATTGAGCGAAAGTGCCGCACATCCTTACATGCTGTTCATCTTTGTCCTGTGTACATTTTCACGTTTCAGCCTACTGATACGGTCCCTTGTGAAATGGCTATCATCAGCAATAACAATATTCATCATCATTGCAACTTCACTTTTGCTCCAGATAAACTTGTACACCATCAACGCATTGGACACTCGCAGTTTTTTTATTTCCCTCATAACACATCAGTTTACATAGTCTGTCCAGATATACCACCATCTCATACATCAGCCTCAGGATTATACATAGCACCAGACTACTGTGCGGTATTTACACCATCCATGTCTACTTTTTCCACCATCAATCACTACGCCATTCTCAACCATACACACAAACATTTCCACCCACTGCCTGATATGGACTTAAACATGAGCACAAGTATTAAGTTGACTTCACCTAAGTTTGAAACTATGCAGCTGATCAATGAAACAATGAAGCCCTGGGAAGATTTGAGTTTGAGTATGTTCAACCCATATTATGTGTATAGCCAAGCACCTTCTGTCTTCATAATTATCTGCATTGTGGTTGCAGTATTGCTGTTGGCCATGCACAGAATGCATGCAAGAATTGCTAATTTGGAGTCATTGTTTAGTGGGGGGAGAGTTAACATCACAGTTAACCACCCTGAATGAAGTGTATATATTTTGTATATAGTATTAATTATATATATAAAAAAAAAAAAAATAATAATAATAATAATAATAATAATAACACAAAGAAGAATGACCCATATATGGCAGACCAGTACCATTATCTTTAAATGAAATATTAGTAACTCTTACAATAATCTTAATTTTAAACTATTTTTATTCTTGCATGTATGCATTTCACTATAATAACCCAAGTACATACTGTATTACAGTTAAATAATTTACTTTAATGCATTTATTCCAATATGTATTCACCTTATTTAAAATGTAATATTACTGAATAATCACTATTTACTATGCATAATATATGTATACAATATTCATACAATTATGTTACTTTACAATATTATGTATTTCACTTAATTAGCTTATAAGTTCATTATAATGTGTATGTAGTATGTATTAATATATTATAACTATTAAATGTCGATGGTACGTCATTTTCGCGCGGCCGAGCAAATATAGGACTACATAATAGATAGATAGATAAATAGATAGATAGAGAGACAGATAGAAGCAGGAAGTCAAATGATGAGAAGGTGTTGTGTTTGCGAGAAGCGAGCAGCGCTAAACGCTTACACGGGGGAAAGCTGACGACAGCGGCCAGTAAGGAGATGATTCAGTTAGCTGTCAGCAGTCCTCTCGTGAGAAAGTTCTGTTGCCATGAGGAAGATACGTGACACACACACCCTACTACACGAGATTTTAGGAAAGAGAGTTGAGAAGGAGACAAGCGACCCTAGAGAGAGGTCGAGACGGAGATTAGCTTTAGAACAGAGAGAGAGAGAGAGATAGCGAGACAGGGAGGTAGCTACCCAGGACTTATACTATTATACCTGTTTAATATTTCCAAGACAAATAAAAATAGTCCCATACTATTCTTTACCTCTCCCGTCACTACATGACATCTGGTGGGGAAACTACTACAAGATATAAAAGCCGCTCGACCACAAGTCTAAAATATACTTCTCTACAAGTAACTACAAAGTCTTTATGACAATTGTACAGTGCTAACATCTTAATCAGGTTGTCCTGATTAAGATGCTGGATCATACCGTACGTGATGGTGTCAGGTCCAAGGCTGGTGTCTTTACAGGATTTAAGGGCAAGGAGCAGTTCATCTAATGTAAACTCTTGATTGTACGGGGAGTCTACGTCTTCTGTGGCAAAGTCTATTAACTGTAGCTCAGCCGTGCGTTTATGATGTTGAAAACGCGGATCATAATTGGCTGAGCTATTTACATGAGAAAAACTCCTGGCGAGGATGTTAGCAACTTCTATGGGCTCGTCATAGATGTTATTATTGACCTGCAGGGTAGTAAGAGGGAAGTATGGGCCTTTATCATTTAATATTCTTATGGTGGACCAGACTTTACTTAATGGTGTTGTACGAGTCACCGTGGACACAAAGGACCGCCAGGAGTCACGTTTGGCCCTTCTTATTATTCTCCTTGCCTCAACCCGTGTCTGTTTGTATGCAATAAAATTTTCCTCAGTGGGCTGACTATCAAAAATCCTGTATCTCCTATTGCGTTTTCTTAATGCTTGTCGGCAATCCGGCGTCCACCAATGTGCTCTATGCTTCGCATGAACTGTATAAGTCTTGGGAATAGCAGCCTCAGCTGCATGTAATATGGAAGTAGTTACATTTTCGACCTTAACATCTATGGTCTCCCCAGATATATCTAAATTGGCGATCCTTGAGAAGGATCCCCAATCTGCTTTCTTATAGTTAAATTTTGGAGGTGGAGGGTCCGAAACAATGTCGCGTGTATAAGAAAGACAGATGGGTAAATGATCACTTCCCAAGGAGTCGTCATAAGGGTCCCATGAGAAATCTTGATGTATACCAGGGGAGGCCAAAGATAAGTCAATGGCCGAAAAGTTACCAGTACGATCATCTACACGAGTCGCTCTACCATCGTTCAGAAGACAGAGGTTGGACTTTAGTATTAGGTCGGCTACTTGCTCCCCACGACCATCGATCCTCAAGCTACCTCATTGATGGTGATGGGCGTTAAAATCGCCCAACACTAAATTATTGTCAGGGAGATGTTCGAATAGTGAATTTAAAGCATCACTATCAATGGGGCCATGTGGAGGACAGTACAGAGAGCAAATAGACAGATACGTGTTATTAAATTTTACTCTGCACGTGACAGCTTCCAGAGTAGAATTTAGAATCACTTCCGTTTGTGGGTGTGATTTGTGTGTGTATATGGCAACTCCGTGACCTTCATATCTTCTATACGAGTGGTAGTGTTGGAACTGTGGAGGATCAGGGTGATCCTCAAGGCACGTTTCCTGTAAACAAATAACGTCTGGCCTGTGTATAGATAGCAAGATTGCTAGATTTTGTAATTTATTTCCAACACCTCTACAATTCCACTGTAGTATAGTGAAAGCGACGGTTTAAGATTTTCGTTGGGGGCCAGTGTGCTTAGTCTTTTTTTGTTGCCCGCCAGCAGGCGAGCAACTACCGGGGGACCTATCCCGGTGCTTGTTGACGGAAACCTCCATATTTTCATCAATTACTAGGCTCCCAGCCTCCCCCGAGGAAGAGGTGACCTTTCTCTCCCTCGCTGGAGTAGGAACTGGAAGAACATGAGGACGAGACTGTTTCGTGAGGGTGGTCATGTTACACTTAGTAGGCTTGTCAGACTTTGCTTTAGGCCGTACTGAGGGAGGGACAGCAGCAGCCTGAGAATACGTGGAAGCTTTAGGGATGTCAGTGAGAGAGTTGGAGCCGAGAAGGAGAGGTACTGTGAGTGGCAGGAGGGAGAAGGACAAGGTCAGTTTGCGTCTCGACAGAGCACATCACAGGACAGGACATTACCGCTGAAGCATAGGACCTATTCAGTTTGGGAGTTGCGTGCAACTCCTTCACCTTTTTCCTAGCTTCATAGAAGAAAATACCCTCAGTTGCCTTCACCGAGCAGACCTCCTTCTCCTTCCATTTGGGACAATCCCTAGAGAAAGTGGAGTGAGTGCCCTTGCAGTGTAGGCAACATACTTTCTTGGATGTGCAATGTTCCGCATCATGACCCTGGCTTGCACACTTGCCGCGCCCTGGCTGGGAAGCCCGACAAGTCTTTGCACCATGCCCATACAGCTGGCATTTCAGGCAACGCAAAAGGTTAGGGATGTACGGTCGAACGTGAATGATTTCATAACCAACTTTGACATAACTAGGAAGAGAAACTTTGCCAAATGTCAAGATAATAGTTGCTGTCTTCGTCCTTATGCCTTCCGAGTAACGAGTAATGAATTTAGCCTCAATTACATCTTGCTGCGCCAAATCGTGTACGATTTCGTCCTCGCTCATCACCATGAGATCCCTGCAAGT
The DNA here is from genome assembly GCF_032717465.1 of Coenobita brevimanus. NCBI lineage: Eukaryota > Metazoa > Arthropoda > Malacostraca > Decapoda > Coenobitidae > Coenobita > Coenobita brevimanus. Next base: position 13,488,724 of record NC_136968.1, on the reverse strand, counting down.
GACAACACCCTTGCAAGAATTCATGGAGACTGGGATTTTGGCTTCGACATCGTAACAGTGGAATTTATGCAGTTTCAGCAAATCTCTCACCTGTGACGAGTTAACAGTTTTTACCAGGAGATCTCCGTTAGCAAGTTTTTTTTACTTGTTCGACTTCTCCCGCAAAGTGGTCAACCACCTTCTTGATAAGGAAGGGATTGAGACTGGACAGGAGAGTTGAACCTAGAGCATGGATAGTAATGTACACCCAGCGGCAAAAGTCCTGTCGCCTCGGCCGCCTCACCGAGATCCGCGATATCCATAGACTCGAGAATGGTAGCTGCAGATAACGTGCATATTTCTGCCAACAGATGGCAGACTGTGAGGTGTGTGGCGGCGAGGGTGGAGGACGATGGGGGAGAGGAGGGGTTGTAGCTGTTGGGGGTCTAAAGGTAGAGGGAGGATGGAACACTTTATTTGAATGGATTTTCCATTTCTTATAATAAACTGAAAATATAACTACGTTTGTAACACATGGAACACGGCATGATAAACCACCAGACATTTTAAGCATTCTATGGAAATTTACGAAAAAACAAACAAAATACCGTCAATCAACCTCTCCTCTCTCTCTCTCTCTCTCTCTCTCTCTCTCTCTAACGCAATAAACTGATGATATAGTGCCCCTATGGGTTTACCCTATCATGTAATTACTGATTGGGCATCAATCAACAAGTGATTTGCTGACATGGTCGCCTTAGATACGAGAAACAACCATTAGATCAGTGGTCAGATCAAACAATTATGGTGAGGCGGCTTGTTGAGGGTTCGGGATACAGGCCTAACCAACAGAAGTGATGTGTTGACGAACATCCTTCCACACGATCTGTTATACCCCATCACTCTTAACAGGTAAGACATGTTTTATAAGCGCCGTCTATACTGCTTTTTTAAATGCAAACTATTACTCTTATATTCTGTATGGAACTTTGATACAACTGTATTGTCACCTGTTATATTGATATAGTATATATTTATCTCCGCCAAGGAGGTAATGTGACACCCCGCATGTGTGTGTGTGTGTGTGTGTGTGTGTGTGTGTGTGTGTGTGTGTGTGTGTTAGTTTAATAGATAACTCAAGAACTACCAAACAGATTTCGATGAAATTTTCAGGATATGTTGGAGCCAACCCTTGGCGGAGGTCTGTGCTCTCTGATCATACCCCCGCTAGTTATTAATGTAATAGCTGCATTCGAGCGTAGCCTGGAGGTTTGGTTGTTCATCTGGGGATCATCACAACTTCGCGTCCCGCTACCTAGCAGGTGGGGTGGTGCTCATCCTCTCTTACTCTAGCCGCAAATTATGGTCTCTTGAAACCTACAGCGTGGATTATTTTTCATGTCAGCTAAAAGTATCGACATATATATTTTACACTTGTTATACGTCTACTTGTCCTGAGAGTATAATGTTCGTTATTATTATTATTATTATTATTATTTGAAGAGCATATTCCCATTAAAATATGTTATTTGTGATTACTTGCCCATAGGCATGGCTACAGGGAGAGCTAACTCTGTGGAGGCAAAATCTGAACGGGGGCGAATTATTGGACTGTGGGAAAGTGGCATCCCTACTAGAGATATTGCGGCTACTACTGGAGTATTACAAAGGACCGTGCAGAGGTGGATTAGAAGGTTCCGGGAGGAGGGATCACTGTTAACCAAACCAAGGAGTGGAAGGCCACGGGTAACAAAACCTGACGGTGATGGCCGTCTCCTCAAGGCAGTGGAAAACCAGCCATTAACATCGGCAGTTCACCACACCCGTAACCTTCAGCTGCCCTGCCATCCTAGCACAACAAGGCTGCGGATCCACGAGGCAAATATTCAATGCTGTATCCCCGCCAATAAAAAATTATGAACACCACAACAGAAGGAATGCCACCTTGGATTTGTGCTTGAGTATCTATGTAGGGAACACTCCTGTTGGGAAAATGTCATCTTCACTGATGAAAAGTATTTTACATCGGTAAAGCACGAGCACGGCACTGCTGGAGGAGAAGGAAAACCAGATATCATGACGTTAATATTCAGGAGAGAGCCAAGAGTGGACGAGTGGGTGTTAATTTCTGAGGTTGGATGTGGGCTGAGGGTCCAGGGGGGTTGATAAAACTGTCAGGACGATTCACAGGCAATGATTATGTAAAAGTGTTGGAGGATGTTCTCGTGCCAACAGTGAGGCGTATGGCTATTCCCGAACCACACCCTATCGTTCTAGTTCATGATAAGAGCCCCATCCATACCAGCAATGTGGTAAGAGACTGGCTAGAAGAGCATCCAGAAATAGAAGTAGTAAACTGGCCAGCAAAGGGGTGTGACATGAATCCCATTGAAAACCTATGGTCAATTATGGTTGGTGACTGGAATGTGGACGAACAACGAACCACCCAAGCAATAGAAACGCAAGCCTTTGAAGTGTGGGAATCAATAAAGCGTCGCCCTAATAATATATGTAGGAATCTTGTTAAGAGTATGCCCACACGTCTACAGGAGGTGTTCGATGGAAATGGTGGCTGGTCATCCTACTAAGCCTTAGTAGTACTAAGGTGTGTGCAGTAACCCTATATATTTCTGTTTACATTATATGGTGAAGTAATGCATTAAAATTTATAATGGTGCTTGGGCATTCTACTGCGTATTGTTATGGCTGTGTATTCAATTACATAATGTATGATAAATCAATATCTGTGGTGGCTGGTCTTCGTACTAACGAGTGCTTGGTACCAAAGACATTACTGTTTATAAACAATATATAGTGGTATAATGAATCAGTATTTTCTGTTTTCTGAGTGTTACTTAATCCTCAATAGGGAATATAACGTTACGGCTGTTTTGGGATTTGTCTATACATATTATATAAATGTATATAAATTTACGGAAATATAATAATGTCTTATTATCAAGGTCATTATTGGCCTACTCCTTGTATGAATGACAGTCATCTGTCCGATATGACAGTTAAGGTAATTACTATTACTATTACTAAAAACACATCTATATAAATGTGCAACCAACCTATACATTAGTATGAAGCTGGCAACAGAATCGTATAAGCATCATTGACATTTATTTATGTGAATGCAGATATAACATCCTCGGTTCCTTTCACGTGTCAAATGATGGCCACCTAGTCATTGAAAAATAGAATATATTTTATACAGATCAAACGTCACAAAATACTGTAAACCTCATTCCACATTCCCCTATATCCCCCCCCCCAAAAGCTATAACCCCTCCTCTCCCCCATCCTCCTCCACCCTCGCCACCACACACCTCACACTGTGCCATCTGTTGGCAGAAATATGCACGTTATCTGCAGCTACCATTCTCGAGTCTATGGATATCGCGGGTCTCGGTGAGGCGGCCGAGGCGACAGGACTTTTGCCGCTGGGTGTACGTTGCATTGTCTACTGGAACTTCAAGCGGGGCACGAGTCTGGCGTCTGTCAGTCTGGGGGTGGTCAGTCCTGTCATTCCTATAGTCATCCGGACCACCTCCCCCCCTGAAGGGGGGGAGGCAGCAGGGGCGTCCGTCATAGTAACCACTCCCCCCGTGAGGGGGAAGTTGGAAGGAGAAAAACAAGCAAGGGATAAAGTACCTGAGGAAGACACGCCTAGCCTGAGATTACCCTCTCAAACCACTCTCTGGAGGAAACGTCTGTGTATGACTCACACCCCAGAGCGATCAGTGGGGGGTACACTCCAGAGGCGAGAAAGCAAAGGCAATCTCAGTAAACAGATACAGACACCTACTATATCTCTAATAAGGGTAGGGAGGAATATGAAGGCTAGCTAACCTAACTTTATTAGGAAAAAGTGCAAAAAAACTATTGCCGGTGGGGCAGCCCTAGAATCTGGAGGAGAGTTCAGCACACGTCTGCTCTCTCCGCAACCATTCATGAAAGTACCCCGCTGGGATAAGGCAGACAGAGGTAATGCTGCGCATGCAGATTTGAAGCAACAGACCGCAGTGTTCGGAAATCAGCAAGAAGGTGCAGTGCTGTATCGAATCATCTGGCATAAACAGTCCCCTGCAAAAGTTTTGCTTCTTCATCTGACCTTCAATAACCCGTAACATCGCGTGAGATTGGCTAAAGTTGCATGTAGTATTAGTATCTGTTTGATTAGTTAGTTAAACATTTACTTTTAAATAACTTGCTATTAACAACGGCATTAGGAGTTATCGATGGAAAGGAAGAGGAAGGGAACAGTTGCTGGCAACTGTGCCTGGGTCTGAGTTAGAGTGGCCACTTCCAAAACATCTAAAATAATGACACTGCAGCGATTCTATCTATCTGTCTGTCTGTACATTGCCAGACGCCTCAATCCCGTAAGGGCAGACCACAAACAAATCGCCTCTACGTCGCCTGTCCAATGCCACTTCACTGCCTTGCTCCCAGCTCACATCCCCCTCTCTCATATACCTCTCCACTCCATCCCTCCATCTTATCTTCGGCCTCCCCCTCCCTTTCCCCCCCCCTCTACCTCACTCGCACATACTCTCCTCGTTAGTCTCTCGCTCTTCATCCTCTCCACATGGCCAAACCACCTCAGTGTATTTCTCCTAACGCTTTCTATCACATCCACATCCACACCACAGTGCTCCTTCACTTCCTCATTTGTAAGTCTGTCCCTCCATTGTACTCAACATGCTTCTCTCAAATAACTCATTTCTACTGCTCTCACTCTTGACTTGTGACCTTGCAACAAGCGCCAAGCTTCAATTCCATGCGTTAAAGTTGGTGTCACAATACTGTCATGCAGTGACCTTTTTATTTCCATGCTCACTTCCCTGTTCCTTATCACTGCTTTCAAAGAACCAGCAACCTTTCCTCCTGTTGTATACTTTCAAGCACTTCACCCTCTAATCTTCCACCCTTACTCATCACACTACCCAAGTACTCAAACGCACTCACATTTTCAATTTCTTCCCCATCTAACCTCATTGTACACTCACTGACTTCATTCCTCTCAAAGACCATAACTTTACTCTTCCCTACATTCACCTTTAGATTCCGTTTCTTACACACTCTCCCAAACTCCTCTGTGGAGTAGACTGTAGCACCAGTCGAGCAGGGCAGTACTCCCAAGGTGGATGGAAAGCTGATGACAGGGAGAGCTGGAGCCCCTGTTTTATCAGTCCTCGGGACTAGGTCCCGACCATCCCCCTTTGCTGAACTTTTTCAGTGTCTCAGTAACACAGAGAGTAGGCCAGCATGCTCTCCAGTACAAGTTTCTCTAACTCTCAGCACCAAACTACATGCACAGTACACACTCCACTTCCTTTCCCAAAATTAAAGAATCATGGCAGCACTACACATGGCCTCGGAGTCCCCGGGGGGGGGGCATAAATGCCCCCACCTTCCGCCTCTCTCCCGGTGACGACTCGAGCTGCCTGGAACCACTGTCTGACTCTCTTCTTCATTTCTGCAACATTCCCGGCCTTTCCTCTAACTTTCGCTCTGTTGAGCACCACCTCTCCTTCTCTAAACCTCACCTTCTTTTTCTAACTGAGACTCAGCTGTCTGAGGCAACTGACAGCAAACCCTTTTCTGTATTCTCCTACTCTCTTTACACTCATTTCAAAGCCAAAGGCAGACGTTGCGTATATGTACGCAACAACCAATCTTGTTCTGTTCCTGAACTCGATTCTTCTGAATTCTCTACACTCTGGCTTCGGCCTTCCTGTCATTCTCTGACTAAATATATCTGCGCTGTTTACTTACCTCCTAATTCTACTGACTATCAAATATTCTTTGACTATCTTACTTCTACGATGGAACACATTCTATCCATTTCTCCTTTCTCTGAAATCTCCATTCTAGGAAATTTCAATGTTCACCACCACCTTTGGCTCTCCTCTCCTTTCACTGATCCACCTGGTGAACTAGCCTGCATCTTTTCTATCCTTAATGACCTAGAGCAGCTTGTACAGCACCCTACCCGTATCCCTGACCGCCTTGGAGAGAGCTCCAACATACTTGACCTCTTCCTTACTACTAATCCTTCTGCTTACACTGTTAATCATTTCTCTCCGTTGGCCTCCTCCGATCACAACCTTATCATCATAACCTGTTCTATCGCTCTGGTACGGCCTGTGGACCCTCCAAAGAAACGTCGTCTGTGGCACTTTGGAGCTACGGATTGGGAGGAGGCAGTACTTCTTTGATTTTCCCTGGAATGATTATTACTTCCATGGCCGGGAGCCATCTAAGTGTGCCTTGCACATAACGGAGGTTATTCTCTCGGGCATGGAAGCATACATTCCTTTCTCATATTCTCTGACTAATGCAAGAAAGCCTTGGTTTAAGCATGCTTGTCCTAATGCTGTCCGCAACAAGGAGAGGGCCTATAAAAGGTAACGGAGCCAATCCACCCCTGAATCACATCTTTTATACGTTTCTGCCCGGAATCGTGCTGTGTTCTTCGCTCTGCTAAAAATAATTTCATCTGTACTAAATGCTCTCAACTCTCCAGCTCGAATTCTTCCCGCTCCTTCTGGCACCTTGCCAAAAACCTTTCTAACAACTTTACCTCATCATCCTTCCCTCCTTTTTTCTACTCTGATGGCTCTGTAGCTATTTCTTCTACTGATAAAGCAGATCTCTTCGCTCAGACTTGCTACTCCAATTCCACCTTAGACGATTCCAGTGCTGTTCCTTCATCACTTCCCCCCTCTGACTTCCTCATGGGTGACATTAAAATTTCTTCAGCTGATGTATTTTCTGCCATCACTGGCCTCAATACTAATAAGGCATATGGGCCTGATGGAGTCCCTCCTGTTGTTCTCAAGAACTGTGCTTCTGTGCTTACATCCTGCCTAGGCTAGCTCTTTCGCCTTTGTCTATCAACTTGTACTTTTCCTTCTTGCTGGAAGTTTGCTCTTATTCAGCCAGTCCCAAAGAAAGGTGACCATTCCCAACCCTCTAACTATCATCCAATTGCTTTAACATCCTGTATCTCAAAAGTTTTCGAGTCAATTCTTAATAGAAAAATTTTAAAGCATCTTTCCTATCACAACCGTCTTTCTGATCGTCAGTATGGGTTCCATCAGGGATGCTCCACTGGCGATCTTCTCACCTACCTTTCAGACTCATGGTCATCCTCCTTTCGGGACTTTGGCGAAAGCTTTGCCATTGCACTTGACATCTCTGAGGCTTTCGATCGAGTCTGGCATAAATCTTAAATTTCCAACTGCCCTCTTACGGTTTCTATCCTTCTATCTGTGCCTTCATCTCTAGCTTCCTTTCTGGTCGTCCTATAGCCGCTGTTGTAGACGGCCATCGTTCTTCTCCTAGATCTATCAACAGTGGTGTTCCTCAGGGCTCTATCCTACCACCAACTCTCTTCCTTTTATTCATCAATGACCTTCTAAGCTGTACATCTAACCCTATCCACCCTTATGCTAATGACTCCACTCTTCACCTTTCCATTCAGTTCCTGCAACGTCCATCTCAGCAGTTACTTCAACAAACAAGGGATGAGGCTATGGCACACCTAATGTCTGACTCGGCTCGTATCTCTGACAGGGGTAAAAATAATCTGGTTATTTTTAATGCATCAAAGACTCAGTTTTTACACCTATCAGCCCAACAAAATCTTCCACAGGTTTACCAACTAGTATTTAATAATATTCAGCTTAATCCTGCATCATCCTTGAACATGCTTGGGGTTTCATTTACTCGGGACTTATCTTGGAAAGATCATATTACATCTCTTGTAAAATCTGCTTCCAAGAGATTAGGTGTGCTAAGCTGACACCGTTCCTTCTTTACCCCTGCACAATTGTTGACTCTATACAGGGGTTTTATCCGCCCCTGTGTGGAGTACAACTCTCATGTGTGAGGAGGCTCCCCACATACAGCTCTTCTCAATAGGGTGGAGTCAAAGGCTTTTCGTCTCATTAACTCTCCTCCTCTTACTGACACCCTTCAATCTCTGTCTCTTCGTTGCACAGTTGCATCTTTATCTCTTTTCTATCGCTACTTCAATGGTCACTGCTCCTCTGAACTGTCTGCATGCATTCCTCCACGTCTACCACGGGCGCGTAGCACCCATCTAGCAGCAAACTCTCATCCTTTTTCTGTCCAACTCTCTAATGCAAGAGTTAACCGTTACTCCCGGTCCTTCATTTATGCAACAGATCAACTCTGGAACTGTCTCCCTCTGTCTGTATTTCCTGCTTCCTATGATCTCCAGTCTTTCATACGCAGTGTGTCCAGGCATCTCGAAATGATCGGATCTTGAATTTGGCTCTCTCTTGTATTTTGTTTTTCTCTTGGAAGGAACAACAATTGCGGGCTCGCGGCCTTTGGTTCCCTCTTCCTCGCATAAGAAAAAAAAAATCATTCACCAAGCCTTGCAGTTGCTCTTCGTCTTCACTTAACAACACAGAATCATCTGCAAACAACAGCACAGGGAGTTTCCAAAAACTGCTCTCACTCATTAGGGTCGCCCCAACATCCACTGCCTTAACTTGTATCTCACTTATAACCCCATCCATATATAAGCTGAACAACCATGAAGACATGACACATCCCTGTTTTAATCCAACATTCAGATAAAAAAATTCACTCAGTTCAGTATCCACATGCACTGCAGCCTTAACACTCCCATACATACTCTTCACGGCATTCAACAACTTCCCATTTACAACATATATCCTTAATACTTTCCACATTCCTTGTCCATCCACACTATCATATGCCTTCTCCAAATCCATGAAGGCCTCATACAACTTCCTTCCCTTGTCTAGAAAGTTTTTTACTGAAGATCTAAGAATGAATATCTGATCTACACAACCTCTTCCCTTCCTAAAACCTCCCTGTTCTTCTCCAAGTAATTCCTCTATTATTTCCCTTATTCTGTCAATAAGTATCCTACCATATACTTTTCCTATTACACTAAGAACACAAATGCCGCTATGATTACCACACACTTCTTTTTCCCCTTTTCCTTTGTACAGGGGAATAATTATACCTGACTTCCGATCCTCTGGAACTCTGTCTTCCTCCCAGGCCAATCTGCAGATCTTCCTTATCCATTCTACTACTATCTCTCCCCCATGCTTCAGCATTTCACCACACACCCCATCAATTCCTGGGGTTTTCACCATTTTGTCTTTCTTCATTGCTTCCGCTACTTACACCTTACTGATTCCTTCCTGTCTTCTCACCTCCCTCCTCCTCCCAACCATTCCCCAGCCACTTATACTTGCATTACTTTCATTCTCTGTATTCAACAATTCCTTCAAGTGTTCTCTCCATGTGTTCACTTTTTCTCCCTTAACAACTAGTAATGTACCATTTTTATCTTTCACTCCCTTACTTACTTCTTTATCACCGTGTCTAACTCTCTTTACCTCTTTCCAGAATATTTTCTTACATTCCTTCCACTATACACTCGAATTCCTTTCGATTTCCTCATCCACCCTCTTCTTACTCTCTCTTACTAATCTTTTCACCTCTCTCTTCCTCTCTACATACAACTCTTTCTTCTGTCTCTCAACTTCCTCCACGTTCCTATTTCTCATCCACTCACTATATGCTTTCTTCTTTTGTGCCACAGCCCGTCTCACCTCTTCATTCCACCATGGTGTTCTTTGCACTCCCTTTCGTTATCTCTTCATCCCAGACACCACCTCACATGCTGCACGGATTTCTTCTGTGAATATCTTGCACCCACCTTCCATGTTCTTCATCTGCTCCAAATCATATTTACCCAATCGCTTCTCCACTTTTATATTCTGTCTTTTTTCCATCCTCTTGCAACCTTTCTACCCTCCTTGTATGGACTGCTTCTTTCTGTTCTTCCCTGCTCCTCCTCCATTTCATTTGAACCTTGAGATTCACCACCACCAAATGGTGATCAGATAGTCCACACCCCCAACCTCTGTATGCTCTCGCATCCATTACACACCTTCTAATTCTATCATCCACAGACACATAATCAATCATTGTCTCCCGTTCATTCAGTTCACCTCCCTCCCTTCTCATCGTATTGCTGTGGATCAGTTTGTGTCCAAAGAGGGTATTGGCTACCACCCCCTCCCCTGCACAAATGTCCACTAGGGCACTGCCATTCTTATCCACTTCTGTAGGCACATCCCACTCACCAACTATTCCATCCACCTTCACATTCCCTACTTTTTCCTTCATATCTTCAATAAAAAAAAACTCTCTCACTCCTTTCAAACTTTTCCATGCACGCTTCCACATTCGTCCAGAACTCTTCTTTCACTCTACCTGCATGATCTTTCGCTGGCGCGCACGCACGCACGCACGCACGCACACACACACACACACACACACACACACACACACACACACACACACACACACACACACACACACACACACACACACACACACACACACACACACACACACACAGATTCAGTAGAAATAAATAAATCAATAGTAATCACTGGTATAGAAGAGGAAGAAATTAAAAACAAGATCACTAGAGACAAAAAGGAGATGGCAAATGTAATGAGCTTACTGAAAGAAGTATCAGAGGAAATCTGTAGTAAAGACATAGAGGAACATAAAAGGTTAGGGAAATACGAGAAAAGCAAGACAAGACCTCTAAAGTGACTTTCCAGAGTGTAAACACTGTGGAAGAGATACTAAAAAATGCAAAGAATCTTATGGAAAAAGAGGAGTTCAAAAATGTATGGATAAAAAGATGCCTAACACAAGAGGAACTGGAATTACTGAAAGAGAAAAGGGAGGAAGCAAAAACAAAAAATGAGGGAAGATCAGAAGAGAAGAAGAAATTTTTTTTACAAAGTAATAGGATTGCAGGTAAGAAAGTGGTACACAAACAGGATGGAAGAAAAAGGAGGAAGGTAGTAGAACCATGTCATGACAAGTATATAAACAAGATGATAAAGTTGATGTACTCAAATGTGGATGGAATGGTATCTAAATTACTAGAGATGAATGATTATGTCAGAGAAAATGAACCACAAATAATATGCCTAACTGAGACAAAATTAACACCAAGGATATCCAATGACATACTAAACTTAGAGGAATACAATATATGGAGAAGAGACAGAAATTTAAAAAAAGGAGGAGGAATTATAATATTAACTAAGAAAAATCTAAAAGTCAAAGAAATAAACCTAGATATACCATCACAAGTAGAACTGATTGCAGTAGAGATCGACACATCTGAAGGTAAAGTAATTGTAGCCAATTTGTACATGCCACCCAGATCAAACACATGGGAAAGAGACGAATATGAGGACCTGGCAGAGAGTACAATTCAGAGTATAAGATCATTGCTACATAAAATGGAAGAGAAATCGGAAAGAATTATGCTAACTGGGGACTTCAATACAAATATAAATTGGAATACTCTAGATATTAATAGCCAAGAAAGCTGTTGGGACCAAAAGCTCCTGGATCTCGTACAAGAGTTTTTCTTAACGCAACATGTGAGGGAAACCACCAGAAAAAGAGAACTTGATGTACCTTCAGTGCTAGATCTAATATTTACTAGGCAAGAAAATGACATTGACAGTTTAATATATCATCCTCCACTCGGCAAAAGCGATCATGCAGTACTCAATTATAACTTCAGGATAGCATATGACATAGTAAACAGCAATGACAGTTACAAAAAGAGCCTAAACTATAAAAAGGGAAATTATCAAGACCTAAAGAAGTATTTCTTAGAAGTTGATTGGGAAAATGAGCTTAGAGGACAAGATTTAAATGCTGTATATAAAAATTTTGTGAATTTTATGAAATAGGAGTCCAGAAGTACATCCCACAGCACAAAGAAGCAGATAAGAAAATACAGAAATGGTTCAATACAGAATGTAAAAAATCAAAAGAAAGAAGAGATTTGTTGTGGAATAGATACAGAAGACACAATAGTGAAAGGGCGTATAATAATTACAAACAGGCAAGAAACGACTATACAAGAATAAGGAGGGAAGCCCAAATACAGTTTGAAGAGGATATAATAAATAAAAGTAGTGATCAACCAAAGCTGTTTTACAGCTATATCAGAAGCAAAACCAAAGTAAAAGATATAATACAATCCATTACGGACGAGGGAATCACTTATACACAAGAGAAAGATATTTGTGAAGCACTAAATAAGAATTTCCTATTAGTTTTTACAGAAGAAAAAAATTTTTAGAGGGACTATGTGGAACATGCATGTCCACACATACTACCAGATATACAAATAGCAGAAAAAGTAATACAGGAGGAGTTAAGTAGATTAGACAGAGGAAAAGCAAGTGGTCCTGATGAAATTTCATGATGGGTATTACGAGAATGTGCAAAGGAGTTAAGTAAACCATTATTTTTAATTTTCAAGAAATCCTTGAGTCAAGGGAAACTACCTGATATTTGGAAAAAAGCAAATATAGTCCCATTATTCAAGAAAGGAAATAGACAAAATCCTCTCAACTACCGACCAGTATCACTGACCAGTGTTGTAAGTAAGGTATTAGAAAAACTTATAAGAAAAGCTTGGGTAAATCATCTAGAAGAACACAGTATGGTAACAGAAAGACAGTTTGGTTTCAGAAAAGGAAAATCATGTGTTACTAATCTGTTGAGCTACTATGACAGAGTAACAAACACAATACAGGAAAAGGAAGGATGGGTGGACAGTATCTATTTAGATTTCAAGAAAGCTTTTGACACAGTACCACACCAAAGACTTTTATGGAAACTGTACCATCAAGGAGGAATTCGAGGCAAACTGTTTTGTTGGATGCAAGACTTTCTCATAAAAAGAGAAATGAGGACAGTACTAAGAGGAAACTACTCATCATGGAAAGAAGTGACTAGTGGAGTACCACAGGGTTCGGTGCTGGCACCAATCATGTTTTTAGTGTACATAAATGATATAAACAGTAACACTGGAAATAAGAGCTATCTGAATATGTTTGCAGATGATGCAAAAATACAAAGGAGAATTACTAGCATAGACTCTTGTAGGGAGCTACATGAAGAATTAAATAAACTTCATGAATGGAGTAGTACATGGCAAATGGAATTCAATGTGGACAAGTGTCAAGTAATCAAGTTTGGTAAAAGTGGAAAAAGACCTGATTGGGATTATAAGTTAGGAAATAAAACCCTATACACATCAGAAAGAGAGAAAGACCTAGGTGTGATTATCAAAAACAGACTATCTCCGGCTGACCACATCAGCGAGAAGGTACGGAACATGTATACACTGCTTGCAAATATGAGAATAGCATTCACATACATAAATGAAGACATGCTAAGAAGGATAATAACATCATTCATTAGGCCAACCCTGGAATATGCATCAGTAGTCTGGAGTCCTCATCTCAAAAAGCATATAGACAAGATTGAAAAAGTTCAAAGGGCCGCTACAAGATGGATACCAAGCTTAAGGGACCTAAGCTACGAAGAAAGACTAAATATACTGAATCTACCAACACTACAGGAGAGAAGGAAAAGAGGTGACATGATAATGCTATACAAGTGCATATCAGGAAAGGAGAAAATAGACATAAATGATTACTTAACATATGGAGAAGCATCAGCAAGAGGACACTGCAAAAAACTGCATAAGAAGAGAGGTGATAAAGACGTAAGGAAATTCAGTTTCCCAAACAGAGCAATTGGTCAATGGAATGCACTACCAAATGAAATAGTGTGTGTCAAAACAATTCACAAATTTAAGGATATGTACGATAAATATGGTTTAAGACACGGGACAGTACGAGCTTGACTCATGCCTGTAAAGATACAATTAGGTAAGAACAATTAGGTAAGAACACACACACACACATCTGTAGTCCAACTTTCAGTCTTACCCACACAATCCCTGAGCTGCTGGATCCATACTCTTTTATATTCTTTTTCCATCTCTTGCACACAACAATAAGCATTCCTTTTGCCCTCTCATTCTCACCCATTCCCGCTCACATACCCCATCCATACTCCCATTCTCTCACAGTCTCACCTTTCCATTTTGTCTCCGTTATTCCACGTACATTCATTTCTGCATCCTTAAACACCTGGACAATCTCTCACTCTTTCACCTCATCATTCGCACCCCTTACATTCCATATTGCAATCCGTACCATGTCCTTTCTTGAGTCCTTAGTTGTCACCAGTTGGTCAGTCCTGGTCCGAGGCTTCTTGTTCGTATTTTTAGTTAGGTGTTTTCCGGGAAGGGGCACTAACCCTCCGCCAACCCACTTGCTGTCATGTAAGGAACACGTGTTGGACATAATATGAAAACTTTATACATGTCTTTTACCGCTGCTGCATTTAGAGGAGTGGTCTTGACAAGACCTCCTGCCATGTCTATCGCTACTTAGCAACGATCTCCTCTCCCACCACACACCACCCTCCCACACATGCTCTAGCATATATACTCCATTTCGTTTTAGGTTTTCCTTCCTTTCCTGACAACCACATCACTCGGGGCACTGTTGTATCACCAGCGCTCTTACTTCTATTCATCGATGACTTTTAAAGCTGTATATCGTAGCTGTCGCCAAGCGTTTCCAGAAATGGGGATTTTAAGAGGAGATAGTATTCAACTTGTTCTTGTCGTGAATAGCAGGAGAAAGGTAAAGATGAGTATGGGGTTTGACTGCAGTTTTATTCTCCAAAGGAACCTATCTTCACAAGAGTAGGACAGAGGCGAGAATGGTTTATTCTTGCTAACTCCGTGCGCTCTCCTCCTGCCTTTCCCACCGTGCCTCTTCTCTCTCCTAACCCCTTCTGTCCTGTCTCTCCAATTTTCTCTGTATATGACTGGTTGAGTCATGCATGAGGGCACGTGTTTCCACACCTGTGGAGTTTTCCATCAGGCATCATACTGTGCTGTGTGCGAAATTCCCGAGCTAGAATGTTCATTGCTGTTTCCTCTAGATCTCTCGAGCTTAGGCAAGACTTTCTTTCAACCTCTGTATTGCATATTAACAACATACACGTCACTAGCTATTGTGATATTTTAGTGTCCTGACATCGCTCAGTCACGCCAAACTGGTGTTCCTACGACAGAATGTAGCAACAAATTACATATTCTGTCATAACCTATTAATACATGGTATTCATCACAATATAGTATAGACAAAATAATATTGTAGAACCATGACATATTGTATGGAGCAAATATATTGTAATAAAAACGGAACATAGAACATTGCATTGAGGTGATAATGTATACATGCATTTATACAATGGTAATATTATGGCAGTACCATGCCAAGACTATAGTAAGAATCAGTCATATGTAATGTATATATTATCTACATACATGAAACATATTAATATTGTTATATGAAATGGATACATGTATATTAGTTTATCATTTATGTATAGTTAGATTAATATTATATAATATGTTACCCCATAATTTTCCTTCATTTTTATATATATATATCTATATAATTTACAATATTTGTATAGTATACACATTTCACTCAGGGGGTCTCACTTGAATGTTTACTTTTCCTCCTGTAAATACTGATTCCAAGCGTGCAATACTCGCCTGCATTCTGTGCATAGACAATAGTAATATACTAAATACAACAGAGAAGATTATAAAGACAACTGGAGCTGGGCTATACACATATTATGGACTGAACATACTTATACTCAGTTCTTCCCAGGGCTTCGTTGTTTGATTGATTAATTGCACAGTTTCAAACTTAGGTGAAGTCAATTTAATATTTGTGTTTATGATTAAATCCAGCTCAGGCAGTGGTTGGAAGTATTTGTGTGTGTGATTAAGGATGGCATAGTGATTATTTGTAGCTAAGGTGGACAAAGATGATGTAAGTACAGCACAATAGTCAGTTGCTACGAATAGTCCTGATGCTGAAGTATGAGATGGTGGTGTACAGTATCTAGACAAATTACAAAAACTGATATGTTATAAATGAAGTAGAAAAACTGTAAATAACCGACGCGCTGATGGTGAGTGAGTTTATCTGGAGCAAATGTGACGCTGCAGTTCTGATGAATGTCATGATTTCTTATGATAGCCATTTCACAAGGGACTGTTCCAGTAGGCTGAAACGTGAAAATGTACGCAGGACAGAGGTGAACAGCATGTAAGGATGTACGACACTTTCGTTCAATCGTTGATTCACTAGCGGAAGTGACAGTGTCCTGTCTTTGGAGACCATGATGAGTTCGGTGTTGGTGTTGATGTTGATATGACCAAAGTGTCATTATTCTTAGAAGGAAAAGGGTATATCTGACAGACCGTGAACAGATTATATGTTACGTATGGTACATGAACTATTACTGATGTTGGTGTTAGAGTCACTTCTAAGTTTGGATAATATAGCATGAGATTCCTGTCCCGAAACAAAGGCTTCAAGTCATGTTTATGTATGCCTTGACTGATTATTTGACGTAGATCGTGAACTGGAAGTAAGATAATGGTGATCTTGCCATTACCAGCATTTGCAATACCTTTCATCAAAGCTTGATAAGGAGCCCTGGTGTTGTCTAACTGAAGTATTATTAATTGGCTAATCCAGTCACGTTGAGGTAGATGATACTGATGATGCACATTATACAGTATACTGGCTCTTGGAGAACAATAAGTTTGCTTGTTGTTTTACTTAAACAAGTTTAAATCGATACCTAGATCATGTAAATGCTGTATTGTGGCATTCGTAGCAACAGTTGCATCTATTTTTGTTTTTTTTTGTTATGCGATCTTAATTTTTTTCTGTATTTTTGTTATCCGATCTTAATTTATTTCTGTATGTATTGATTTCTACTTTATTGTCATCATTTACGTAAAGTTTTTCGGCGGTGTCCGAGGTTGCATAATTGCTGGCTAAAATCCTTGAGACCCATTTTAAGTGATCAACATGAATTTGCTTTTCTTCGTCACTCGACAGCGACTTAATTACTACCTTGTTGGCTGTCTTCTTAATTACTCTGTATAGGCCTTCAAATTTAGTTGATAATTTATTATCTCTAGTGTGAATGATACCATAGACCATGTCTCCCATGCTGATAGTTAATTCTTTTGCCATTTTTATTAAATGACTCCGTCATTTCTTCCTTGGACATCGATAATTGTTTCTTCACTATTTGGTGTATCTCCTGGAGTTCCTGCAAACGGAGTTTAGGATAATCGTCATAATTGTATACAGTCAAATTTTCATCTTCCAGAATTTCATGCGGTAATTATTTGTCTTTCCCGTTGATAATGAAATGGTATGTGTCTCCTATAGACCTGTTTATTGCACAATTAATTGATGCTTCCACTCTGGGAATCCAATCATCCCTGCTTGCATAATTTTCATTGAGAATATGTCGTAGCACATCCAACACTTTTTTGTTTTGTTTCTCTACTAACCCGTTGGATGCTGGGTGGTAGGCTAAGACATTTACCTTTTTTATATTGTATTGTTTACATATTTCTTGTAAGATTTCAGGATTAAATTCACTTCCAGTACACTAATTAATACCTCTGGTGTGGTGGATATACATATAATATGGTCTATGACTACTCTTGCCACTGTTTGACTGAAATCACATATCTTGAGAAATCATCTGTAGCAACGAGGAGATACTGATTATTATTGTAAGATAAGGCTAACTTAAGTAAGTCAACCACGACAACGTCCCACGGTTAGTTAGGTACAGGATATTTCCCTATAGGTGCAGATGTTAACGTGTAGCCTTTGTGTCTCGGATATGATTCGCATCTGTCTAAGCGATTGTGTATGTCTTTGCGTAACAATGGCCAATAATATAACATTCGGGATTTCTGACCGTCCTATCTTTGCCAGGATGTCCTGCATGTGGACTATCGTGTATCGTCCTTAAAACGTGAGGTATCATTTCATTAGGTACCACCAGTTGTCCTTTATTTTTTCTATGATTTGGTTGTCCTGGGTTGATCCTATATGAGGCATTGTCGACTATCGTGAATTGTTCGAGTGGTATATGTAGCTTGGGATGTTGTATGTCCTCGCCACTCTCCAACTTGTATATAACTTTAGACCATGTTGGATCAAGTCTCCACTTTCGAGATTTCATTTTGGTTGGGGATGTTTTCCTTTAGACCTAATGTTGCGACATGAATTGTCGTCAGGTTCCTAGATGATGCGTCTGCGGAATTTCGTAACCATATACCAAATCTCGAAACTTTTGTAATGCAAAGAACACTGCAAGTGCCTCTAGGTCTGTAGTGCAATATTTTTTCTCTGCATCTTTTATTTGTCTGCTAGCAAATGCAGTTGGTAGATTTTTTCTATGCTTATCTTCTTGCATCACAATGGCCCCTAATCCTTTATGAGATGCATCTGTGCGAATTATAAATGGTTTTGTGAAATTAGAATAGACCAAGCAAGGTACACATGTAAGTTTATTTTTTATATTCATTAAATGCTAGTTTTGTTCCTCTTCCCACTGAAATACGGCTTGTTTTTCAGTAGGTGGAATAATGGTTTGCTATGTGAGAGTATGGTTGTAGGAATGATCCGTAGTATCCCGCTAGTCCTAAAAACAGTCTTACTTCATCCACACTTGTGGGTTGCATCGAGTCTGTGGCCTAAGAAATTTATATCCTTAACCTTCCTGAGATACACCTGGGTCTGACAGACCCGGGCAACATTTTTTACGGTATAGTTCAGTAACTTACAGATGCCTGGGATCCCTGTCCTTCTCAATAGCATCCTAACTTTCTGTGCCCATGCAGGGTGTACGGGGATATACTCGTGTCTCTGTTTTTTTGCAATATATGCTCAGAATTGCATGTCGGGTCTGTGAGACCCAGGTGTACCTGAGGAGGAGGGAGAATTTTTCACTATGAGTTTGTTGATTTTATGTTGTGTGGGATACACTATCCCCATAATGAAGGTCCTCCATCCCTCAAGTTGTGACACAAGTGCTAGGCTCATAGTGTTCCTTGTTTTCGTGTACGGTGACTGAAAAAAAAAAAAAAACTTTTAGTTTGGCATTTTTATCACAAATTTTTTAAAAATATGAGGGATGGAGGACCTTCATTATGGGGATAGTGTATCCCACACAACTCCTTGAGAGTGAAATGGCTGGGAAGCATGCCAGCACGTGACTGGCTGCAGCATAGCTGGGTCTTTCGGGTGTGGGCAATCAGGCAAGTTAGCTGCCTACTGCGACTGCAACACAATGGCGAGGTGTTCAGGAAGTTAGCCAAAGAAACCTTGATGGACTCTGAAAGAACAATAATGGCCCCCAGTCCCGTGCAGCCCTTAAATGGGCAGGGGGTGCTAAGAATCTCACGGTTGCCTCAATTACAATCTAATTCCTTTGTTAATGCAAAAAATACAATTAAAATTGGTAACTGGAATGTGAGAACGCTCAATCATGACGGTAAAATCGATGAGTTAGTGAAGGTTTTTCAAAATTACGGACTTGATATTTGTGATCTGACAGAAACTAGATTAACTGGAGTCGATAAGTTGGATTTGGAGGATGGTATACGTTTATTGATATCTGGCCGACAGGATGGAATGCATTATCAGGGAGTAGGATTGTTGCTGGGTTGTAAGGCAAATAAGGCTTTATGTGAGTGGGATCCTATAGATGAGCGATTGTTATACGCACGGTTTAAATCAAATCATGGCAACATCAGTCTGTTTGTGTGTTATGCACCTACTAATGATGCACTCGATGAAAGGAAAGACATTTTATGAAAAGTTGCAAGAAGGAGTAGGAAGGGTACCTAGACATGATGTTTTGATCTGCGTTGGAGACTTTAATGCAGTAATGGGCTGTTCAAATGAGGGATTTGAGGCATGTATGGGTAAGATGGGAGTTGGTAGTAGGATGAGTGAAAACGGAGTGAGGTTTGGAAGCGTCTGTCTAGCAAATGATTTAGTCATCGGGGGCACACTCTTTCAGCATTGCAATATACACAAGACAACTTGGGTGTCGCCGTGTGGAAAATATAAAAATCAGATTGATCACATCGCTATCAGTAGGAGGCATAGAAGTTCTCTGCTAGATGTTCTTGTTAAACGGGGAGCGGATATTGGTAGTGACCATCAACTCAGCATTGCAAAAATAAGGTTTAAACTTAAAAATCAGAAGAAGGAAAAATCTGGTGTTGGTAGATACGATATTGTTAAGCTTAGAAGGGAAGGAGAAGAAAAGGAGGAATTCAGATTAGAATGCAGAAATAGGTTTTTGGTGTTGGAAACGTTGGAAGAGGAGAGAAGTGTAGATGAGATGTGGGAGGATGTGAACAAAGTTTTGCATGAGACTGCTGAATGTACGATTGGAAGGAGACATAGATTCAGGAGAAAGAAATGGATATCAGAGGAAACGTGGGATATGATAAAAAAGAGAGGTGAGGCTAAATTGAGGAGTGAGATGCAATGCGTTGATGAACGAGAGATTGAATTAGCAAGAGCTGCGTACTGGAGTTTGAATTCAGAAGTAAGAAGGTTAGCTAGGAGAGATAAAAGAAGATGTGTGGATGAAAAGGTTGCAGAGACTGAAATCTTAATAAACAAAAATGATGGACAGAGTCAAAGAATAGCATATGAATCGATTAGAGAACTGAGTGGTAATGCAGGTAAACGGAAGGAAATACCAGTTAGAGACAGGGAAGGAAATTTATTGACCAAAGATGGAGATATTAAAAATAGATGGAAAGAGCATTTTGAGACAGTTCTTAATAGACCAATACCACCAGAAGAGGATATACCGTCTGCTCAGGAAGATTTAAATATAGAAACAGGAGAGTTGAGGCTTGCAGAAGTGGAGAAAGCAGTAAAACAGTTAAAGAATAATAAGGCACCAGGGGAGGATGGTTTATTTCCGGAAATGTTTAAAGTGGAGGGGGATAGATTAATAATGATCTTGACCAAGCTATTCAATAAGATATGAGTGACGGGGTTACTACCATCAGTTTGGAAGAATGGTGTAATTGTTAAAGTTCCGAAGAAGGAAGACCTGAGTGAATGTGGTAATTGGAGGAGAATCTCTTTGTCACCGATAGCTTTGAAAGTTTTCAGTAGAGTGTTGTTAAATAGGTTGGAGCCGGTGGTTGAGGGTATTCTGAGGGATGAACAGGCTGGTTTTAGAAAGGGACGTGGTTGCAATGATCAGATCTTTATAGTTAGGCATTTGATGCAGCAAGTTAATGAAATGAGAGTACCGTTAAGTCTTTGTTTTGTTGATTTTGAAAAGGCTTTTGATAGTGTTTCGAGAGAGACTATGGGGAAGATCATGAGACATTATGGAATACCAGAGGAGTTTGTGAGGATCATTATGAACATGCATGAGGACACATTTTGTAAAGTGATGGTTGATGGTTGTCTGAGTGATTCGTTTGAAGTCAAGTCCGGAGTAATTCAAGGTGGTGTTCTATCGCCTTTACTATTTATATTGGTCATTGATTACATTATGAAACGCGTTGGAACAGAAACCGGTGCAGGTATACTTTGGGGAGAGAACAGGAAACTTTTGGATTTAGATTATGCAGATGATATAGTTTTGATTTGTGATGGGCCAGAAGAGATGCAGAGAGTGTTGGACTGTTTGGTGAGTGAAGGTCGCAAGGTGGGTTTGGTTATTAATTGTGGAAAAACTGAAATAATCAATATGAATATGGAAAATGCGCAGGAATGTGTAATTGGAGGTATGGTTGTAAAGCAAGTTGATAGGTTTAAATATTTAGGTACTTATTTAGCCAAGGATGGTTCTTTGAACTTTGAATTCGAGGAAAGGTTAAAGAAGGCTAATCAGGCAATGGGAATGCTTAAAAATATTTGGAATAATAACAACTTTTCTGTGCATACAAAAATCAAACTTTATAAGGTAATGGTTAGGAGTATCTTAATTTATGGACACGAGTCTTGGTACAGCACAGTGACTATGGAAAATAAATTCTTGGTGTTTGAAAACAAAGCACTTAGAAGAATATTAGGAGTTAAGTGGTGGGAAAGGATACCAAATAGTAGAATTAGAGAAATAACGGGAGTGCAGCCGGTCGATGAATATGTTAGGTTCTCACGATGGAAGTGGCTAGGACATGTGTATAGAAGACAGGGAATAGTACGAGGTACACCAGGGTGGGTGGCACTTGGTAGGAGAGGTAGAGGAAGGCCAAAAGAGACGTGGGTGAGGACAATGAGACGGGAAGCTGGAGATGAGTGTTGGGGAGATCTTGAGGAGTTAGCACAAGATAGGATGTGGTGGTGTGAGTTCATCGAGGCCCTATGCATCCCCGAGGGTGCCACAGGAAATGATTAATTGATTGATTGATTGATTGATTGATGTTCAATGAATTAAAACTTATTCACATAGTTTTGTAACTGATAAGACGTAATGGATTGTAGGATATTCAGGAATTCATTATATAAAACGTGTGACACTATAGCATTTTTAACAAGCTGGGTCTGACAGACCCAGGTGTCGTTGGAATGTGCCTGGAGCAGTCCTTAACCCCATCGGCATTCTTATACATTGATAATGCCCTGTATCTGTAGAGAAAGCAGTGTATTTGTGTGACTCTTCATCAAGCACGATTTGATAATAGCCATTGAGCAAATCGATCGTGGAAAAATGCATTATTTTCTGGTCCAATATTTTGCAAGACGTCACTTAACAATGGCAAAGGAAACTGGTCTGGGACTGCATGTTGGTTTAATTTATAGTAGTCACATACCGCATGCATTTCATCATTTAGTTTGAGCATGAAAAATAATGGGGCATTCCATGGGAAGACCGATGGCTCAATAAGACCCATTTTTAACATTTCATCAACATATTGATTTGCAAGGCATTGTGAATGTGCTACCCTATGTGCTGGTACGTATATTGGTTATGTGTCATGGTGTACATTAATCTTGTGTTTAATCAGGTTATTATAACCCAATTTTTCTCCAGGTGTGTGACTGTCTGTCGGTGTTTTTGTAATACTCGTATATCCAGTGAATCAGTTTCCACTTCAAAACTTCCTTAGTGAATCAAATTCTACTTCATGCTCTCTCTGTCCATCGAATTTATCTTACTTGATGATCCACCTATTGTTACTTCATGTATAGCAGCAGGACAAGTCTCTAAACTGCATATGCAAGTCCCCCTTCTGATCTGCACTTCTCCATTCATCTGATTAATTCAGAACACATCAGTTTCCTCATCATTATTCAACTGACATAATGCGTTTTCCACCAAGAGTCCTTTCACTTTACATGATTCTTCTAAGAAAATAACAGTACTATTTACTCTTTATGGTGACTTTCATATATAATTTAGGTGGAATAACTACATCATTGGTGAGATGTGCGGGAATTAATGTTGGAAGTTTACAGTCACCTCGGTCCCCCGGGAAAGAGGATGATAGGGATGGGATGGTTGGTTTGAGTGCATGTGTACCCCCGTCAGAGTGAGTCGTTATGCTAAGGTGTTTGATCGTTCGAACTCCCTTCAATTTTCTACAATTGTTGGGTGATATTTCTGGTGAAATTTCCTCTGTGAATTCGTTGTCGTATTCAGTCCCGTCCATGTGTGGGAGTTATACGATATTCTCTTGCGTATGATTCTCAAACCCAGTAACATGTTAGCTCTTATTGCTAAGTTCTCTACTATATAGAAATTAGTGGGGGTTGTTCTCGTACTGTCTGCAAAATTGATGTCTAACTGTATCATGCCCTTTACGGTTATCTGTTTGCCATCTGCAGCATATAAGTCTAAATCAGATTCCTCCACGAAGGTTACTGTCTTCTTTTTTCTGAAAATCCTCTCTAACTCCTCTTGTGTTATGAAATTCACTGGAGAGCCTGAATCCAAGAATAATGAAATCTTTTGATCTTCACAGGAAGCGGACACCAAGATACACTCGTTTCCTTATATGCATCCTATATGCACTCAAGGATTGTTTTTATGTATGGCCGTATTTTGTAGTGGAATGCCCTTCCCCCGACTTAAAAACAGATACTAACCTTTCAAATGATTTTCAATGTGACGTCCAGTGTCCTGCGTTTTTACGCTTTCTGCAATATGGCTGCATCCATTTCTCTTTATCATCCTTGTGTTTAATATAACTTTCAGATTTCATGTGCCCAGGATTTACACAATAAGAGCATAGAGTAGACCTATCTCCCAAATGTGACCAATGATTTGACTTTCCATATTTTGGTTTTTCTGTGGCACGGTTTCTGCTTGGACTACATGCAATTTTCTGAGGCTGCCTGTGCCTGGAATTCCGAGTGCTACCTTGACGTCAGCCGTTTTTCTTTTTTTGTTTGTTTGTCTGTTCTCAGGTCGCGATTGTTTGTGTTTTGTATTTGTGCTAGGTGTATTCATTGCTGCCACTGTGTCAGTAAGTCTCATCCTGGTTGTATTAGATAGTGATATTTCACTCACCCTTGCTTTGCTGCAGTTCATCTCTACCTCGTTCATAAAATCTAACAAACACATTCCTGGGGTAAAAAACAACTGTTTTTGCTATCTTTAGTACCCTGTCAAGTAATTTACACAATGAAACTACATAACCAAGGATGCCTACAACATGCATTGGTGACATCTTCCCATCAATGTTACCCAGTTTAAGTTCTCTGTACTAGCTAACAGCATTCTCTTAATTATGGACAGATCTGCTTGTATTTCACCTAAGACAGGGTTTGTGGTATGTTGTATCATAAGGTCCGTCCACGACCTTATGTAATTCTGGAGTTATACCTCGCAAGAAATTCATACCTCTTGAAAATTTCTTTAGGAATTCTGTTTTAAACTCGTGATACTGTATGTGTGAGCTCATAAGAGCTTATCAGATCTAAGCAGATCACCAGCTGGGCACCTTTCTTGGTTAATTCTTGATGAAAAAAAAAAAAAAAGCTATTTTTTCCTTTTCATCTTTTATATGTCTTTTGACAAAAAGTTACTCCGACTCATTTGGAAGTGTCATCACATCAATGTGGTCTCTGTCCATGCCTGAGAATTTTGTGAGATTTTTATCCTCATGGTACACAGATACTTGGTGTTGGGAAGTTGATGCTGTGCTGTTAGGTTCGCTTGCCATTGTGTTTGTTTGTTTGGTCAAATTCACTTGAAGTCCCTTGTTACGAGAAGTAATAGATGCGTCTGTACTTTCGTACCTATGTATCCTATTGAATAAGTTTCATAAGTATGTAAGACAGAACTTATAATCTTTGTTTTCTCCGTCAGAGAACACTGTCCAAGAAGCGTCATTATCCTCAACTCCTCTCACAGGAGAAGTTTGTTTCTTGATCTTTTGATTGTGGAGAACTATGTGTGTTTGTTACGTTTTCCTATTGTTCTACTAACTGTGAATCGTTATTGGGTAATTTAAATGCTGTCTCCTCTGGCAAAAAAGTTGGTCGTCTTTGAAACATCCCGTAATAGCACTAATCATTAATTAAGAGGAACCTTTTGCTAAGGAATGTCGTCTCATGAAACTCTCATTTAATGTATGTGCTAACTGTATAGATAGCAACAACGATCAGGAATAAATGAATGCTGTATATATATATATATATATATATATATATATATATATATATATATATATATATATATATATATATATATATATATATATATTGTTACATAGCCTATGATTTTATCATCCTTTGTGTAATTTTAACGCACAGTATGCTGCATGTTTGATCACGAGCGTGTTCTGCCTCAGTCCCCCCCTTCTACCGTTATAGTAGAGTAAGTCGTCCTTTCTGTTGTTCAGAGCGGGATTGTCAACTCTTTGTCCCCATGGCTTCATTTGCGCGTCCTTCTTACAAGTTGTATCAAGCTCTGCTGGCCCCTATATAATGAGCTCAGTCTCTGCATCATTGCCACTTAGATCTACTCCTCATTTTGTTCACATCTCTGTCCTTCCCTGTACAGTTATTATTGAGTGCTCAGGAAGTCTCCAACCATCTAGCAGCTGTGTAATTTGAGTATAAGCGTTGTTGCATTTTGTTCTTGTACTGTATAGCATAAATTTAATTTGTAGGCCTAGTGAAGTTTTTGTAATTCATGTAAGGTTCTGATTGTCATTAATAATAGTTTGTATCTGTAATAATTTATCTTGCATTAACTGAGCATTACCCAGTGTATTTTCATTTTATCAGGGCTGACTTAGATAAATTTACTCATGCTAATTTCGTGTTAATAGAGGCTTTTGCAGTTAACCATATATTTAACCTGTTTTGCCATTGCATTATCCTTATGAGTCCTGAATGTTTTGTTGTTAGTTTGAGCATTAAACTATAACTTGTAATTTTACCTAACTCTTTTGTTTTGAACCTGGAACTTTACGGGACAGTAGTGATTTTTAGTATTCGCACTTAAAGTGTACATTATCTTTCTCTGTTCCGTAACATAAATTTGGCGACCTCATATCAGGATATTCAGGATATTATCATAAGGATATTGCTTGATATTTTGTGACTGTTACTTTTTCATGATGTCTACTATTACTACACTTGATGAAGCAAAAGATTTTTTGTCAAATGTGCAAACAGTGTGTGATGTAGAAAACAGAACAAAGAATGAACTTAAGCTTGTTGCTCAACAATTGGGAATTGCTGTTCGCTCTCATCATTCTAAAGATCAAATTGTTGACATGATTAATGAAAGCTTGTTTAATGTAACTCCTCCAAATAAGCAAACGCAGATTGAATTAGCTAAGTTACAGCTAGCCCTGCAGGAGGCTCGTGTGAAGGAAGCTGAATTTCAAGCACGTGCTAAGGAGGCTGAGTCTCAGGCTAAGGAGGCTTGTGTTAAGAAGGCTGAGTTTCAAGCACAAGTTGAACTTGCTAGGATTCAGGCAGACCATGAGTATCGCATGAAACAAGGTGGAACTGGATCATCTAGCTCTGATGATTTTGATGTGGCTAAAAATGTTAAACTTGTCCCTCCTTTTAATGAATCTGATTTAACAAAGTATTTTCAGTTGTTTGAGAGGGTAGCTACAGGTTTTAATTGGCCCAAAAAGTATTGGCCAGTACTCCTTCAAACTGTTCTCACCGGTAAAGCTCAAGTAACTTATGCATCTATGCCTCAGGATCAATGTGATAATTATGATGTAGTTAAGAGCTTGATTCTTAAGGCCTATGAGCTTGTTCCTGAAGCCTATAGAGTAAAATTTAGGACAACTTATAAGCAAGATAAGCAATCCCATGTTGAGTATGCAAAAATCAAAGAAGATCTGTTAGAGCAGTGGTTAAATACTAAGAATGTGGATTCTGATTTTGGTAAATTTAAGCAGATGATTTTGCTGGAGGACTTCAAAAGATGTATTAGTAAAGATGTAAGCCTATATCTTGATGAGAGAAGAATAGATAATTTGTCTGATGCTGCAGTTTTAGCTGATGAATATGTTCTCACTCACAAAAGATATTCTAGAGAAAAAAGGAAAGCTGAGAGTAAGTACGTTGCCTCTACTCAGAGTACAGGTAACAGGAAAGAGAATAAAGATGATGTTTCTCAGGAAGTAAATACCAGCTTCACCTCTAGATTTCAGAAAAGTAAATGTACTTATTGTAGTAAGCTTGGTCATACTAAGGAGAAATGTTTCAGGAGACAGCGTGATGTGAACAAAAAGGAGTCTTTAAATATTCAGTCAATTGGTCTAGTGTCCACTCTTGAGAGTTCCCAGAATTCTTTAACTGAGTTAACTGAACCTGCTTTGAGGGGTAACTTAAATTCTCATGATGGAGCTCCTCTTTTGAGCAGTAACGTGGGTGACACTCTCAAGAGTTCATGTGCTAATTTCCTGTCTGATGGTTTTGTCAGTTCTCTGGACAGTAATGACAGGAAATCAGTTAAAATATATCGTGATACAGGTGCTTGCCAATCCCTTATGCTGACCAGTGTTCTAGGCTCTAATGTTAATTCCTCTGATGAAACTGTAATCTTACAAGGTGTAGGGAATAATCACTTCTCTGTCCCTCTGTGCAGAATGAATTTAGAGTCTGGTTTTGTTAATGGTTCCGTTATGGTTGGGTTGGTTGAGACACTCCCAATGTCAGGTGTAACTTTCTTACTTGGAAATGATATTGGTGGAAGTCAAGTGTGTCCAGCTCCTCAGTTGTCTAGTGAGCCAGTGGCTGCGACCCAGGATTGTGATGTCCCTGATGTGTTCCCTGCATGTGCTGTCACTAGGGCTAAGTCTAAAGTTACTGGTGATTTAGAGGATAATGATGATGATGATGTTATCCTAGCTGACACTTTTCTTGCTAATTTGGACCACTCACCAGATGAGGCAGTACCCCGTAGTGTTGATAATTTGTCTCGTCAAGAGTTGGTTGAGTTGCAGGTTGCTGACCCTGAGTTGAAAGGTCTAGCTAACTCTGCTTACAGTGAAGAAGAGTCAGCCGGTGCTTCTACTTGTTATTATGTAAAGTCAGGAGTACTTATGAGGAAGTGGAGACCCCTAACAGCATCAGCCGACTGTGAATGGGAGGTTGTACATCAAGTTGTCATCCCTCGAGTTTGTAGGCAGGATATCATTAGAGTGGCTCATGATTCCAGTTTGGCAGGACACCTTGGAGTGAGGAAGACTGTGGCACGCATTTTGAAACACTTCTACTGGCCAGGTATCTTCAGGGATGTTTCCTGGTATTGTGAGTCTTGTCACACCTGTCAAGTTGTGGGGAAGTGTAGTCAGACCGAAAAGGTTGCACCTCTAGTTCCCATTCCTCCTTTTGAGGCGCCTTTCACCCGTGTGTTGGTGGATATTGTGGGCCCTCTTCCTAAGACTTCTTCAGGATTTTCTTATGTGTTGACCCTGATTGATATGGCTACTCGTTATCCTGAAGCCATTCCACTTAGAAATATCTCAGCAAAGAACGTGGTTAAGGAAATGCTAGGGTTCTTCACAAAGTTTGGTCTGCCCAAGGAGGTACAGTCAGACCGGGGAAGTAATTTCATGTCGAATGTTTTCAAGCAGTCTCTGAAAGAGTTGGGCATCACCCAGATCACGTCTTCAGCTTACCATCCCCAGACCCAAGGAGCGTTGGAGAGATATCATCAAACACTCAAATTGATGCTCAAGAAATACTGTTTGGAACATCAGAAAAACTGGGATAAAGGTCTTCCATTCATTGTGTTTGCTGCAAGAGAATCTCCAAATGAATCACTGGGCTTCTCACCTTTTGAACTACTGTTTGGCCATGAAGTAAGAGGACCCCTTAAGTTACTCAAGGAATGCTGGCTGTCGGAGGAAGATGACGTCAACCTGCTGGAGTATGTGATGAAGTTCAAAGAACGGCTGTCCACTGCTTTACAGCTGGCGAGAGAGAATTTAGGAGCTGCTCAGAAGATGAAGACTTGGTATGATAAGAAGTCCAGGTTACGCCACTTTCAGCCAGGAGATCAGGTTTTGATTCTGCTACCAGTTCATGGGCAACCTCTTCAAGCCAAGTTTAGTGGTCCTTATTTCGTGGAGAAGAAACTCAGTGATGTCAACTATGTCATCGCCACACCAGATCGTAGAAAGAACAAGCAACTATGTCACATCAACATGCTAAAGTTATATCACAGGCGGGACGAAAATAATCCAGTCTGCACTGTAGCTGTTCCACCCGAGTCTGCAAGTGAAGCTCTCCCATGCAGCATGAGCCTGAGTGATAGTTTGGGGAAGAATCCTGATATCATGAATGATCTCCAGACTAAGCTTTCTCATCTACCTCCCGAGGAAAGGCAGGAGTTGTCGGCATTACTGCAGGAGTACCCACAAGTGTTCTGTGCCACTCCAGGAAGAACCACTGTGTTGATGCATGATGTCGATGTTGGAGATGCAAAGCCAATTAAATTGCCTCCTTACCGTGTGAACCCAGTGAAAGTTCCTCTCATCCAGAGGGAGCTTGGCTACCTGTTGGACCACAAGATGATTGAGCCCTGTCAGAGCGAGTGGAGTTCTCCTGTCACTCTAGTCCCTAAGCCAGGTGGGTCACAGCAGCTTTGCATTGACTACAGACGTGTTAATCAGATAACCAAAACAGACACTTACCCTCTCCCTCGCGTGGAAGATTGCATAGACAAGATCGGAAAGGCTAGGTACATAAGTAAGTTTGATTTGTTAAAGGGTTACTGGCAAGTACCTATGACTGAACACCCTGTATCTTATTACAGTAAGAAGTTCACTCCACCTCAAAAGAACTACTCAACTATTGAGAAAGAGCTTTTGGCCTTGATTTTGGGTTTACAGCATTTTTCATTTTATTTGTATTCTGGTTTTGACCCCATAGTCATTTATACCGATCATAACCCACTGAAATTCCTTAGTAAGTTTAAAGATAAAAATCAGAGATTGACAAGATGGAGTCTACTTCTTCAGGAGTATTCATTAGACATACAACATGTCAAGGGGAAAGAAAATGTCATTGCAGATTGCTTATCTAGACTTTAGACAGATTGTTTTAGAGTAATAAGAAATTTCCTTTGTAAATTTGTTTTTCTTTGTGGGGAGGTGTTACATAGCCTATGATTTCATCATCCTTTGTGTAATTTTAACGCACAGTATGCTGCATGTTTGATCACGAGCGTGTTCTGCCTCAGTCCCCCCCTTCTACCGTTATAGTAGAGTAAGTCGTCCTTTCTGTTGTTCAGAGCGGGATTGTCAACTCTTTGTCCCCATGGCTTCATTTGCGCGTCCTTCTTACAAGTTGTATCAAGCTCTGCTGGCCCCTATATAATGAGCTCAGTCTCTGCATCATTGCCACTTAGATCTACTCCTCATTTTGTTCACATCTCTGTCCTCCCCTGTACAGTTATTATTGAGTGCTCAGGAAGTCTCCAACCATCTAGCAGCTGTGTAATTTGAGTATAAGTGTTGTTGCATTTTGTTCTTGTACTGTATAGCATAAGTTTAATTTGTAGGCCTAGTGAAGTTTTTGTAATTCATGTAAGGTTCTGATTGTCATTAATAATAGTTTGTATCTGTAATAATTTATCTTGCATTAACTGAGCATTACCCAGTGTATTTTCATTTTATCAGGGCTGACTTAGATAAATTTACTCATGCTAATTTCGTGTTAATAGAGGCTTTTGCAGTTAACCATATATTTAACCTGTTTTGCCATTACATTATCCTTATGAGTCCTGAATGTTTTGTTGTTAGTTTGAGCATTAAACTTTAAGTTGTAATTTTACCTAACTCTTTTGTTTTGAACCTGGAACTTTACGGGACAGTAGTGATTTTTAGTATTCTCACTTAAAGTGTACATTATCTTTCTCTGTTCCGTTACAATATATATATATATATATATATATATATATATATATATATATATATATATATATATATATATATATATATATACACAATTGTTACTGTTGGTACGAGTACTTAGTAATGGATTTAATATAGGTAACTGAAGAAGGAGTATGTATGTAAGTTTGTATACAGATGAAGTGGGGTTTGTTACTAGAAAAAGTAAAATGTGGAGAAAAAAAATAATTAAATGGCGTGTGAAGGGCTGTCGGGATCAGTTGTGTTTTGAGAACTCATGGTATGATGTCACTCACTGCCTCTTTGCCTTTCCTTTTTTTTCCCCCCTAACCTTGTTATCCTCAATAATCCAATATTAATTGTTACTTAGTTTGATTGTTGTAAATTTGATAATTGTAGTTGTAACAATAAAGCATGTTTTATATCTTGTGCAAAGTTTGTTTATCAATTTGGTATTAGCAATAAATCCCTATAGGATAGTGGTGATATTCATTTGTGAAGTTATAAAAAAAAGGGGGGGGGGGGATTGTACGTTTAAGCTCTCTGGGAGATATAGAGTAAAAGTATATTCACCCACTAGCAAGTGCAGGATGATGTGAATGCTGGCGTTACCATGCCCCGTCACCGCCGAAGACTCAGTTCCGTGGTGATGGAGCACTGGTGGGTAATGGTGAGTGTGGTGAGTGAAACGAGTGGTGAGTCAGGGCTGGTTCTGGTTATTGCTGCGTTGTCCCTTCCGTCACCACTACATCAGCGGCTCCTCACCCTCTGCTGCATTGGTTGTTTACGCCTGCTTCTTTTTCTCTTATTGTTGTTATTAAATTGTAGGCTTCTGATACTTGTTCAACGTTTTGATTGTAGTTTCTTGCTGTATGGTGGGAACTTGTAGCTGAACTTGGTTACTGTCTCACCTGCTACCTGCTAGTAGTTCACTTGTAGAATCGTAGTATCTTGTTTTGACTGTAGAGTTGATTCTTAAATTGTTTGTTTGTTGTTAATAGAGACGTTAATCGGCTTTCATTTAAGAACGTCGTTTATCGTTGTAGGCGTTCAGGGTTGTTGGCTTGTGTATCTAAAATCGTAAGATGTTGTATGGCGTGAATTTGTAGTAGTTCTTGTTTCCTGTCGTGTTAATGTAGACTCAGCTGTAGAATTGTAGACACGGTTCGTACGATTACTGCCGCCAAATAATAATATCATAGCCGTCGCCGAGCGATTCCAGAAATGTGTTAGATTGTAGGGATTTTAAGAGAAGAGAATGTTCAAGTTGTTCTTGTCGTGGAGGGCAGGAGAAAGATAAAGATGAGTCTGGGGTTTGACTGCAGTTTTATTCTCCAAAGGAACTTATCATCACAAAAGCAGGGCTGATGCAAGAGCGGTTTATGCTTGCTAACTCCGTGCGCTCACCTGTCTTTCCCACCGAGCCTCTTCTCTCTCCTAACCCCTTCTGCCCCGTTTCTCCAACTTTCCCTGTATATGACTGGTTGGGTCATGCATGAGAGCACGTGTTTCCACACCTGTGGAGTTTTCCATCAGGCATCATACTGTGCTGTGTGCGAAATTCCCCAGCTAGAATGTGCATTGCTGTTTCCTCTAGATCTCTCGAGCTTAGGCACGACTTTCTTCCCACCTCTATATTACATGTTAACAATATTTACGTCCCTAGCTATTATGTAGTGTGTTACAATATTTTAGTGTCCTGACATCTATATCTAACCCCGTCCATTCACAATTCACACACTGACGACTCCATCCTTCACCATTCCATCCACTTCCCGCAGTGTCCATCTCAACCATCACATTAACAAGCAAGGGACGAGGCTATGGCACACCTAATGTCTGACTACGTTCATATCTCTGACTGGGGGAAAGTCAATCTTGTTGATTTCATTGCATCAAAAACTCAGTTCTTATACTCGTATCTTTCGACCCATCAGTATCTGCCACAGGAATATCCTCTAATTTTTTATAATATCCAACTCAGTCTTGCAACATCTCTGAATATACTTGGGGTTTCATTCTCTCGGGATTTGTCTTAGCTCGCTTGCAAAATCTGCTTCGAAGAGATTAGGTGTGTTGAGCCGACTTTGCATCTTCTTTAGCCCTGCACAGGTGTTGACTTTATACATGGGTTTTATTTGCCCCTGTGTAGAATACAACTCTATTGTGAGGGGAGGCTCCTCACATACAGCTCTTTTCAACAAAGTGGGGTCAAAGGCTTTTCGTCTCATTAACTCTCCACCTCATACTGGCTTCCTTAAACCTCTGTCTCTTCGCTGCAACTGTCTGCTTGCATCCTCCACCAGTAAGGCGGGTGCATAGCACCCGTCTAGCAGCAAATTCTCATCCCTTTTCTGTCCAGCTCTCTAATGGAAGAGTTAACCATTACTCCCAGTCCTTCATGTATGGAACAAATCATCCCTGGAACTGTTTTCTTCTGTCTGTATTTCCTACTGCCTTTGACCTCCAATGTTTTACATGCAGTGTGCCAAGGCATCTCAAAATGAGCGGATCTTGAATATGGCTCTCTACTATCTTGTTTACAATTTTTCTTGGAGGGAACAATTTCGCGGGCTTCTAGTCCTTGGTTCTTCTTCCTTGCTTAAAAAGTACACTCCTGTAGTCTCGGCGCACGACTCTGAGGTTGTCATTATCGTACCCTGGCAACCTACCATTCAAAAGTGAGTCCGATTTCGTATCATATCATACAAGAATCATATTATTATGCACGAATATATGATATATGAATATTATTATACATGAACATAATATACACGAATCACATGCGTCTCATATTATACACGAAATCAGACACACTTTTGAATGGTAGGTTGCCAGGGCACAATAATAACAACCTCAGAGTCGCGCGCCGCGACTATAGTCAGTGTCCGTCTTATTCAGGTAGAGATCAAGTTGATTATAAGTTATTGATATCAGGATGTAATTTTTTACATAATATTGTAGAAATTATCTGTTTTGTAAGCATGAATTTTCTTCCTTATCTTTCTTTAATAAATAATGATGATAATACAGTAATAATAATAATAATAATAATAATAATAATAATAATAATAATGATTATAACCACCACAACAAAAATAATAACAATAACAACAATAACAACAATAACAATACCAACAATAACAATAGCAACAATAGTAATAATGAAGTTATGGTCTTCGAGAGAAGTGAAGTCAGTGAATGTACAGTGAGGCTGAATGAGGAGAAAATGGAAAATGTGAGTGCGTTTAAGTACTTGGGTAGTGTGATGAGTAAGGATGGAAGTTTAGAGAGTGAATTGCTTGAAAGAGCGCAACAGGGAAGTAAGGTTGCTGGTTCCTTGAAAGCAGTGATAAGAAACAAGGAAGTAAGCATGGAAGTGAAAAAGCTGCTATATGACAGTATTGCGATACCAGCTCTAACGTATGGAAGTGAAGCTTGGACCTTGGAGGGACAGAAGTCAAGAGTGAGAGTAGAGGAAATGAGTTATTTGAAAGGGGCATGTGGAGTCACATGGAGAGACAGACTGACAAATGAGGAAGTGAAGGAGCGTTGTGGTGTGGATGTGGATGTGATAGGAAGCGTTAGGAAACACACTGAGGTGGTTTGGCCATGTGGAGAGGATGGAGAGTGAGAGACTGGCGAGGAGAATGTATGTGAGTAAGGTGGAGGGGGTGGGGGGAGAGGGAGGGGAGGCCAAGGACGAGATGGAGGGATGGAATGGAGAGGTATATGAGAGAGGAGTCTGTGACCTGGGAGCAGGGCAATGAAATGGCGGGGGACAGGGCGACATGGAGGCGATTTGTTTGTGGCCACCCCTTACGGGATTAAGGATTAAGGCGTCTGGCAATAGATAGATAGATAGATAGTCACAACATTAATAACAATAACAAGAACAATAACAACAACAGCAATAACAACAGCAATAACAACAACAGCAATAACAACAGCAATAACAACAACAGCAATAACAACAGCAATAACAACAGCAATAACAACAACAACAGCAATAACAACAGCAATAACAACACAAATGACAACAACAGCAATTACAACAAAATAACAACAATGATAACAACAACAATACTACTACTACTACAACTACTACTACTACTAATCATCATCATCATCATCATCATCATCCTCAACATCATCATCATCATTCACTAAAATGGACCTTCATTTTTTTTCTTATTACTGACTAAGCTGGAACAAAACTGAGTCCAAACTTGCTACAGTAAACGAAAGCTAAAATGCATATTCATAGACTGATGTCTGCATGTGATATATCAGTCATTTCCTTTATCAAGTATGGATCGGCTTATGTTTATTAAGCCAGTGGCATCCGTTTCTTTCAGCATGTGTCTGTTGTCAATAATGCATAAGCCCGCCCAGGATGAAAACTAGAGATTTTCTACTCAAGACCCACAAATGAGGACAAATG
Organism: Coenobita brevimanus; assembly: GCF_032717465.1. NCBI lineage: Eukaryota > Metazoa > Arthropoda > Malacostraca > Decapoda > Coenobitidae > Coenobita > Coenobita brevimanus. The sequence continues at coordinate 13,453,067 of NC_136968.1, read as the reverse complement.
AGCGTCTGGCTGGTGGTTTCATCTGACGGAGGACACGGAGCTTTATACCCGGACGTCTGGCCACCTTAGATGAGTCGAGCATGAACGGGATGAAGCAAGTGGGTGATAACAAGTGGGCTGGTAGATGTCACTGTTCCTCAGGAGAGGCTGAATGTCAAAACTGAGGCGCAGGATATCCCCCATCAGGATAATGTGCCACATTAGTGCTGAGGCCAGCTACGGCAGAAAGTACATCTGTTGAAGAAATTCAAAATGTTCGATAAAGTAAAAGGGCGAGAAGATGGAGTTTTACCTCCAGAATCATCTAAGACAAAATAAGAGGAGAATGTGTGAAAAATAAGATTAAGCTTTACCGCAGAAAAATACAGCCAGAGAGCAATCTAACTGGAAAAGAAGAGGGGAAGAGGAAGAGGCAAAGATTTCTTCCTTTATCTTTTTTATTTTCCTTTCTTATTTTTTTAAAGACAGAAATAACACAAAGAATCTGAATTCAAGTGACTGAAACATTTGTAACAAGAAGCGTTGCCAAGGCAAAGCTAACCCGTCCCCGACAGTCATTTTAGTGCTGACGTATAAACACAACAGGATATCTAGTCAAAGATGTCACATATCAGATTTGAAGTAAATCGGATGAAAACTTTGAGTTTATGCCCGTTTGAAATTTTAGGCCAGACCCACCTGACATTAACCCCCCTACCGCTAACTGGGGAGTGACCCTCCTGATGTAATGAGGCATGTTATAGGATGCAGATTTGATAGATGTACTTTTTGATTTTGGTTTCATGTCGATATGACGAAACTGAGAGGAGTTATGGCGAAAAAACGAGTTTTACCCGTCCTCTTTTTTTTTTTTTTTTTCTTATACGTCATTTGGGTCTACAGCCTGAGCCTTGACCCAATTTGGCCCAAAATTTAATCACGTGATCAGGTCATAGCCCATCATCCCTGTAATTTTAGTCAAAATCGCACCATTAGTTTTCGCGTAAAGTTGTTAACAGGCAAACAGACAAACAAACAAACAAACAGACAGAACGGGCGAAAACAATACCTGTCCCAAGCCTTTCCCGAGGCGGGAATGGATAGAAATAAAGTTGCTTCTGTCAACCTGAAAAATAGATTTGGAATAATTATGAGATGAAATGTCATGTGCATGCGATTTATGTTTAGACTGATTTGGTGCCTTCGAAAACCACTTCCTTATTGTGGACATTATTAGAAAAAAGCTTAATTAAACTACTAATTCAACATTAGTTGCAAGGAAAGAGACACAAAAAGTGTATCCTTCCTTGCTAGAGAGGCCACATTTTGTAATACTTAAAACGCACACAGATGTGTCTCTCGCCATGGATGTAATACCCATTCCAGGGAAAGTCAAAGGAATACTGGTACAGGGTTTCTCAACCTGTAGCACCAAAGTACCACGGCAACTGCTTCTAGGGAGTCTCCGCAGGTCTTAGTAGGATGACAGACAACTGAAGAAAAATATGAAACTGTCGCAGTCCAATGGAAAACATAGGTCCACAGTGTAAGCAGAAGTATTAGAGAGAGAGAGAGAGAGAGAGAGAGAGAGAGAGAGAGAGAGAGATCATGCATGTTGCCCCTCCGTCCAATGCAGCGACACGGGAAATGTGCTGTACAAGGTGATCTAGGTCATCATGGGTAGAAAACATGTTCATTTGTTTAGCATGTGGAACAGTGAACGGAAAGAAGAGCCGAAGGTTTTGTAAAATACATTTCACCTAGAGATGAAATTTCAGATGACAGAGAGGCAGGGTGAATGTGTTCAAATTTAGAAGTCAAAGAATTTTGGAAAGATAGAAAGTTAGAAAGATACAAGGTATGGGATGAGTAAAAAATGCAACTTCTACAGCAACAAAACAAATTAGACTGCTATATACACAAATGCAAAAACTGTCTTCAGGTTGAAAATATGATTCCAGACAGTACGGAGGTAAAATAAAGGGAGTGCCATTAGTCATCTCAGTCCAGTGGGCTGAGGTGAGAGGAAGGTAAGTCCTTCATGGGTGGAGACGTAAAGCTGAACAGAGAGGAAGATGGAGAGATAGTAACATCAGTGTATACATGTTCCGTGCCTTCTCACTGATGTGGTCAGCTGGAGTCTGTGATAACCATTCCTAGGTCCTTTTTTTCCGATATGTGTAGGGTTGATCTTCCTAACATATAATCCCTATCTGGTCTTTTCTCACCTTTACCAAACTTAATTACATGACACTTTTGTGTGTGTATGAGAGAGAGAGAGAGAGAGAGAGAGAGAGAGAGAGAGAGAGAGAGAGAGAGTATGCTCGCGCACGACCGTGTATGTTTCTGGGCGTGCATGTCCATAATTTGTATGTGTACATGCGCGCAGACGTATGTGTGTGTGTGTGTGTGTGTGTGTGTGTGTGTGAGAGAGAGAGAGAGAGAGAGAGAGAGAGAGAGAGAGAGAGAGAATGTTCGCGCACGACCGTGTATGTTTCTGGAAATGCATGTCCATAATTTATGTATGCATGCGCGCAGGTGTGTGTGTGTGTGTGTGTGTGTGTGTGTGTGTGTGTGTGTGTGTGTGTGTGTGTGAGAGAGAGAGAGAGAGAGAGAGAGAGAGAGAGAGAGAGAGAGACTATAAGCGTATGCAACCGTACGTTTCGCTCTGACTCATCTGTGAGTCAGGACTGAGAAAAACAGATATTTTGTAAGCAGCCAAGGGGTGACATTGAGCAACACATATAAAACCTTCTGCCTTACATGATAATCTTACTTGTTTGAGAAACGAAAAGGCTTATTCACGAGAAACAGTTCAACCAGCTGAGTATCATACCCCCAGTAATCCAAAAGTTCTCAACTACTTTCTGCTTCTTTTTCTTTATTAAATATGGCAACTCTTCCTGCCCCCCAGACAATTAGTTTTAAAGATGCATCGAGTCCCAGAGTCACTGGAATGAATCCCGCACTTAGCGTGACTGATTTCATTAATGATGTCCAGTCTGCAGTTACAAAGAACTTGCAACAGACAGTGCTAATATCGCCCATCTTCGGAGCCGATTAGATGATGGTTATTCACGAGTTGGGTTACTAGTCCGTTGCCGATTTTTTGATAAGTTTACTTCCTTTGACGAATGCTGCAACAAGTTCGTAGATTTTTTGGTAACCGCACCTCACATTTGGCCTACATCTCACAACACACACACACACACACACACACACACACACACACACACACACACACACACACACACACACTGATAAGAAAAGTTTGGGTAAACCATCTAGAAGAACACAATATGATAACAGAAAGGCAGTTTGGTTTTAGAAAGGGAAAATCTTGTGTTACAAACCTATTAATGCAAGCACTCCCAGTCCAAAGAAAAATAATTTTCATTTAAGAATCAGCCGCTAAAAAACACATCTCCAGATTCAGCACTATGGCTAGGCAAGCACAAAATCTGTACCACAGCCATATGCAACCAATAGTCTGAAGTAAATACTGTATACTGCACTGGCAGCTAAACAGTACACCCTATAAAATACAGGATGTTAAAATTCAGGAATGTATGTTAAGCTGGACTCTTAAATAAAGCCAACCTAACTCTCACTTTGTTATTATAGCTAAATCCAATTATTCATACTGTAATAGTCCAAAATAAGTGGTTGATATTAAATTTCTGAATAGTTTTACAAAGTGTACAGTAATTGCTACATACAGGATTTAGTTTTAAATTTCTTTCATTTTCTGGGCATTTTGCAGTTTTGTTGCAATCAGCATTTGTATTTCTGTCACACTGGAGTCTGCGAATTTTATAAGCACACAATCTCGGATTACATTGCACAATCTTGTCTTTTTAAAAGACAGCTTGCCCCGTTGACCACATATGTTGTACTTGCACATTAGATTATTAGTCATAAAGCTGCATATCTAATTGGAAACCATATCCCTCTTATTAATGTCACCTGTGCAGACACATCTTTCAGTCATTTCTTTGAAAACCCTGGATGTTGCTAGTTCAACCTCCAAGGTTTGTAGTTCTTCCAAACAGTTATTTCACTTACCTATTATGTTAATGTCTCTAGGAGAAGACTTATCGGTACACACATCAGATACCTTGTGTCTAATATCCAGTAAAAGGTGCATAACTCGCCTTTGGAATTCTGTAGAAGAAAGGAAGTTATATAAGAAAAAAGTACTGTACAGTACATACACTTGGTATTTCTGACTAAGAAAGAAATATCATTAGGCCTGGCAAGCTGATGTCAATGCTTCCAATTGATGCACTGAATAGTTTTTTTTTTGTTTTTTGTTTCGGGGTTAGGTTACAATAGGATACCTGAGGTGGTCAGATTAGGCTAGGGGTTAGGTCAGGTTAGGTTAACCTGCTAGTTTGGGTTAGGATAGATTTTTCCGAACCTATTTCATTTCCAGCATATGATGCCCAAATTACATCACAACAAAACTTACAAACGCCAATATTATATATACTGAGTATGGCCTCAAAAAGTAAAATTTATCAACTGGTGCACCTGTACAATTATTTTGCCACTGTAGAAGACACGTTTGATTTAGCAGATCGAGTACTGTATAATCACCCCAGATCTTACCCCCAAGCAAAGACAGGCAAAACACAAGCTCTGTGAGGAACTAAAGAAAATAAAGGAGGACATATGAAGCGAAGACTGGGTGATAAACGGGAAGATGGTACGCAACTCTCACAGGCAAAACAACCAGTGCCAGTGGGGACAGAAGCATAGGAATCACAAGTACAACCCAACTACTTTTAAAGAAAAGATTCAGCAAACGACAAACAGGAAACACATTTGCACATATTTATAAACCAAAGGAACACCCTACCTGAAAATGAAATGAGTGTCCTTTTTATAAATACATTCAAGAAAAGATATGATAAATACATGGCACAGACAGAAATGGAGACGGGCAATGGGATCTATGTAGATCATTAGTGAACTCATGGATTTTATTGGTAAGGCATTGCTCTTTGGTGCACCTGACAAAAGAAGCCAAAAATCTGGACTGGTAAATTATGGTCCATAAATTCAAGCAACGATTAGGTTAACTACAGACTACACTAGACTACAGCCTAGGCTAGAGTAGCAGGCTGAGCTATAGATTCTTGTTTAGCAGCCTGTGGGGAAATACCCTCATACTTTACTTCTCTACTCTTGTGTCTTGGCAAGTACTTACAGGCAGCACACTGTAGGTGAGCTGAGCGTAGAATAAACTGCATACTACCAGGACAAAAATTAAAAAACTACTACAATTCAATACCTTCATAAATACAAATATTATACACTCCTCGTCATTCAAGAGCTTTCATTTCATAAGCTAAGCATATATGGAGTAGTCATTATAAAAAAACACCTTACTGAACAGTAAAATATTTGAAAAATACAGGCAATGATTACCTCAACGGTTCCTTTTGGCGCTGTTCGTTGATGAGTGCAGTTGCCAAATTTTTTTTATACAGTTATGTACTGATGTTTCAAAATTATCGTTTTTCCAACGAAATTATCGTAAAAATATATCGGATGCCTGTGAAAATTATCGTATATTTTTTCCGCTACTAATACACTACGCTCTACAGTAATATGATGATAAAAATAAATGATGGAGTTTTTACCAACACAACATGTCTTCAATGGTCTTAAATATTATATAAACATCATTAGTCTCATGTAATTTAAAAAAAAAAATGGAAATTCATAAATGTTTCGATATATGTAACGGCTAATGTAAATACTGTATACAGCAGGTGTCATTTAAGGGAGGTTTATATAACAATATGAGGTTTAGAAAAGTTAACTAAATTCATCAAAATTTATTAAATAAAATAAACACTTCTACACTATTTACAAATCACTGATTACATAAGATACTTTTAGGTAATTCCTTCTTGCTATCAAAATATTTCTTTTATACTGATTAGTACTTCACGGTGACGACTGACGAATATCAAACCGTAACAGTCAACCGTCAATATGACTCGAAATGTGCCAGTATATTTCGTTCAGTACACAGTTGCCCTACGTGCATCAAGGAAATCTACGACTTCTCATTATACAGATAACGTATATTATCTATGGAAAAGATTTACTCTTGATGAAAAGGCTTTTTTTATTATCATTTTTTAAAATTAAAACTCTTATGCCATAAAACAGAATTATCGTACAGAAGGTACGATAATAAGAAAAGGTACAGTCGCCAAACTTTCCACCTGGGCCACCTAGCCGCGAGAGGTGGGTAACGGGTGCTGGCAACAGTGTATATGTTTGTTCGTGTGTACATGCTCGACGAAAGTTCGGATCATCAACTCTCTTCGTCCATAGTGAACCTCTGTCAGAGTCAGAGTTCATCCCTTAGATGGCTGGGTACGGAGTTAGGTGGTGAGAAAAATGTCTCAGGAGTAAGGCGGCTCTCCCATCGGCTCAGCCAGTTGCATGAAACTGGTCGCATGGAAAATTGTTGTGTGCCACAGGTCGTGCTGACCAAGGCCAAAGATATATGACTATATAAATTTTATAATAAAGTAATATAAATAATATTCTTATATAAATATAAACTTTTATTTATAATACAATAATATATATTATACTATACATATTTGGCCTTGGTCCGTGCAACCTGTGACATGCAACAATTCCATGCGACCGGTTTCCTGCAACTGGTCGAGCCGGTGGGAGAGCTGCTTAAGGGGGGAGCTTGGCATAGTGAAGTCCAGGGCAGGTGCAGGACGTTGAGGGGAGGGGGTTAAGTGATTCATACCGCCAGTGACAATAACTGCCGAACTAGTTTTTGAGATCCATTGGCAATCTACCAAATATTTACATTTTTAACAATACTAAACATGTTATTTTCTATGTTGTTTTTACATTGTTACAATAACATGTTAATGCACTAAATACTGGAATCACTCCAAGCCTTTCTCTCACACTCTCTCATCATATCAGTAATTCCATTTCATAGGGTTATCACTTGATACCATTATCAGTATAGGCTGAAGATGAATGCATTTACCTAACATCTACATCCAGTTACAAGTAAGATTGCCTGCCATATTCACATCATGAATGACACTGATCAATAAACATTAGGATGATGTTCAGACACTGTTAACGGTTGCTTATTTCCTCGTTGGTAGTACTTCAGGCAGATGTTTTCATTTGTTCTGTGGTGCACCACGAAGAGGTAGGAGATTTAAATTCTCTCACCTCAGCAGGCAGAGAATTTATGCATACTTTTGTCGAATGTGGTTATTATATCAGCTATGATAATGATTTACCGTACCATTTTTCATATGACTATGATCATTACAGCACATCTTTATAGTCCATTCGTCTAACGTATGACTGAATTACACATTGCAAGGAAAACTGATTGTGAGCGGTGCCGCTTATGTGTGCGGTCACACATTTACATGCTCATCGATTATTCACCGAACAACATTATCTCACATTATAGCAAGATGAAGACACCATCTCTTCACCACAGTATGCAAAAGCTTCCAGTCATTTTAAGCTCAGTTTTATTGATTCATGAATTGTTTGGACATTTATATCACCATTGCCTGTGATATTACTTATGTGATTGGTAAATGCAACATAACGAACATGAAATTATCATTACAGGCTGGAACACTTTTTTTTTTTTTTTTTTTTTTTTTTTTTTTTTTTTTTTTTATTCCGCGAACCTCGCTTTAGCCCCCGTCACCGAGGTCCTGAGTGCGAGGATATGTGATGTTGGTTGCTGACTGGCTGCTACCAAGACCTAGGTCATAAGACAAGGGTTTGGTGTTTAATAGGAGAAACCCATCTCTCCAGACGGGGGTGGAACCACGTCACACGGATCGCCTGGCGGAAGCGTTAACTACCACGTCACCCACAGTACTGTTTCAAATATTTAATATATATCAACTATTAAAACAATTGCCATGTTTGCACTGCAAGCACAGAGATCCACGTAATGATTAAGTGATGAGATGCTTAGGTTTTCTATTGTTAACGAAAGGTTGACTCATGACTAGCTGACTCGAGGCAGTATTCTGCCTCAACGAACGAGTTTCAACCTCCGACATCTACAGCTCCTAACTCTCCTACTTAGTTTAAATTAATATCCTCCCAATGAGTAATCTTGTAACGATTAATGACCTAACTTGTCTAATCATGTCTCGGATCAAGAATGGTATTTCAATAGGTTTAATCGAGATCGGCCCAGGACTGGCTAAATGCAAAACGAACAGTCAGACACAGATATCTACATTTCAACCATAAAGGCCGGTCACACGACGGTTCTTTCCCCCCAATATGCAGTAGACATTTTTTAGACATGGGTTTATCATGTAATAATGAAAAAGAATACGTTTTTAAATATATAATATATGTAAAGATGCGGTCTTTTGAATTAGTTTACTTATTGTTTTCAATACTTGCATTATCCAACACTTTCAAGAAGCTCCTTTGAAATTCTATCGCCTAAAAATTGTCGACTGATTACTGGGATGAACTTTGACTGAGGTTCACTAAGGAAAACGAGAGGTGATGATCCGAACTTTCATCAAGCATGTACACACGAACAAACAGATAGCCTACAATGTTGCCAGCACCCCTTACCCACCTCTCGTGGCGGGGTGGCCCAGGTGGAAAGTTTGGCGACTGTACGTACACGTACCAGAGGCAATTTAATCGTACATGTACGATAATTATCGTATGAATGGCAACCATGGTTGAGTGTTGACTGTTGTGATCAGTGTTACCATGCAATCGGGATAACTGAAATGCGCTAACCCCCAGCAACCAAACACTACATCCCGTAAAACTGTTAAAAAAAACAAACAAACAAAAAAAAAAGCTACTAACACTGAATATACAATTTTTTAATGAGGGGAATTTGTTGGTTTGCGTGTGTTTTGCAAAAGCTGATGTATTATTTAACTACTTCATATTTAGTACTTTTCTGCTAAAACTAGTTCATTGTGCTAGAAAACTTTTACCTTTGGTGGCAACACACACACACACACACACACACACACATCTTAATAATTGTGCTGGACTGCTTAATTATATTGCAGGTATATAATATGTATCAACATGTTTGTACCCAAACTATATGCTATATATATATATATATATATATATATATATATATATCTATATATATATATATATATATATATATATATATGTGTGTGTGTGTGTGTGTGTGTGTGTGTGTGTGTGTGTGTGTTTAAACGCATAAGAGCTTATTTATATAGTGACGTACCTTAAATTACTTGCGTCGTGAACACATTTTTTTCATGTGATTTCATCCAACAGTTATTCACGTGAATATTTTCACGAGTAATGCACGAGAAATAACGTGAATTTGCATCCAGTTATACATGTGAATTTTTGTCCCAGCTATCCACCTGGAAAAGACGTGAATATCTGGTGAAATCACGTAAACGCAAGTTTTCACGAGATTTTTACGAGATATTCACCTGAAAATCACGTGTTGTACCCACTGGGTTGCTTGCATATATGAGAATAGCATTCACATACAAAAATGAAGACATGCTGAGAAAGATAACATCATTCATCAGACCAACCCTGGAGTATGCATCAGTAGTCTGGAATCCTCATCTCAAGAATCACATACAATGGATAAGATTGGAAAAGTTCAAAGGGCCGCTACAAGATGGGTACCAAGCATAAGGGATCTAAGCTACGAAGAAAGACTGGAAAAATTGAATCTGCCAACACTACAGGAAAGAAGGAAAACAGGGGACATCATTATGCTATATAAATGTGTCTCAGGGAAAGAGAAAATAGATATAAATGAGTATATAACCTATGGGGAAACATCAGCAAGAGGACACTGCAAAAAAAAAAAAAAAAAAAACTGCATAAGAAAAGAGGTGATAAAGACGTAAGGAAATGCAGTTTCCCTAATAGGGCAATTGATCAGTGGAATGCACTACCGAATGAAATAGTGTGTGCCGAAACATTTCATAGATTTAAGGATATGTATGATAAAAGTGACTTAATACACGGGACAGTACAAGCATGACTCATTCCTGTAAAGATACAATTAGGTAAGAACAATTAGGTAAGAACACACACACACACACACACACACACACACACACACACACACACACACACACACACACAAATATATACCGGTAGAGAGAGAGAGAGAGAGAGAGAGAGAGAGAGAGAGAGAGAGAGAAATATATATATATATATTTATCTATCTATCTATCTATCTATCTATATCTATATCTATATCTATATATATATATATATATATATATATATGAGCCTCTGTGGTACAGTGGTAGTGTGTGGTTTCGCACGCTGGAGTGCGGGGGTTCGCCTCCAGCCAGAGTTGTAAAAACTTTGAGAAGCGTTCACCAAGCCACTTGCTTCTTTGGCGGACACAAGGGGTGCTGTAGTTGAACCAGTGTCGCATACTCGTATGCTTGCACCCAATCGGCTTAAGGCGGTCCGATTACACTTGGTTCACAGACTACACACACATCCAAAGCCACTACAATCACACACACAAGCACTTCTCACCCTACATACAGTCTCTACCAGACAGCCTAAGCCACTGGGTAGAGATACATTGGCTGTATCGTCCCTGCTTCGGTAGGGATAGACCGGTCCTACAGTGGACCTGAACGGCTGATGATGATGATATATATATATATATATATATATATATATATATATATATACACACACAGTGGAACCCCGGAATTCGTACGGCTCTCTACTCGTACAACTCGGTTTTCGTACAGCTTTTTCGCCCAAAAATCGCTCCAGTTTTCGTACAGTGACCCGTTATTCGCACTAAGAGATGCGGCGTCGTGGGTGTCACATGGTCGCCAGTCTGGCTTTGTCTTCCGCCAGCTATGAATCGGTCATACATAAGGTGACCAGAGTCCCGCTTTTAGGCGGGACAGTCCCTCTTTTTGGACGTCCGTCCCGCTTTTTTAATTGTGACTAGAATGTCCAGCTTTTTGAGCAAATTATCTTAATTGTTCCGCTTTTAGAAACTTACTGTTGCATTGGATATAACATGACCTTCTTTTATGAAATTAGGATGAATTAGAAAAATTATACATAATCTTAACCAAATGAAATACCGAATTATTAATATAAAATCTGTAATGCTCACTAGCTGGTAACTTTGGTCGACACATTCACTGTACCCTATGGTATGTACAGGGCTTCCATTTTAGGGTAAAATACCCTAAATTAGGGTAATCAGACCCCTTCTAGGGTAGCGTTTGGGGTAATACATAACATGGGGTAATTTTAGGGTAATTTTTTGCCAAAATGCACACACACAAAAAATGTGTCACAATCAGTCGAAAATCAAGAATATTTCTCAAACTTAATATAGAAATGAACACAAAACTCTAAAGTTTCAAACTGCGCGCCACGTTTAATTCCGAAACGGTTAGGCCGGGTTGGCTCAAATGAGTGTTCTGATTAAACCAGAAATCTAATAGAAATGAGATAAAACATAGAGAAACTTGTTTTCTCTTACTTTATTTATTTTTGTTTTCTTTAAATCAAATATATGGAATTCTTTACATACTTCATCCAGTTTGCCTTTTTCTTAAATAGTGTATTTTTTTTTTCTTTAAATAAAAAATATGGCGTTCTTTACATACTTCATCCAATTTGCCTTTTTCTTAGATTCATATACTGTATATTATATATATATATATATATATATATATATATATATATATATATATATATATATATATATATATATATAATCGAAGTTAGTGTTGCCTACTAATTAGGGTAAAACATAGGAATTTAGGGTAAAACTGACTTGACTCTAGGGTAAGGTGAGCGGAGCTTATGGAAGCCCTGGGTATGTAATATGTTCGGAGTTCGTAGACGTTAGTGTTTGATTAGCAGCCTCAGGGGGAGGTGTTGCGCAGCAGCGGTCGCTGTCACATTAGTCAATATCTATCTCTCTATATCTGTCTGTATCTATCTGTCTGTCTATCAACCTATCTATCTATATCTATCTAACTATCTACACACACACACACACACACACACACACACACACACACACACACACACACACACACACACACACAGGCGCGCGCGCGCGTCCCGCTTTTAGCTCCAATAAATCTGGTCACCTTAGTCATACAGGCTCGATTAAACTTTGTGATGAACTGCGTATTTTCGATAGAAAATTGTACATAATCATGGGCCCTAAGAAGATTAGTGAGACAGCTGGAGCTAAAAATGCAGCAATGAGAACAACAATTGAGCTGAAAAAAAACTCATTGCAAAGTTTGAAAGTGGAACCCGTGTCTCCGATCTTGCCATTCATTATAGTATGGCGAAATCTACCGTTTCATCCATATTAAAGAACGGATTAATGCAAATTACATTGCTTCTTATGGAAAAAAATGATTCAGTTTTCGAACAATTCACAACTCGTACAGCCTCCAGGAACGAATTGTGTACGAATTCCGGGGTTCAACTGTATATATATATATATATATATATATATATATATATATATATATATATATGTGTGTGTGTGTGTGTGTGTGTGTGTGTGTGTGTGTGTGTATCATATCGTTAATTAAGGCTCCGATATGGCCTTGGTCTTCTAATGACGGCTGTCCACGTTGCTCGATCTCTGGCAGCTTCCCTATTTAGTCTCTTATCTCTGAGGTGACATCCTATGGCATTGTTCCATGTCTTTTTTGGTCTGCCTCTGTGAGTCCTGACCCCCCCGACGTTTACATCTCTCACCTTACGCAGCCAACTGTCTTCCTCCATCACCTCAACATGCCCAAACCATTTCAATCTTCCGCTCCTCATCACAACACCAGTACATATATGTTCCATCCTTTCTCTCGACTTCTCAATCCCAGTCCTAACCCGCCCAGGCTTCGCATTGAAGGTCGTACTACACATCCTTCTGATCACTGTCATTTATGTATGTCTCAGCCTATGAATATTCTCCTCCTTTATTGCCCATTACAGCATTACAATCCAAACACATGCCACTAACAAGAGATCTCTTTAGCACGGAGGGAGAGCCCCCTCAATGCTGGGAGAGGTAGCATCTTCCTCCAACCACTCCTTACCCCGGCCAAAGAGCTAAATTCAGCCCCACCTCCAACACATAACATGACCCGCAAATAACATAACTCCTCCACACGCTCAAGAGACTTACCAGCAAAATACATTATTTCACGCCTGTCAATCTCCAAATGTTCTTCCCAACACACCGCACACACGAAGCCAACATTATTTAGCGGCCCACTTTTAATACCTCTTCGTCCTTTATGCACTTACTCATCACAAACACTGCCCAAGATAGATTTCCTTCCCACATCATTGTAGCAAACTACTTAAGGTCACACTCCCTCTGCTTTGACAGTACCTCCACCATTCGTAGATATCATCGCTCTTGATTTATCCGCAGTTACTCTCAAACCCTTGTGCTCTAGTTCATCTGTCAGCTGCCTAAAGCTCTCCACCGCCTCCTTTTCAATCTTTGCAATCAACACTATGGGGTTCTGAAATCAGGTGAGACAGCTTCAAGCAACATGACAAACAATAAGGGGCTCCAGACTGACCCAAACGCACGTACCAATATTCACGGAGAACTCTTCTCTAAAATCTCCATTCAGTTTCACCTGGGTGCGAACACCTACATATATAGCAATAACCACTCTAACCAACCACACCAACCCTGACACAGATAGAGGGCTGGTACTACAATCCCAAACAGATAATCTTTCCCTCAACAATCTCCATCAACATACCCATATCCCACACCAAGTTCTCTTCCTCCCATTATCCCCAGACATCACCTTTTGCTCCCCAAACCCCCGCCCCCAGAACATCCTAGAGAGTGGTCAAAACCCCTGGCTTTGATCACCCCCCAGTCATCAACACTACCAAAACCAGAATCACCCCAGGTCACCACAGACACGCATACACTAAATATAAGAGAACCAACTGGGAGGCCTTCACAACTGAAACAGAACAACACTTTGAAACATAAAACAGTACATCCATCACAATTATCAACACTGTTGTGCACACTTTCAATACAGTTATTCAAAATGCAGAGAAAAGACACATCCCTAGAGGCAACAGAAAGAGACACAACCCCAACTTCACACCAGAAACTCAAGGCCTCATCAGTCAACGCAACACACTACAACACTCCCCAACACCCCACACACGAGACACTGTACAATAAATACGAGACCTCAACACTCAAGTAAACAATAAAATATCAGAACAGTAAACACTAAATTATAATAATTATATCCAAACACTTGATCACAAAACAAACACCAGCAAACTCTACAAAACACTAAACAGCATCACACTTTCCAACAGCAACACTACACGATCACACACTGCCATCACAACAACAGACACCATACCTTCAAACAAACCACAAGCAAACACTCTCATCAATCACTTTTCACGTGCCAACCATCTAAACCTCCATCGTGACGACCGACGTGTCATCCGACGCAAGAGACAGTTCCCCACAGACCCAGACTTCGCACCTTGCACTTACAACCAGACGAAGCACATCATTAGCAGCCTTAAGCATTTATCTGCCTGTGGCCCAGACAACATAAGCAACATACACCTTAAACACCTTGGACCATAAGGCATACAAGCACTCACCAACAGATGAAACTACAGCTACTCATACAACATAATACCCGACATCTGGAAGCATGGCACTATCATCGCTATCCCCAAACCCAACAAAGACCGACGTTACCTTCCTCACACCGCCCCATCACTCTCTTCTGCACCCCCTCTAGAGGTACTGAAATACAGGCATTACAACTAGTTACACCTCACATCCCCCTAACCCCATAACAACATGGTTTTAGGCCGCTACACTCCACAAACACTACCTTACACAGAGAGTTTTTGATGGCATCAATTCAGCTAGGCCACCACACAGAACACTCCTAGTCACACACGACTTTAGCAAAGCTTTTGATGCCATCCCACGCCACAATCTCACAAACAACACAAACATGCACAATAACACAAAAAGATGGCTGGCAAGCTATTTAGCAGGCGGATATGCACATGCAACATTTGGAGGTTAGTCATTGAACATCAGAAACTTCACAAACGGCGTCCCCCAGGGATCTGCTTTGTCCCCTGCTATAAATGCACGACATACCCACACCCCACATACCACAAATACAGATAGCTTCTTCTGCGGACGACATGACATTTACATGCACACACCAAAACGCAAACACAGTCCCACACATCCTCCAACCTTACCTTAACTCACTACACGAATGATTCACCACAAACAGGCTCAAAAGAGCCCCAGCCAAATCTGCAGCGACCCTTCTCATAAACTGGACAGCAGAGCACGGTAACATTCTACACCTCACCATAAACAACACTCCCCTACCACACACACACACACACACACACACACACACACACACACACACACAATCCTTGGTGTAACATACAATACATCGATGTCACCTAAACACATCACAAACATTAAAGATAAATTAACATCAAGACTCAACGCCTTAAGGTCATTTGCCCATACATTTGGACACAACAAAGAAACCACCGCCACAGTATGCAAACAATATATATACGTTCAGTGATGAATTATGCAAGCCCTGCTTGGGCTTCTAATCTCAGTAGAACACACTACAACACTCTACAGACCAGTTAAGGCCCTAAAAATAATCACAGGCTGGACAGCTACAACACCCACAGACCACCTGCACCAAGAAACCAAAGTTCTCAAACTCAGGGGTCATCTAGACATGAGAGGCTCACAAATTCTTGCTGCAGCCTCCACAAACCCACACCATTAACTACACTACATGGCAGCACATCCACACACACACCAAGGAACATTAGAACAACACCCAGCACACGATATCATACACAAGTACTGTCATCTCTCCCCCCTCTCCCGCCTCAAACCAAAAAGCATATCCATATTCAAATTACTTGCCTCTCCATGCAGTCACTCAAAGACAATTCACAGCTGCATGCACAGCCTATTGATATCCACCCTTCTGAATCCTACCTCCCTCGTGAGGACAGGGTCCACCTGGCCAGGCTGAGATGTGGGCATCATCCAGCCCTCTTGAGTTATCAGAAGAGGCTGGATGACTCCGTCGCTGACGCCTGTCCAAGATGCAACACAGCACCCCATACTATTAAGCACATTATGGAAGACTGCATTGCACACAGTCACCTACGTCAACAACACGACATGCACTCCTTGAGAGCTCCGTGGGAAAGCCTGGTATCGGCTGTGGCCTTCCTTAGGGACTCGGAGCTCTTCAGCCAGACTGCCTAGGGAACTACTACTACTGCTACTACTACCACACCTCGAACTCAACTCACAGTTACAAGTACTAACTAAAAAGTGGATGCAAACACCAACAGCCTAACCATAATACATCAAAAAGAGCGAGTGAAAACCATAGCCTACTCCACTGGCACAACATATGTTGTGTTTTCTAGGTTACTGGCACAACAGCCAAATGAGAGTATTGGTAATGTTCCTGCTGATGTAGCAAGCTCTTCTCCTAAGGGTACAAAGTTTTCCCAAGGTTACTCGACCCCCATCCAACCCTCCGTAACCCCATGGGGGTTCGCGACCCAAAGGTTGGGAACCCCAGGTATAGTGGGTGTGTGCATGAAAAGCTCAAGAAGCCCAACTTTATGGATATAGACTACAACTCTAATCTCAAATGTCAGGACCAACTTGCCTAGCCCCGGGTTCCTACGCTCCTCATGGGGCGACAAAGGATTGGATGATGAATGTATGAATGGAAACTTGAGATATTATAGGGAGGAGTGGGTGGTTAGGTCTATGGGTTTTAACGTTACCATGTACAGTATGTATCCTGGAGAGAAGTTTCCTGTGATGCGTGTGAACTGCTACTGGTTATGTATGGAATTACAGGTTGTTATCAAAGAGTTATTTGTCTTTTTGAGTATCGCTTGGATCTTTAGACATCTGACGAAATTTTGTAGTATCAGACCTTTAACGAATGCTGTATCAAAGATTATATATACTGATATATATATATATATATATATATATATATATATATATATATATATATATACTGATATATATATATATATATATATATATATATATATATATATATATATATATATATATATATATATATATATATATTATATATATATATATATATATATATATATATATATATATATATATATATATATATATATATATATATATATATAGTTAATGTGACTACAGTTTTGGATACAATAGATTGTGTATTGATGCATATATATCCCATCAGCTTCAAGAGCTGATAGCAAGTCGCAGCTCTGGAGAATAAATTTTGCCTATGGAAATGGTGAGGCTATCCGAATTATGCTGTCTGGTGGTGCAACGGCACGCACGCTCTCTCTCTCTCTCTCTCTCTCTCTCTCTCTCTCTCTCTCTCACAGTTACTCTGCCACCACTCCTCCAGCCGCACACATCCTCCTCTAGTGAGTACCTACTCTTGTTACTTCATTTTTATATCCTTCTCTTCACCAGATTATTCCATTCAGCTCATCTGAAACATATTACAGTTTCGCTAATCCTAACGTAAGTAACCTTCCAATAGACTCATCGCTAAGTCTCAGAAGATCTTAGTTTCCTCGTCCTGCTGGGGAGAGGGACTTATTATTCTCTTGACTTTATGAGACGTCGTAGAGTCTTTTCCGTGGTGAACTACTTCGCATAAAAGCCTTGACCCTTTCAGACTGTGGACGTTCTGTATTATTATTAGCCTACAGAATCTTCAAAGACCTTCCAAGGTATTAAATACATACATACATACATATATATATATATATATATATATATATATATATATATTTATATATTTATATATATATATATGCAAAATAACCACAGGAGAAATGAAAGGAGCGACAGTGAGTACTTTCGTATATTACATCTTCAGACAGAGTGAGACAGAAACGTAAAGGGTAAAGGTCTTTTATGCACACCCGCAGCAGGTAGTGGCACACAGAACAAAGGATGACCTGAATTTTTACCTGCGGCTTAACTTATGGTCACCTGCAGCAGGGAGTGGAACACAAGAAAGGGTGACCTGAATCTAAAAATGAGTGATGGGTGATAGATACCTTTCTTTTTTCTTCCTTAGGGATGCACGTGACAAAGGAGGAGGGAGTAGGAGGGGAGGAAAGGGGAGGGGGAGGAAGGGGGAAGGGGGAGGGGAAGGGGTAAGGGGAGGAGGGGAAGGGGGAAGGGGAGAGGGGGGAGGGAGGAGGAGGAGGAGGAGGAGAGGATAAATACTGCTGCTTAACTTAAGACGTAGAGCATTAATGCTAGGTGTGTCCCACACAGGTGTTATTATAACACTAGGAGATGACAGGGAACAATCAGTTGTTAGTCTGGGGGATACTGCTTTATTTTTAATTCAGTTAACAATTTATCATACTTAAAATGACCATAGCTCATGTTTACATTCTTTTCATATGTGCCAGAAATTAGACAAGATTCTATTACATTTCTTTCATCTAAGCTTTTTGATCTTGCTAGAATCTTGGAGCCTGCCCAGTCAATATGGTGATCACTGGATGCTTTGTGCTGAAATAAACCACTACTCTGTTGGGCTGTCCTTACACTGTATTTGTGTTGTGAGATTCTAGTTTCCAAATCTTTTCCAGATTGTCCTATGTAAAATTTATTACAGCTTTTACATAGGATTTTGTAAACAACGCCTGAATTACTGAAAGGGCTGTTCTTGATGAGGATTTTTTTGATGGTGTTCTCATATTTGAATACTACTTGTACATTGAGTTTCCTCAGTATGTGAACAACATCAAGAAAATTTTCATGGAAGGGGAGGACAAGGGTTGTTTGAATATTCTGGCGATCTGGCCTATTAGTTTTCCCTTCAAGGAATCGTTTCTTGGTTGTATTGTGGCACTGAGTATGCTTTGTGGATATTTTAGCTGTGGATTTCCGTGTTGATGATGTTTTAACTTTCCTGCCAAGCATTCTGGGTAATAACATTGATGGTATTCCCTCTGAAAACATTATCAAGCTAATTAAATTGTGCATTGTGAACTCTTCTTTTACCTTTGAAGGCAAATTTTACACACAAAAATTTGGTATGGCCATGGGTAATCTTCTCTCCCCAGTTTTGGCTAATATTTACATGGAATACTTTGAGAAACATTTACTGACCTCCATAAAGGAGCAAAACATAGTTTGGCTCCGATACGTTGATGATATCCTGTGCTTCTGGCCTAACAGTCTTCTCATTGATGAAATTCTCCTGCAATTAAATTCGTTAGTTCCATCGATTAAGTTTACTCATGAGATGGAAATGGATAATGAATTGCCATTTTTGGATGTAAAAGTTATCAGGGACCAAAATGTTTTGAAGACTAAGGTATACAGAAAACCTACAAATATTATGTCATATGTTCATTACTATTCAAACCATCATATTAATGTAAAAAGATCTGTGTTCATATCCATGTACCTAAGAGCATATAGAATTTCAGACCCAGAATTTTTAGATGACGAACTAATAATGATTCAGAGTCTTGGTAAGAAGTTAAAATATCCACAAAGCATACTAACTCAGTGCCACAATACAGCCAAGAAACGATTCCTTGAAGGGAAAACTGATAAGCCAGATCGCCAGAATATTCAAACAACCCTTGTCCTCCCATTCCATGAAAATTTTCTTGATGTTGTTCACATACTGAGGAAACTCAATGTACAAGTAGTATTCAAATATGAGAACACCATCAAAAAAACTCTCATCATGTACAGCCCTTTCAGTAATTCAGGCGTTGTTTACAAAATCCTATGTAAAAGCTGTAATAAATTTTACATAGGACAATCTGGAAAAGATTTGGAAACTAGAATCTCACAACACAAATACAGTGTAAGGACAGCCCAACAGAGTAGTGGTTTATTTCAGCACAAAGCATCCAGTGATCACCATATTGACTGGACAGGCTCCAAGATTCTAGCAAGATCAAAAAGCTTAGATGAAAGAAATGTAATAGAATCTTGTCTAATTTCTGGCACATATGAAAAGAATGTAAACATGAGCTATGGTCATTTTAAATATGATAAATTGTTAACTGAATTAAAAATAAAGAAGTATACCCCAGACTAACAACTGATTGTTCCCTGTCATCTCCTGGTAGTGTAGTCACACCTGTGTGGGACACACCTAGCATTAATCCACTAGGTCTTAAGTTAAGCAGCAGTATTTATCCCCTCCTCCTCCTCCTCCTCCCTCCCCCCTCTCCCCTTCCCCCTTCCCCTCCTCCCCTTACCCCTTCCCCTCCCCCTTCCCCCTCCCTCCCCCTCCCCTTTCTTCCCCTCCTACTCCCTCCTCCTTTGTCACGTGCATCCCTAAGGAAGAAAAAAGAAAGGTATCTATCACCCATCACTCATTTTTAGATTCAGGTCACCCTTTCTTGTGTTCCACTCCCTGCTGCAGGTGACCATAAGTTAAGCCGCAGGTAAAAATTCAGGTCATCCTTTGTTCTGTGTGCCACTACCTGCTGCGGGTGTGCATAAAAGACCTTTACCCTTTACGTTTCTGTCTCACTCTGTCTGAAGATGTAATATACGAAAGTACTCACTGTCGCTCCTTTCATATCTCCTGTGGTTATTTTGCATACATACAGTACATGTATCTTCACGGTGAAGTGAAGTCCCTGCATATATATATATATATATATATATATATATATATATATATATATATATATATATATATATATATATATATATATATATATATATATATATATATGTATATAATACAAACTACACAGTGAGAGACAATGACACAATTTACACTTACATATGTGTTTTATAATTTTAATCTTATAAGCAATCAAAAGTAAAATATGATTCCTTGTGTAATCCCATCATGCTAAGTAAAGTTCCACAATTAGTGCCCAAAGGATCAACATTAACAGTGACAAATACCCTGACACAAACACCAGAAAACGACGAACAAAATATAAACTCCGAAACACCATCAGAAACACAAGAACAAGCGGAAAACCAGACTCAGGAAACAAAACATACACTAGATAAAGAACAGCAAACAGATGCAATTTACGCTGAAGTAAATGATGATAACACGTGGTCAGAAATTTCAGATGTAGATAGTGAACTTTATAAAAATTTACTTCCAGTTTACTATAACTTAGACCATAGAGTATTAATGTCAAGGTAAACATATAAATTGCCTGTAAATGACGATTGTAAGAAAAACACGGTAAAGATGCCTAATGTAGATGAAGCAAGTACTAATGCAGTATATTCTCCACAAAATCCCAGTAATACTCCATTTCCAGTGTATAAATGTCATGAAGACAATGAACTACCAAAATTCTCTGGTACGGAAAAAGATAAGATCGACATAAACACACTTATTGAACAATGTCAGCAGTATTTCATTAGAAGACACTTTACAAACTGATGAGAAAGGAAAAATAGCTATTTTTTTCTTCTAGAATAAATCAAGAACGATGCCCATGTGGCAATTTGCTGAGGTCAAACTGTTGAGAGCTTCAACATTTGAGCAATTTAAGGCAGAATTCCTCAGGAAATTCTCTGGAGGCAAGAATTTTCTCTGTGTTATAAAACCAGAATTACACAAAATTGTAGATCTGCTTAGGCAAACACACTCAGGCTCAGATCTAGGGAAAATTACAGCAGATATTTCCACCATTAAAAAGACCCTTTTATCTAGCCTAGAAAACTCAGACTGGGTCACAGAAGATGGTAATATATCACCAGTGCATGTCATTGACATCATTGACAACATATCAGCTCAATGCCAATTTCCCGACAGGATATTAAAAATGTCAAAAACCATCCCATATAATCCAGGGATAAGTTTACTTGATATCATTTATGAAGTGGAATTAAACTGCAGTAAAGTTGGCGTGACTGACACATCACAGGCAAACAGGACAGGGATCAAAGTGCCAGAAATCGTAGCAGAGATAAATAAGGTAAGTCCTGGTAAGGACCAGAGACAATCTCGACCAACTCAGAAACAAGCACACAGTCAGGTTAGCTCAAGGACTCGTTCCCGCACACCAGGTAACAGGGCGGTACACAAGTCTGACCGAAGTCCCAGTAGACATCGATCGGCACAAAGACAAGTAAATGGAAGATCACCTCATAGGTCGAACTCAGATAACACTCTCTGTTACTATTGCACAAAGCCTGGTCACACAAAATCGGAATGTTACATTAAAACGAAAGAAGATAGGCAAAAGGTTTCGAGGCATTTTGCAGATATCATAGGTCCTCCGGTCATTGGACGTCAGATTATAGAACGAAAGAAAAAGTGTTATCCATCTACAGGTCGGGGGAAGATCGTACCAGCACAAAAGACGACGACACTTAAAACACCTAAATAAACAGCCAACATAGGAAGTCTCTTTGGAAATGAAAGCATTTTGGTCTCTGCTTTATGTAAGGAGGAAGAGATTTCATTATTTTTGGATTCTGGCTTACCAGTGAATTTAATAACGCAAGGTGAGTTAGCAAGAATTTTTAGAAACAGATGAAAAGTGACGTTTTTGGAAGACTCGGACTTAAATTTATACACAGTGGATGGTAAAGAAATACTAATTATTGGTATGATTGAGTTAAACATGAATTTCACAGAGACCACAAAATCATGCACTACCACCTTTTACGTACTGTAGTAGAAAAATTATCAATTAGAGGAGATATGCTGCTTGGACTTAACACAATGAGAACACAAAATAAAATATTGATGCTACATTTCAATGGAATTCATTATGACAGCGAATTCATAGAGGAAATTTCATCTCCTGATAACACACCCTGCAATTATAGGAAAACATGCGTCACAAGAACGATTACACACAAAACCAAAATGGGGGAGTCCGACGTACAACTTCTCAAAGAAAATGGGCGCGTAGACCAGCTGTCACAGCCCAAACCCCACTCCTCACTCACTCACCCACAGTGCAAACGAGACTCACCCACTTACCCAGCCAGCATGAATTATGATATAACTTTACCACCAAAATCATTCATGCATGTTACGACTAAGAGTAAATTGAGAAATTATAATGTCATTGCATTAGAAGAGACGGTTAGAATAAATGGCCTTCTGACAGAGAGCGCCCTGTGCTGGATGAATGACAAGGGTGAGACGAATGTCATTTTAGCTATCGCCATTGTTATGCTGGGTGTTTTTAGTCCGACTTCTCGTCCTAAGAACACCAGCAACTGAGCGGGGTCCTCTTTCCGGACCGGAAGTAAAGCACCCGCAAAGGAACAGGACATAAAAACCAGGCAGTACACCTTAACACATCTATTGTCTTAATTCCTACACCGTTACAATATAAAACAGAGAGGTATTGGATATACAGTAGACAGGGACACAGAGGTAGCCTTTAACACCAAGGTTTCCAGTTACACTTGAGACACAGTATTCTTCATTTACACTTAGGTAATTAATTATAATATCGTAATACCCATATTTCGTCTTTAGGCAGAATTGGTATTATATAAATTGAGTCCGATGCACTAGGGGTGGACAGGGCCAAGAGTTAGTGAGGTGAATATTACTATAACTAGATAGGGTGCGGGTCGCGACACTTGATGGAGTCACTTAGTCACGACGACACTTATTCATAGACTTTTGATTCTTCCGCGCACCCTAGTCTTGGTCCACGATTTCTATAAGTTCTTTTGTCTGGGACTCAGGCTATTTCCTATCCTGCCGGGTATCAGGCCTTAGTAGGTTATTGGTAACTTTGTCACTGGTATTGTTCTGGCCCTCACTTTGTCACTGTTCACTGTCATCTTCCAGTCTCGACTGTTCACGACACAAGGGGCATTAATGTCACTATTTACCCGTGTTTCCTGAGTATAATTCACTATGGCGTCCGGGCGTGAGGGGGAGGCCCTATGGGGAGCCTTCCTGCAGAGGGCAATACACTGCCCACAGGGGAGTCACTGCCCGGGTCCTGGTCGTCGGTGGAGTGCAGGGAGGCCCTCCTGTCTGGGGGCCTCGACCTGGGAGGAGGCCCTCGTACTGTAGCCTCGTTGGTGGGGTGCAGGGAGGCCCTCCTGTCTGGGGTCCTCGACCTAGGAGGAGGCCCTCGTACTGTAGCCTCGTTGGTGGGGTGCAGGGAGGCCCTCCGGTCTGGGGGCCTCGACCTGAGAGGTGGCCCTCGGGACTGGGGCCAAACAGCTGTAGGAGGCGGGCCTGTCGCCTCTGGCTCCGTGGAGAGAAAGAGCCTGGGTTGCCCGGACCTGGGGGCTGCTGGTTGGGCCTGGGGGTCCTGGGACTGTGGTCACCTGTAGGGGGAGGCACCGACAGGGGTGAGCTGCGGCACCATCTCCGTCGGGTGTCCGGCAGGGGCAGGGATCTCCCAGGGGTAGGTGGTATGACCTGGATTGGGCCACGTCACCACTCTGGCAGCACCTCCGGGGCAACACTCCCGGAAGGGGACAAAGGGCGTCCCATGCAGCCGAGAGGGAAAGGGTCGGCCACGCAAGGGACTTCCTGTGTCGGGAGGGCCTTTGGAACCACGAATGAAGGGCGTACAGTGGCTGCTCCTTCCCCGTCATGTACAGTGGCCGTGAGCGCGGTTTCGTGACTCCTAGGGCTTGCAGCTGAAGGGCGTACATTGGCTGCTCCTTCCCCCGCACGTACAGTGGCCGTGCTGGCGATGCTGCTCCCAAAGGAGAAAAAGGCGGGAGAAGGGCACACGGAGTCCGCGCCCTCTCCAGTACGTACTGAGGCCGTAGCCTTGGGTCTACTTACCCTGGTATGTACAGCGGCCGTTGCTGTGGGCCTATCCACCCTATGGGAAGCAACTGAATGGCGTACAGTGGCTGCTCCTTCCCCGTCACGTACAGTGGCCGTGAATGCGGTGTTGCTCCTGTAAGGGGAAAAAGCAGGAGAGGGGTGCACAGAGGCCGTGCCCTCTCCAGTACGTACTGAGGCCATAGCCGAGGGGCTGTCTACCCTGGTACGTACTTTGGCCATAGCCGGGAGCTTGTCTACCCTTAGGGAAGCAACTGAAGGGCGTACAGTAGCCGCTCCTTCCCTATCACGTACAGTGGCTGTTAACGTGGTGTTGCTCCCATAGGAGAGAAAAGCAGGAGAGGGGTGTACGGAGGCTGCACACTCTCCAGTACGTACTGAGGCCGTAGCCGAGGGTCTATCTACCCTGGTACATACTTTGGCCATAGCCGTAAGCCTGCCTGCCCTTTGGGAAGCAACTGAAGGGCGTACAGTGGCCGCTCCTTCCCCGTCACGTACAATGGCCATGAATGCGGTGTTGCTCCCATAGGAAAGGCAGGAGAGGGGTGCACAAAGGCCGCACCCTCTCTGGTACTTACTGAGGCTGTAGCCGAGGGTCTACTTACCCTGGTACGTACTTTGGCCGTAGCCTTGGGCCTGCCTGCCCTTCGGGAGGTAACTGAAGAGCGTACAGTGGCTGCTCCTTCCCCGTCACGTACAGTGGCCGTGAACGTGGTGTCACCTGGGACTGAATCTAGTTCAGTCCCACCCCGATTCTGGTGACGGCTGTCCTGCTCACAGGGTCGTTGTCTCTTCCCACTTACTTGCTGTTGGGATAGTTGCGGGGAAGAGGGACTCAGGACAATAGTGTTCTGGTGACCCTCTTGTTCTGGGTCACTAGTCCCACCGTGGTGTCCTCCTGGGGTGGTGGTGTGGTAGTGCTTCGGTGGTGGGGTGGGGCGTGGCGGGGTTGGTGGTCTGGCGGCGGTAGGTATTTTACCACTCTCCGTGGTAAAGAAGTCACGGCCCTGTGACTGGAGGTGGTATGTTGTGGTGGTGGATGTCTGATGGGCCGGGGTGAGGTGCTGTAGGAGGTTGGTCCAGTGTAAGGTGATGGGGTTTGGTTCTCGGTGGGGATTGAGAGTGAGCCGGAGGGAGGATGGATGGTCGGTCCAGCGTATGAGGCGGAGAAGCTGGTGTGTCTCCCGGATCCTGACATGTGGGCGGTCGTGTGGCTGCCAGTGGATCCTGATGATCTTCATCTCGGGCAATGGTGCTTGGTGTGGAGGCAAAAGCTGAATGCTGGCGAGTGATGGGAGATTGGGGCTTTTATAGGGGATGGGTCGGTGGGAGGAGCATTGTACTGTGGGAAATTGGGATTTGGGGTGATTCCATCTTGTTTGGTGGAGAGGGAGGGTGATAGGGGAGGTGTTTGGGGTGTTGGTGGTTTGTGGTGGTGAATGGTGGGTTGTGTGGGCGGTGAGCGGCGGTGTTGGTGTGTATCTGGAGGGTGGGCGTGAAAGACGTCCTGATCTGGTGGTGGTGGTGGTGGTGAGGGTGGCTGTTGGTGGTGAGGGTGGTTGACCACGTGGTGGTGGTGAGGGCGTGCTGCCGGTGGAGGGGGAGGTGGGTGGGGGTGCGGTGTGGCGTGTATAATGAGAATGGTCATGGGGTAGGGGGGATGTGGTTGGGTGGGTGGTGCTTGTGCGTGGTGGAGTAGTTGGACATGGTGGGCTGGAGAGTGGTGCGGTGTGTGAGGTGGTGGGTGGACAGGTGTGAGGGGGGTGAGTGGTGGGTTGTGGTGATGTGGCGGTGTCGGGCGGGGGGTGGTCTGGCTGGTGGGCCGAAGATTTGGCTGTGGGCGGCGGGGGCGGTGATGTAGGCAATGGAGGTGGTGGTGTGGAGGTAGGATGGTCATGGTTGGGAGCAGGGGTTTGGGGGTTAGGGTCGGTGGGAGGGGGTGGTGTGTCGGGGGTGGGTGTGGTGGGAGGCGGCGTGCTCGTGGGTGAGGTGGAGGGTGGGGGTGAGAAGGAGTAAGAGTAGGAGTCTGGGGGGTAATTCTTAGAAGATGCGGTGGGGACAGGTGCGCGGGGAGAGGTGCTGGGCGTGCGGGTGTGAGCGTGGTCATTGTCGAAGGGGTGGAAGGGGCGCACATGGCGGTTGCGATACGTACGTGGTTGTCCCTGGTGGTCAATGATCACTTGGTAGGGGTTAGGGACTCTGATTATTGTGAAAGGACCATCGAATCGAGGAGAGGTTTTGGTGGGCGTGGGTAGATGTGCCACGACATTGGACTCACCTGGTTTGTAGGGGTTGGAGTGGTTGGTGTCGAGCGTAAGGTCTTGTTGGGCTTGGAGATGGTGGAGGCAGCATTTGAGGTGGTGAAGGGGGTCAGTGGTGGAGGGCGGGGTGGGCGGGTAGAGGTGGTGGCGGCAGGGTAGGAGGAGCGGGGTTTCCCCAAATACTCGCTCGTGGGGGGTTATGCCATCATCTCGTGGGCACGTGTTGAGGCCCCATTGAACAATTTTGACATGGGGGGGCCAATCGTCATTCCTCTTTTGCATGATTCTCGTCCTGACTTGGTTCAGGATGGAGCAATGGCTTCTCTCCCAGATGCTGTTACCCTGGGGCCAGTATGGGGATGAGTGGGAGATATGATATCCGAATATTTTCGCCAGTTCTTCCCATATTTTGCCAGTAAACTCTGGGGCATTATCCGAGTGTAGGGCTTGGGGAATGCCAAAATAAGGGAAGACGTGGCGGGTCAGGGCATCGGCGACTGATACAGCATTGTGGTCTTTGGCGGGACATGCGATGATGAATTTTGAGTACACATCTATGAATGTCATAATGTATTTGTATCCCGCTTTAGGTGTGAGGGGGCCGACGACGTCAAGGGAAAGTAACTGCCACGGTTTTTGTGCCGTTAGTTTTCCTGAAGGGCCGGGTGTGTGAGAGATGTCTTTCCCTAATGCACAGGCACGGCAGGATTAGATGATGTTTTTGGCAATGGTGGATGGGTTAGCTGTCCAATACATGTCGCTGAAAACTTGTAAGAGTTTCTTGGTCCCGAGGTGGATGCCATTGTTGGCGTGAAGGTGTAACATAGTGTCATGTGCGGTGGTAGGGTCTAGGACGATGTGGCCATTTGGATCGAACAGGTGGTCGCTGTGAAGGTGGAGTTTGGCGAATGTGCTTGGCGGGATCCAGGTAGGACGTTGCTTATTTTTCCACATTTGGATTAGGTCTGGTTTTGGGCAGATAACACTGATGGGTAGGCGGGAAAGGGCATCGGCGTTAGTGTGCAACTTCTCTGGTCGGTATGATATCTCAAAATCATACTCTTCGAGTGCTTCTCGCCATCGTATGAGTTGGGCATTGTTGGTATTGGATTGGCATAACCATTGCAGAGATTGGTGGTCAGTGATGACGACTACATGGGTGCCGGAGATATACGAACGGAAGTATTCGAGAGCCCAGATGATTCCGAGGCACTCGCGTTTGGTGGCCACGTAATTCTGTTCAGCTTGATTCAGGATGCGGCTGGCACAGGCGATGATGTGTTCGCGGCCGTGTTGTACTTGGGCGAGGACAGCCCCTATGGCTATGAGGGAAACGTCGGTGTACAGACGAAAGGGGAGGTTGTAATCTGGAAACGCGATGATGGGGGCTGAGATCAACTTGGACTTGAGGGTGTTGAATGCAGTCTTTCTCGGTTCTGTCCATATGAATGGTTCGCCTTTATTTGTTAGGTCATGGAGGGGTTTGGCGATGTCGGCAAACCCTTTTACAAAGCATCTGTAATATGAAGTTAGACCTAGGAAGGCCCTGGTTTCGTGTATGTCGCGAGGTAGAGGGATGTCAGCAATCGCACATAGTTTGTCGGGGTCAGGTGAGATGCCCTCGGCTCCGATCACGTGCCCTAGGAAGGAGACGGATCGCTCGGCTAGGACACACTTGGTGGGTTTAAGGCCAGCCTGGCATATGCGTAGGAACACTTGTTTGAGGCGGTGGAGGTGGTCGGCCCAGGTGTGACTGAAGACTATGACGTCATCCAGGTAGGCCAGGCAGATTTCCCAGGTCAGACAGCTCAGGAAAGATTCCATGAGGCGGGAGAATGTGGCGGGGGCGTTGCAGAGTCCGAAGGATAGGACGTTAAACTCATAGTGTTTCCCGTTCGAGGTTGAGAAGGCGGTCTTCTGTTTGTCATCCGGGTGAACGGGGACCTGCCAGTAACCCGACTGCAGGTCTAGGGCAGAGAACCATGTTGAGCCGTGCAGGGAGTAGAGGGAGTCATCGAATCTGGGTAGGGGCGTGGCGTCCTTGATGGTGACATCGTTTACTCTGCGATAATCAACACAGAACCACATGGTTTCGTCTTTTTTTCTCACGAGTACGACGGGGGAGGACCACGGGCTGGTGGAGTTGGAGATGACACCAGCATCGAGCATGTCCTGGACCTGCTGGTCTTCTTCTGCACGCTGCTTATGATTTTTCTGGAGTAATGGTTGACGAATGGGTGGTCCAGTCGTGTGTATCTCATGACTGAGATAAGTGGTGTGGCCGAGGTCTGTTGGGCCAGAGGAAAAAAGGTCCTGAAAGTCCTGGAGTAGTTGTTGGAGGCTGTCGGTTTGGGAAGGGGATAGGTGTGATGGTAGGTCAGGGAGAGTGGGGTGGTTAGAGGGTGGTGTTTGGCATGGCTCGGCTTCTTCCGTGTCGCCAATGATGAGTCCTCGCGGTAGGGTCAGTGGTGTTGTGGCGAGGTTAGCGATACGTACTGCTCGGGCACGGGGGGGAAGGAAGGTGGGGGACACTAAACAGGATGAGAGGGGTCTGGTGGGTAAGGAAGGGGAGAAAAGGACGGAGGTACCAGAGGGTCTTAGTTCTACCCAAGCTTCGTGGTGGGGTGGAATGGTGACTGTGGAAGCGATAGTGGTGGGGAAAGATGGAGAGGGGGCCAGTAGAGGTGGAGAGGGGTATGGGGATGGAGAGTGATGGAGTGAGGCATTGAGTGAGGTTGGGGTGGGGTTGCATGTACAGATGGGTTGGGGGAGGTGAGTGTTGGGGGGGGGTGAGCATGGTGTGTGGGTGGTGGTGTTATGTTTTTTTCGTTTTTTTTTTTTCGTTTTGTGATTGATGCTTGTTGGGGGGGGAGGCTGGACTGAAGTGGAGGCGGCGCTGATGACAGTTGATTGTGGTGTGAAGTTTTTGCAGGAGGTCCAGCCTTAGGTATCCATCATACTGACGGCATGTGGAGTCAAATATGATGAAGGGGTGATTGGTGGATACTCGTTGGTGAGTGTTGGTCCGAAGGGCCCGGGTTTCCCCATGGATGGGAAGGGGGCCATCCCCTGCATCTACAAGGTTGGCTGAGGTGGGGAGAAGAGGGCCGAAAGTGGAGGTGTGGCGGGAGTAGAAGTGGGAGTAGAGACATGACCTGGCTGCTCCCGTGTCTACCAGTAGTCTAGCCTTGACCCCGTTCAGCCAAATTTTGTCATAGACTGGGGGCCTGTATTTGTGTGAGGTGGCCCCCGCCACTGTGGGGAGGTGCGGGGGCGGGCCTAAAAATCCATCTGCTGAGTGTGGACGTGTTCGTCGTGTTCCTCATCGTCTGGTCCTGGGTAGGCTAGGGGCGGTGCGTCGTCTTCTTGCGCGTCGTCTTCTAAGGAGGAGACCTTTCTGCACCCCTGTGGGAAGGTCCTGTGCCTGCTTGCCTTGAGCTGCTCTCTGATGTCGTGCAGGGGGAAGGTGCGACTGCAAGCCGTAAACTCCTAGGGATTAATTGAGATGAGGTTGCCTTGATCCCTGGGGTTGGGGCGTTTCTTCTGCGAATGGGCCCTGGGCACAGTAGGAGACGGCTCCGTGGTAGGTTGGTGAGGCGGCGGCTTTGTTTTTGGTGGGGGGGTCTTGGTTGTAGTGAATTTGCTTACCGCGTGGATAGGTTGTGGCATGGGACGAGCGGCGAGGAGACGTCGGATGACTTGTAGGTCTTGATCCATGTTCCCTGAGGGGTCATAGATGGTGAAATGCTCCCTGACTGTGCTAGGAAGAATCCTCAGCAGGGCATTGAAAGTGTGTAGATCCCGAGTATTTGTGGCTGCCTCGGGATAAGCGGCGCTGACGAGGCGCCGAGCCTGGACGAAGGTGTTGTCTAGGTTACCGTCGTAGGTGAGGGTGTTGAGTTGAGAGAGAGGGACAACTCTGCCCATAGAAGGCATGAAAGCCTGCCTCACAATGTGTGAGAATTGGTCCCATGTTAATTCTGGGACGATTTTTGGTGTGACAGTGGCGATTATTTTGCCCAGGTTAGGTAATGTGACGGCTATCTTTTCTCTGTCAGAGTCAAACCCGATGTCTAAGAGGGGTTTAACCATATCCAAGTACACGTCAATGTCATATTGCTCCGGGTTGAATTTCAGCAATTGGATGTGAGGTTTGGCTGCCATTGTGCAAGTTTCCTTTAACGTTCCTCCGTGCTTTATACGGATCCAGAACCACCACTGGCCACCAGTGTTATGCTGGGTGTTTTTAGTCCGACTTCTCATCCTAAGAACAACCAGTGACTGAGCGGGGTCCTCTTTCCGGACCGGAAGTAAAGCACTCACAAAGGAACAGGACATAAAAACCAGGCAGTACACCTTAACACTTCTATTGTCTTAATTCCTACACTGTTACAATATAAAACAGAGAGGTATTGGATATACAGTAGACAGGGACACAGAGGTAGCCTTTAACACCAAGGTTTCCAGTTACACTTGAGACACAGTATTCTTCATTTACACTTAGGTAATTAATTATAATATCGTAATACCCATATTTCGTCCTTAGGCAGACTTGGTATTATATAAATTGAGTCCGATGCACTAGGGGTGGACAGGGCCAAAAGTTAGTGAGGTGAATATTACTATAACTAGATAGGGTGCGGTTCGCGACACTTGATGGAGTCACTTAGTCACGACGACACTTATTCATAGACTTTTGATTCTTCCACGCACCCTAGTCTTGGTCCACAATTTCTATAAGTTCTTTTGTCTGGGACTCAGGCTATTTCCTATCCTGCCGGGTATCGGGCCTTAGTAGGTTATTGGTAACTTTGTCACTGGTATTGTTCTGGCCCTCAATTTGTCACTGTTCACTGTCATCTTCCAGTCTCGACTGTTCACGACAAAAGGGGCATTAATGTCACTATTTACCCGTGTTTCCTGAGTATAATTCACTATGGCGTCCGGGCGTGAGGGGGAGGCCCTATGGGGAGCCTTCCTGCAGAGGGCAATACATTGCCCACAGGGGAGTCACTGCCCGAGTCTTGGTCTTCGGTGAAGTGCAGGGAGGCCCTCCTGTCTGGGGGCCTCGACCTGGGAGGAGGCCCTTGTACTGAAGCCTCGTTGGTGGGGTGCAGGGAGGCCCTCCGGTCTGGGGGCCTCGACCTGAGAGGTGGCCCTCGGGACTGGGGCCAAATAGCTGTAGGAGGCGGGCCTGTCGCCTCTGGCTCCGTGGAGAGAAAGAGCCTGGGTTGCCCGGACCTGGGGGCTGCTGGTCGGGCCTGGGGATTCTGGGACTGCGGTCGCCTGTAGGGGGAGGCGCCGACAGGGGTGAGCTGTGGCACCGTCTCTGTCGGGTGTCTGGCAGGGGCAGGGATCTCCCAGGGGTAGGTGGTATGACCTGGATCGGGCCACGCCACCACTCTGGCAGCACCTCTGGGGCAACACTCCCTGAAGGGGACAAAGGGCGTCCCATGCAGCCGAGAGGGAAAGGGTCGGCCGCGCAAGGGACAAGGGACTTCCTGCGTCGGGAGGGCCTTTGGAACCACGAATGAAGGGCGTACAGTGGCCGCTCCTTCCCCGTCACGTACAGTGGCCGTGAGCATGGTTTTGTGACTCCTAGGGCTTGCAGCTGAAGGGCGTACAGTGGCTGCTCCTTTCCCCGCACGTACAGTGGCCATGCTGGCGGTGCTGCTCCTGAAGCAGGAAAAGGGAGGAGAAGGGTACACAGAGCCCGCGCCCTCTCCAGTACGTACTGAGGCCGCAGCCTTGGGTCTACTTACCCTGGTACATACAGCGGCCATCGCCGTGGGCCTATCCGCCCTATGGGAAGCAACTGAAGGGCGTACAGTGGCCGCTCCTTCCCCGTCACGTACAGTGGCCATGAACACGGTGTTGCTCCCATAGTAGGGAAAAGCAGGAGAGGGGTGCACAGAGGCCGCGCCCTCTCCAGTACATACTGAGGCCATAGCCGAGGGTCTATCTACCCTGGTACGTACTTTGGCCGTAGCCGGGAGCTTGTCTACCCTTAGGGAAGCAACTGAAGGGCGTACAGTGGCAGCTCCTTCCCTGTCACGTACAGTGGCTGTGAACGCGGTGTTGCTCCCGTAGGAGAGAAAAGCAGGAGAGGGGTGTACGGAGGCCGTGCCCTCTCCAGTACGTACTGAGGCCGTAGCCGAGGGTCTGCTTACCCTGGTATGTACTTTGGCCATAGCCTTGGGCTGCCTGCCCTTCGGGAGGTAACTGAAGGGCATACAGTGGCCGCTCCTTCCCCGTCACGTACAGTGGCCGTGAACGCGGTGTCACCTGGGACTGAATCTAGTTCAGTCTCACCCCGATTCTGGTGACGGCTGTCCTGCTCGCATGGTCGTTGTCTCTTCCCGCTTACCTGGTGTTGGGATAGTTGCGGGGAAGAGGGACTCAGGACAGTAGTGTCCCTGTGACCCTCTTGTTCTGGATCACTAGTCCCTCCATGGTGTCCTCCTGGGGTGGTGGTGTGGTAGCGGCTCGGTGGCGTGGTGGGGGGTGGCGGGATGGGTGGTCTGGCGGCGGCGGGTATTTTAGCCATGAATGGAGATGTGAAGATTAAAAATGGAACCTGTATATGTAGATCAGAAATTTGCCCAGCTCCTATACGCGAAGTGACAGTAGCGGGGACGTCGAGCAGAGTAAACTCGTCAGACAGAGAGTGCATAAAGGAGAATTTGATTCACTCAGGTCAATTCAACGAAGAAAACGATCTCTTAGATCTATTAGAGAAATATGGATAAATGGTAGCATTACCTGGAGAACAATTAGGGTGTACTAACCTGATTACGCACAAGATTAACGTTCACCCAGACACACAACCAATATATATATCGGCTTATAGGGTCGTGCATTCACAATGCCCTCTGGCAAATCAGTATGTTGAGGAAATGCTAAAACTAGGTATTAATGAACCATCTGTCTCCCCGTGGAATACTCCATTATTTCTCGTGCCCAAACGAGACAGAGAAATGCGTGGGGTAGATTACCGTAAATTAAATCAGCACACAATCCCTGACAGGTTTCCTATGCCATTGTTGAGTGACGTCTTACAAAACATTGGACCAGAAAATAATGTATTTTCCACAATCAATTTGCTCAATGGCTATTACCACATTAGCCTCGAGGAAGAATCATGCAAATACACTGCTTTCTCTAAGAGTGCAGGGCACTACCGGTACAAACGAATGCCTATAGGACTGAAGAGAGCGCCAGGCACTTTCCAGAGACTGATGAATTACGTATTGTCTGGAATGCTGGGAAAAGGAATATGTCTATCTAGATGACATTATTATAGCTACTCCAACTATAGAAGAACATCTACAGAAACTAGACCAGCTCCTACAAAAGCTTGCTGATGCTGGCTTAAAAATTAAGCTGTCTAAATGCAAATTTTGCTTTAAGGAAATAAAATTCGTAGGCCACAGACTAGATGCCCAAGGTATTCACACGTCTGAGGACAAAATACAGGCGGTAAGGAACTTCTCAGAACCAACAAATATAGATGAAGTAAGACAGTTTTAGGGGCTAGCAGGGTATTAGCGTTCCTTTATTAGCCAATTCTCTCATATAGCACAACCGCTATTCATTCTACTAAAAAAGGATGCTGTATTCCAGTGGGAAGAGGAACAAAAACTAACATTTAATGAAATAAAAAATAAACTTACATGTGTTCCTTGCGTAGCCTGTCCTAACTTCACAAAACCATTCATAATTTGCACAGATGCCTCCCTCAAAGGTTTAGGTGCTGTATTGATGCAAAAGGATAAACGAGGAAAATACCAACCCATTGCTTTTGCCAGTAGACAAATAAAAGGAGCAGAGAAAAATTACTGTACAACAGACTATAGAAGCCCTAGCAGTAGTATTTGCTCTACAGAAATTTCGTGACCTAGTGTACGGATACGAAATTCACCTATAAACAGACCACAAGCCTCTCGTGGGCATATTCCAAGAAAAACTCCTCTCTGGGAGGAAAGCACGATGGAAATGAAAAATCCAGGATTACAATGTAAATATTCACTACATAAAAGGTAAAGTTAATTTAGTTGCCGATGCCTTATCACGAAACCCGTTAGCCAATGTTGCTACAATAAGTCCACAGAAATCACTCTCCAACAATCGTGAAACGATCCCTACAAATCAAGAAATTTCACAGGCACAGAGACAGGACCTAGTATGGTCTAAAGTAACATATCGAGTCAGGCGATAATG
Source organism: Coenobita brevimanus (assembly GCF_032717465.1). Taxonomy (NCBI): domain Eukaryota; kingdom Metazoa; phylum Arthropoda; class Malacostraca; order Decapoda; family Coenobitidae; genus Coenobita; species Coenobita brevimanus. The sequence goes on along the minus strand of NC_136968.1, from coordinate 13,417,693 downwards.
TACCATTACCCAAGTTACAGGTACCACTTAAACAATTCATAATGGTAAACAATACCTTTATATAGGGTAAATCCAGGACAAACAAATCATAGAAAAAATATTAGGCAGTTAGTTATTATGTGTCTCAATAGCGTGGTCTTAGGTACTTGCAAGGAGATAGGGCAATCGATTATGGATCGTTAAGCTCAGCCAGAATAAAGTAGCGAGGCGTAGTGTCAACGAGGTGAATTACAGCACTCTTGGGTTACAAAGTTTATTGCACACAGTTATAAAAAGTGGGTTGCAGTTTAGTGGAGCGTGATCCTAGCGTCGGACCTTCACCCTGGCCCTTCTCTCCCCTTTCTCTCTGCTCTGAAAGGAATCTCTCCAACATTATATACAGCATGGAGAGGATGTGTATGTCTGGTAAATTGCCTATCAGATGGACTAACTGACCAGGGCAATTACTCCACGTGTTTGGATACGTTATGAAATTTTTGGTCGTCAGGACTACGAAGAAGTTTGAGATACATTGTATGGTGAAGGATTCTTGATGGTCTGGGACAACAAGGTTGCGGATATACATTATGTTTTCTTTTATGAGTTCAATATGAGCTTCATTTCCGGCCCTCAACACAACCAACGGACGATCGATTTCTTGCCATGTACCCCCCCGCACATCACCGGTGACCTTAAGTATGGCGTCCATTATCCGTTCACGAAGGATGTCGATGTTTGGAACAGGCGTTTTGTAGACTTCATCTTTTACACATCCACAAAGGAAGAAATCTGAGAGGATAACATCAGGAGACCGAGGCGACCACGATATCGGCCCATCACGCCCAATCCATCTGCCTGGAAACTTCTCGTTGAGCAATTGACGCACATCTGAACTCCAGTGAACTAAACTCCACACTGAACTTTTGTAACTCATAAGAAAACTCTGTTGTGTACTCTATATTATGCAAAAAAAAAAAAAAAAAAAAGATCATACTATCTCCAATGGTTTTGGTTAAATAAATATTTAAAACCGCTCAAGGACTTTACGAACACCCTGTATATATATATATATATATATATATATATATATATATATATATATATATATATATATATATATATATATATATCATCCGGACCTCCTTTCCCACTCAAGGGCAGGGTGATGAGTAGCAATGTCCAGCACAAAGTCGCCCAATCCAAAAGGGCCACGCTTCCATTCACTCATGATTCAAGCTCCCAGAATCCCGGCTGTATCGGATACACCAAAAACATTCACCACATTCTGTAGCTTCACACAAACGTATCCAATTGAGTCAATCCGGACGCTACCACGTTCACAAAGGGTGCCAAAATTCCTGATCATGCACCTCTCCTCACAACATTCATCCAGCCAGCTCGATCTCTTGTCTGTTCTCTGGCCTCACCGACTTCCAAACCTCTCCTCAAACACTCATCCACCATATCCCTCCACTTCTTCTTGGCATACCTCGCCTCCTCCCTCCTTCAAATTCGCTTAGATATACCTTTTTCACCCCTCTGTTGTTATCCATTCTTTCCACATGACCATACCATCTCAGTACACTCTCTTTGATTCTGGTGTCCACCGACTTCCTCATTCCACACCTTTCACGAATGACATTATTTCGTATCCTATCCACCCTCTGTACTCCACATACATTCCTCAGCAGTCCCATCTCCACTGCTCTTACTCTTGACTTTTCATTTTCATGCCACACCGTAGTCTTACAGCCATATGTTAAGTTGACACTAACACTTCCTCATGTAAGCCTCATGAAGCTGCAACATTCAAGCCTCTGTTTCTTATCAAGGCCTTCATTGCACCATCTACTTTTCTTCCTTGTGTCACGCTACTTGCAACTTCTTTTGAACATTTTCCTCTCTTTTTCTATCACTGTACCCAAGTATTTGAACTCTCTCACCAATTCCAGTCTCTCTCAGTGTTGCCACACTTTTATAGGGAAATTAACGTACAGGCTCTTCAAAAATATCGTTTTTCGTTGGAATTATCGTACACAATTAAATTCATTTATATAGTGTTTAATAATCTGATGTATTTTAAAATTGTCGCCGATACCTTGGTGTATTTACTGAAAACTTACCCATTACAATTATCTTTATCAGTCCCGTAAATTTGTAGGATACTGATGTTTGGTGTATGTCAGTTTATTTTGAATCAGAATGAGGGCATACCATGAAAGTCTCATAATAATAATCTTATAATAATATAATCATATCCTTCGTTACAAAAGTAATGTGTCAGTCTAAAAAATCAATCTGACTAGCAGCAGAATGCGGTCCATAGAACTTTCATAGATAACTTTTAGAAATGTGTTTCTTCTTGCAGATGATAACTCAGCAAGATCATAAAAGAAATATTTTCAGTGATCACCATTACATTAGCCCTGAAGATCACTAATCTGTCAAACTGTGGAACAACTGTGCACGATTAGCTATGCGTGCCACAATATTTACTGCCATGCTAGCTTTCAACCCAAAATTATCGTACAAACGTACGATAACAAAATTGTATCGTACATCGTACCACAGGAAATATTGTCGTACATATACGATAATTATCGTACGTGTGGCAACACTGGTCTCTCTCCATTCACTGTAACATCACACTGGGAGTCACCTTCTCTCTCAATAACCATCACTTTACTCTTTTCTCATTTACTCTCAAGGCACGACGCTCACAGACATAAGCAATACTCTGCACTAGCCTACCAAGTTCTTGTCCGGTATTTGCAAGCAGTACATATTCCATCCATCACCATTCATTACCATCGCCATCCCTCTCTCCCTTACTCGTGATTTTACTTCTCTCGTCACCTCATCCATATATATATTGAACAACCATGAGGACATCACACAGCTCTGTCGCATGCCCACACAGATTGTGAATCATCCACTTAGATGCCCATTAACCCTAACACATGCTTCGCTACCATCATGAAAACTCTTGACAGCACCTAGCAGCTTACCATCTACACCATACATTTGCAAAACTTTCCACAATCCCTCTCTGTCTATTTTGTCGTATGCTTTTTCCAGATCCATGAATGCCATAAACACCTAATGGTCCTTCTCACAAGCCTTCTCTGCTATCTGTCTCACTGCAAGTATTTGATCCACACATCCTCTACCACTCCCAAAGCCACCCTGTTCATCACTCACTAAGACTTCTGATATCTCTCTTACTATCTGTATCATAATTCTTCCATAGACTTCCCTACCACACTCAATAAACTTATGCCACAATAATTCTTGCACTCACTTCGCTCACCGTTATTTTTGTATAGGGGTACAATCACAGCATTTTTCCACTCTGCTGGCACAGTTTCACTCATCCATGCCTTCTTACATATCTCCAACAAGCACTTCATTCCGCTCTCTCCACTACACTTAAGCATCTCTGCATACACCTCATCAACCCCACTGCTTTCTCATTTTTCAGCCGTTTCCAAGCACTTTTCACCTGTGCGAGTGTCACGTCTCCTGCCACTGCATTCCTTCTCTGTACACCCCCAAAACCAGTCATGTTTACAGCTGCTCTGCTCTCTCTATTCCCATTCATCAGACCTTCAAAATATTCTTTCCATCTGGTTCTTACTTCATCTCCTTGGGTAATCTACCACCTGCATCCTTCACACCACCACATTTCTTTCTGCTTTCACTTCTACATTTCCGCTCCTCTTTCCAGAATAACTTCCTATTTTCAGAGTAGTTCGCATTCATTTTTCTTCCCAGATCATTTACCTCCTTCTTTTTCCTCTTCACTAGTCTCTTTACGTGCTTCTTGCTCTCAATATACTCAGTTCTTATTTCAACTGAACTCCTATCCTGTAACCACTTTAGCCAATTCTTCCTCTTTTCCTCCAACGCTCTCTTAACCTCCTCATCCCACCATGCCGTACTTTTCTTATTTGTTGATACTCTTGCCACACCACACACCACTTTAGCATTCCTAATTAAGCAGTTCCTATATGCATTCTACAGGCTGTCCAGATCCAATTCATTCTAGCTCACTGCTTCTAACTCGTCCTCTACTTTGGTCCTGTACTCATCTGCCATTTCTTTGATCCTCAGCTTCTCAACTTTCAGTCTTTCTCCCTGACCGTTCCTCTCTCTCTTGATCCACCTCACTCCTCTTAGCTTGATCTTGCATACCACAATCATATGATCTGACAGACCTCCACATCGTCCTGTCACGGCCCTCGTATCAGCAACCATTCCCATCATCGATCTCTCTACGAGCACGTAATCAATCGAGCTTCTTTCAAAAAGATACCCGTTTCCTCTCTCTCTCCCTCTCTCTCTCTCTACGTCAGTCTTTGCCGAGTTATACCTGCAAACTTCTCCATCTCATCTCTCCACCTCCTGTCTGGCTTTTCTCTGTCATACTTGAAATCTCTTTGAGTCCAATCAGTCAGCCTATTGCCCCATCAGTTATTCCGAATTCTTGCTACATGACCTGCCCACCTCCATTCTCTTCTTTTATAACTTCTACATGTTTTTGACTTTAGTCTGCTCTCTCACTCAAGTTGACCTCTTCTTGTTTTTTGAAGATATTCACAACATTTACCTTTCCATTGCTCTTTGAGAATGGATTAGCTAATTTTCCATTGGCTTTGTCAGTTTCCAGGTCTCACAACCGTATGTCATAGCTGGGTTTACACATTCTTTATGTACTGTACTTTTTGTTTCATGTATACTGACAAACTACTTTTTATGATGTCTGTATTTAGAGAGACTTTCATCTCATTGTACTGCGTCTTTTTATTTCGCTATGATGGTCTTTCGTTAGTTTTAGCATTTGCCCCAAGTAACTGTACTCCCCAGCTTCTTTAAGAATTTCTTCGTTTATTCTGATGACGCTCTTTTGTGTATTTGGATTAAACGTTAGTTTACTCTGGTTCATCTTTAGGCCTACTATGAAACTTTCCCTCTTCAGGTCATTTAACATTTCTTGCAAAGCTTCTGCCGTTTCTGAGATAAGGACACTGTTATCTACAAATCTCAAATGGTTTAGGCTTTCTCCACCTATGTTTATTGTTTTGTTCTCCCGCTCTAGCTTTCTGAAAAATACTTTCTAGGCATGCTGTAAATAACTTTGGTGACACTGTGTCTCTCCGATGCACATCCTTCTCAATCTTAAGTTTTTCACAGTCTATTGCAGTTCCCTCTTGATGTATGTTTTCGAGAAGTTATACAATGTTCTCATGTACTCCTCTTTCCCACAGCAAATTTATAATTGTTATATGCTGCACTTGCTCGAAAGGTTTTTTGTAGTCAACAAAACCTAAGCATAGTGGTGTATTATATTCCGTAGTTTTTTCAGTTAGCTGATTCGTTGTGTGTAGATGATCAGTAGTGACTACCCACTTCGGAATGCTGCCTGTTCACGAGGTTGGTTTTCTTTAAAATTTGTTGTTTTTCTGTTCATAAGGACTTTAGTGAAGCGTTTGTAAACAACTGGTAATAAACAAATGGGTCGATAGTTATTAAGATCTTTTGAGTTGCCTTTTTAGTAAAGCAAAATAACTATTGCATTATACCATGTTTTGGGAATTTTCTTCTTTATATACGGAGTAAATAAGTGGGCGAGCCTGTTTTGTACCTCCACTCGTGCATACTTTTAACAGAAATGTTTACTTCATCTGGTGTTACCTCAGGTATTGCACTCGTGTCAAATGAAAAGTTAACTATTGGTACTGTTGTCTTTGATGCATACAGTTCTTTGTAAAATTCTTCAGCTCTCTTCCGTGCAGTTAATGACTTCACCGTTTTTGTCTTTCAGTGATATAATTTGTTGTTTTCCTAGTACCATTTTACTTTGGACCCATTTCAGGCATTTTCCTTTTTTGATGGCTTCTTTGATCTAACCCGTGTTTCTCTTTCATTTCTTCTTCTTTTTCTTCTCTCTCTCTCTCTCTCTCTCTCTCTCTCTCTCTCTCTCTCTCTCTCTCTCTCTCTCTCTCTCTCTCTCTCATTTTGGTAAGATTATTTAATTCCGCTATTTCTGTTTCATCGTTGTTTGTTTTTACTGTCATATCGTATCTTCTTTTCATGAGCTCGAGGATCATTGTTGAAAACTTGTTTTATTAGCTCTCCATACTGTCTCCGCTGATTCACTTAGTACTTTTGTTAGCCTATCATTCAACTCATCAGTGTGACACTCAGCATAGCTTAAAGCTTGATACCTCTTTGTTATTTCTAACTGAAGGCTAATTTCGTTTCGCTTAGTTTTATTGGGCATATTTTTTTCCTATATTTAAACAGCTTGTTTCTTTCATTTCTTAATTTCAATCTGTCTGTACAACTCACCATTCTTTGATCAATTCCTACACTTACTTTGTTGATAATTGTAACATTTATGATCGTGTTACTCTTATCTGCTGTAATGACGTTGATTTCATTATTTGTTTCCCCGTTTGGACTTCTCCAGGTCCATTTTCTCCGTTCTTTTGTGAAAGAATATGTTCATTATTCTCATGTTATTTATATATATAAGAAAATTTGCCATCATTTCACCTCTTTCATTCCTTTTCCCTATTCAGGATTTTTCCATACATGTGTCTCCGTTTTTCGATTTGCCAACTTCTGCACTGAAGTCTCCCAGGAGTATAGTATATTTGGTATTTTCTTTTTCTATATTCTGGTAGTTTTCTTCACAGACTATTACTTTCTTCATCTGAGCTTTGAGAAGTTGGTGCATTTACTTGCAAAACTTTCAGGGTGTATTTTGTGCCTACTCTAATTACAATCTGTGCTAATCTGTCAGATACACTGCTAAATTGAACAATGTTCTCTGCAAGATTTCTGTTAATTTAAAATCGTACACCACTAAGTCTTTTATTTGGCCAGCCTCTGCAATAAAATAGGTGGTTACTGCCTTGGAGCTGAATTAATTTTTTACCTTTTCTGTGCATTTAAATCAGACCTGCAATATCCCAACTAATGTTTTCTAATGAAGTCATTATTTATCAAGTTTGTAATCTTCTGGGAGGCTTCTCACATTGTACGTGTAGATCTTCAAGGTTTTCAGTTTGCTTTATGTCCCGGTCTTTTAGTTGCCGAGACAGTGGCTACTCAGTTTTGGTGGCACACTGCCCGTATGCACAGAAGGCAATGTGGTTGGACCATTAGTAGATGATGATCCAACAGGAATGGCCTTGAAATCGTTAACAGTAGAATTCATGTTTAGTTGGGTGGACTGTGGCAAATAATCTCACATCCGTGCCACATAATCTCTGGCGAGACGTAATTTTTGTGCCGCCATATTCAGTATATTCGGTGGAGCACTATATACCTACAGGGGGTCCAATGGTCTGCACCATCCAAGACGGTGCCTCGTATATCTGCGAGGAGTTCCCTATCTATTATTCGTGGACGCCCCAGGTAGCAGTAGTATATATATATATATATATATATATATATATATATATATATATATATATATAAAATCAGTGAGGTCAGAGGAACTTCCTGTCTTTGGAACTGGGTGGATATTGGCGTCTTTCCGTGAATTAGGGAATAAAGAAGTACTATGCATAGTCTAAATAATATAGCTAGAACAGAGGTAAGTTGTGGGGAACACTTTTTCAAAACAATTAGAGGTATTCCATCTGGGCCTGGAGCTTTGTTGGTAGGTAAATTGTCTAGGATGGATTTTACGTATCTTGTCTGTATTTTAAGTGAAGCAATTTCGGGAGAATCAAATTCTAGTACTGGGACGTTCTGGCTGACTTCCTTAACGGTAGAATTTCTGGTAAATGTACTGGCAAAGATATTCGCTTTCCCACGTGGGACATTCGTAATGTAGCCATCTAAAGATTTTAGTGGGGGAATGGGTGATGAATTGTTAAAGTTATTATTGAAAGAAATGAGAGTTTACCAGAATATTCTATTGTCATTAGGGTTGTTAAGTAGTTTTGATGCTTGAGTTTGAAGAAATTTTGATTTAGCTACATTTATTACAGTTTTTGCATGGTTTCTAGCAATATTAAATTGACAGAGTGATTCAGATTTTTTTTTTAATTTTAAGTAAGCGTTATATGCCAATGACTTCTGGGCCGTTGCTCTGGCACATTTGCTATCAAACCATTTTGCAGAGTTCGATCATTGAGTGAACTGTTGACTTGACATGAATAAATCCATACCAGCTAGTATTAAGTCATTAATGTGGGACTGGGTAGAATTGGGATCACTAGAGAAGAAAGACTGCCATGGAATGTCAGCAAGATAATTTCTAAATCCATCCCAGTTTGCCCTATCAAAGTGCCATCGGGTAACCCTGACAGGTTCAGAACGGGGAGGTGTGGGGGGGGGGGGCTGACTAATGAGGCTTCGATGAGATTATGGTCAGAGGATCCAAATGGTGACGGTACTTCTGTCCTGTATTGATCTGGATTATTTGTCAGGAATAGATCCAAGAGATGGGCATTATGGTCAGGATTATCTGGTATTCTGGTTGTTTGCTTTACCAGCTGCCTTAGATTAAACGATTCTGCCAACAGCTCTCACTCTAGACCAGTGTCGTCAGCCCTGGCAGAATGCAATAATGATTCAACATTATAAAAGTTAATATCACCCAAAATGGTAATTTCGGTGCTAAGGGCAAGGTTAAGGTTACTCAACTGTGTGTATTTGGAGTCAAATACACTGGGTTCTGAAGAAGCACTGGAGGAGCGATAGACTACACAGATATATATAGTAATATTTATATAAATTAGTTTATACAGTGAGTAATCAAAATTAGTTGAAGTGAATTTGCTGCTCAAACCATTAATACAGTATCTAGCACACTGGAAGAACCGTAATATTTTTTCATTAATTCGCACCATCAAACGTCGTAATTTGCTGGTTCCTTGAATGCAGTGATAAGAAACAGGGAAGTGAGCACGGAAGTGAAAAAGTTACATGACAGTATTGTGATACCAACTCTAACTTATGGAAGTAAAGCTTGGACCTTGTTGGAGGGACAGAAGTTAAGAGTGAGGGCAGTGGAATTGAGTTATTTGAGAGGAGCCTGTGGAGTCACATGGAGAGACTGACAAATGACGATGTGAAGGAGCGTTGTGGTGTGGATGTGGATGTGAGAGGAAGCGTTAGGAGAAACACACTGAGGTGGTTTGGCCATGTGGAGAGGATGGATAGTGAGAGACTAACGAGGAGAGTGTATGTGGGTGAGGTGGAGGGGGGGAGAGGGAGGGGGAGACCGAGGATGAGATGGACGGATGGAGTGGAGAGGTGTATGAGAGAGGGGTGTGTGAACTGGGAGCAGAGCAGTGAAATGGCGTGGGATATGGAGGCGATTTGCATGTGGCCACCCGTTACGGGATTAAGGCGTCTGTTAATAGACAGATAGATAGTTTTATGAACATCTCTGCTGCCTTTGTCCATCATGTCATGCTCTGCGACAGGGGATTTCCATGAGAGAACCACCTCCCGCTGCTTTGATCTTACAGTCCATTCTTACAAAGTTCAAACCCTCCATTTTCCTTTAATTCTCCTTCACCATTGTATTGTTCTCATCTTCATTACCTCATCAGTAATATCAAGCGAGCTGGAGGGGTTGTAATCTTCCTTCATTAGTTCGGATCTCCATTTTTTTTTTTTTTTTTTTTTTTTTTTGCATCCAGAAATTAGCACTCTAGCAGGCTGGAAAGGTTTAATTTTTCTTCATTAGCTGAGAGCTCCACAGGCTTAACAGTATCAATCATCTGAATTATATCATCCAGCAACATGTACACCCGAAAGCACAAATCTCCCCCCCCCCCCTCCCCCAGTGGCCGGAGTCGCGGCCAGTGAGCGACCAGGCAATCGAACACTCTACATTCACCGCCCCTCCCCCAAGCCCAGTGTAAGAAGTGTTGGAGAGATGTGGTGCGGCCAAAGCTGGTGATGTTACAGTGTGTCATGATCGTTTTTATAGACAATCAGAACCAGTAGGAGTAAGTATATAAAGGCATTTAATGTGTAGTACTGTGCTGTTATTCACAACATATGAGAAAGGCGCGAAAATGAAAGAAGACCTACAATGTATTGTGTTACTGTCTATATACTTATGTCCTCTTATAATGTAACTAATCAATAGAGTATAGTGAAGAGCATCTGTTGAAATATATGTCTTTTCTCATACGTTCTCGCTCCCACCTTCCCCACCCTTCTGGGTTGCCGTCTCAACCAAACGCCTCTCATACCCTCTCCTGCCCCACTCCCACCCATTGTTAACCAACATAAACAATAATGATGAAATTATCCTTCAGGTATTGGATCATGTTATATTATGACACCTCTGCATGAAGCACCAACAAATAGCCTAAATAACATACAACACTCCTGTATACCTGCCAATCATTTCATCCTGTTGTAAGCTGTTAGGTGACACACACTGCAAGTTGGACCTTGTGTTAAGGACATACGATTGTCTATCGTTAACACAGGTTGTGTATGGTTTTGGACGTCCATTAATTCGCATGAAGATGACAATTTAAGCCTTACATTATAAACACGTAAGGTTTATGTTCCTGTAATTATTGGATGAATGAAACGAGTCAGGATCGGCTCTGACGAACCACAAACTCTCTGCTATAACGAAAATATTCCGACCTCTTGTTACAACAGTGACACGATGTCATTATGCATACGACTGAATGTGGGTCAGCCGTATACATAATAACACTGTGCCAGTGTTGTGTCGAGAGGTCGGTTAAAGCAGAGAGTTTGTGATTCGTCAGAGCCAATCCCTGATTCGTTTCCTTGATCCAACACAGAACCTTACATGTTTATAATGTAAAGCTTAAATTGCCACGTTAATGTGAATTAATGGACGTCCAAAACCACACATAATCTGTGTTGACGATATACAACCTTATGTCCTTTAACACAAGGTTCAACTTGCAGTGTGTATGTCACCTAACAGCTTACAACAAGATGAAAGGGTTGGCAGGTATACAGAAGTATTGTATGTTATTGATTTGTTGGTATTTCATACAACGATGTATGATATCAATATGATCAATACCTGACGGAGCATTTCATCATTATGTTTGTTTATGTTGGTTAACAATGGGTGGGAGTGAGGGACAATAGGGTATGAGAGGCGTTTGGTGGAGACAACAACTCAGAGAGAAGGGTGGTGGAGGTGAGAGCGAGAATGTATGAGAAACATATCTTTCGATAGATGGTGTTCACTATACTATACTTATCTGTAACATTATAATCTAGTATGTAAGTATATAGACGGTATCATAATACATCGTAGGTCTTCTTTCATTTTCGTACCTTTCTCATATGTTGTGGATAACAGCACAGTATTACACATTAACTGCCTTCATATATATATATATATATATATATATATATATATATATATATATGTATCCCATTGGATTCCAGAGCTGCTGGGCGAGGCATTGTACTGGGAGGGTACTAAGCATACCGCCCTCCGCCTATCAGCCCATAGTCGCGAAGCTCATAGGTCCCTACCCGGGGGTTCCCTAATTTATTAAGATTTGAAAATTCCCAGTTCTGTCCAGTACTCTGCACACTGGGCTCCAATGGGATATATATATATACTTACCTCTACTGGTTCTGTTTGTCTATAAAAACGGGCATAACACATTGTAACATCACCAGCTTTGGCCGTTCCAGATCTGTCTAACAACGCTAACACTGGGGTTGGGGGAGGGACGGTGGGTGTGGGGTGTTCGATCGCCCGGTCGTTCACTGGCCGCGACTCCGGCTACTAAGAGGGGAGAGATTAGTGCTTTCGGGTGTACACGCGCGTCAACATATGGGGATACACTTCTGCCTGTGGACTTTGGTGTTCTATGGCGGCCGGATCAGAATATTCCAAGCTCTCTGAATCCATTCTCAACAACAACGCGAACTAAATTATTTGTAGTAAATCAAGTACTTTGTTTCCAGATAAATACCTGGAATGGCATCCATTATCATTGTTATGAAAGAAGGCAGGGAAAAACAGTTCTATTAATCCAAGAAACAAATGTGGTTAGTTTCATTGCAAAACAAGTTTTAAAAGCAGAGTGACGTAACCAGAGACATTGATTCCTGTTGTGGATGAAGTTATCTTTGCTGATCATGGTTCTGATTTGTGCTTAATTAACCCCTTGAATCCGGGAGTTTTTTTTTTTTTTTCTTGCTGCTGCCTGACGATTTTATTCAAATTACGAAAGCTCTGTCGTACAAAAAATCTTTTAAAGATTGCATTCATCATATCTACGATCAGTGAATGGGGACAAAACAACCTTTTCTCATTTAATGCTAGTAAAACTAAATATATACAATTTACTAATAGATATGTATTGCCAGATTCGTATATTAATTTCAATGCTACAAATATTCCCATCTCCAAAAGCATTGAAATTCTCGGTGTCTCACTTAACAATGCCCTCAGGTGGACCTCTCATGTCAGATCACTTGTAAAAACTGCCTCAAAGAAACTTGGATTATTGTAACTTAATCACTGATGAGCAGTTAACTATAGTTTAGTAGAGTCATGTGCGTTCTCAGCTTGAATACGGCTCACCCTTGTGGAATGTATGTGGAGAGGTTGCATTAACCCGTCACGTCCTGAGGTTTTCTGCACCTCCGACATCCCCCAGTCCCGAGGTATTTTCGATTTTTTTTTTTTTTGGCTAAAACCTTTGCTTTTGGTGAGAAACATCGAAAATTCATAGAGAAATCGCTCACCTGAGGTTTAAAATACCCAATCCAGGTAGGAGTTCCTCCTTACCTGACTGGGTTTTCTAACATGCTGGCACAAAAGAAAACGAGTTCTATGGGAGGGTAACTATTTTATCCACTCATAAACGGTATTTATTTATTTACTTGGTACGAATGTATATGTAGTATGAGAGTATATTGGTTTTCAAGCAGTAATAAAGGCATTATAAGCATTGTTTCACTCACTAACTAATCACCATACCTGACCTTTTTTTTGCCACTTTACCTGATCTTTATTTCTGGCTGTTTCTTCTTCTAATGCTATGTAAACATTGCCTCCACATTGTCGTCGATTGGGGAATCACTCTGGCCCTGAATATCTTTACTAGCCAGGTCACTGGTAACAGGTCTTTTGCCAAGACAATGGTGTGAGGGGGGGAGGGGGGAGTTTATGCGGTGTAAGGCATTGTCCCTGCTTGGCATCTTGTAGAGGAATAGAGGAAGGTGTCCCGTGTATACATACGAAAAATCATGCGTGAAAATTGAAAATTGTGCAAATTAGGGACCTTGCAATTGCACGACGTACTGGTACGTCGCCGGGACTGGCAAATGCAAATCGTTGCAACGTACCCATATGTCGACGGGATGGGGCGGGTTAAAACAACTAGACAAAATTCGGAACAAAGCTGTTAGAATTATTAATAACCCTGCTATTACTAAAAAACTACCTTCTCTACAAGTGAGAAGGAATGTTGCCTCCCTTGCATTATTTTACAGATATTTTTATAGCAAATGCTTAGACGAAATTGCGTCCATTGTGCCACCTCTCCATGCCTTCCCTCGTGCTACATGGGCATCTGGTAGCACTCATGATTGGATTGTCACACTACCATATTGCAGAACTTCTGCTTATCATAATTCTTTCATTCCCCGAACTACATCTCTCTGGATCTTGCTTCCCCAGAGTTGTTTCCCTCAAAAATTCAACCTACAGCTGTTCAAGTCTAACTGTTACAGTTATTTTATGAACAGAGGACACCAATAATCTGGTGTATGGATTTTTTTTTATTCATTTGTTTTTCCTTCCTCTCTTCCGTTATTTAAAAAAAAAAAATCCAGTTGTGAAAGCCAGGCCAGTGGTGAACTGAAATAATAGAGCACGAATGAAGCGAAGCCATCCTCGGACTCACTGGGTTAATCATTCGTAAACCATGGGTCGTATATTCGATAAATCTGACACTGTCGTCCTCCATAGCTGTTACTCTGGGAAAGCTAAGCATAAAATATAGTAAAAAACTAGAAGGGCGCTCAGTGGAGGGCATCTCTCCGACAAGGGAGACGTAATTTCCAAACCATTGTTCATAATGAGTTAGGTTTTCACATCACAGATTAGCGCTTCGCAAAAAGTGTTTTCCGGATCCGGAATCAGTAATATGACACGGATCAGCCCTAAAAGTTAATCGACTATTCCCTGGGACATGGGCTATCTGCCCACCAGATTTGGTCTAAACCTTTCATAGATTTTTAGTAATCCTGCTAACAGACAAACAAACAAACATCGGACACAAAAGTTAATCGATTGTTCCGTGGGACGTGGGCTATCTACCCACCAAACTTGGTCCGAATCTCAATTTTAGCTTTTGTGTAACTCTAACAGTTAAACAGACAAACAAACAGGGGTGAAGACATACTCTTCTTGTCGAAGAAAATTATCATATTACGAATATCTCCAAATGTTAACGAAATGTTTGCAGAATATGCGAATGGTTTCTAAGCAATAAATATACGGTTACTAGCATGCATGGCAGCATCAGCGAATTATTTTTTCATGTATTACATAACGTAGATACAGTAAAATATCTTTCATTATTGGATGAAATAAGGTAGTGAAAGGATGTAAAGTATAATACATTCAAGCAAGTGTATCAGCAGGGATGAAACAATCATCACACGTCAGTTTGCCTCCTCTTCCCACCTTTAATCCTTTCGTCAGTATTCCATGGACAGATACAACCGGCAACCCAGCCACAATTAATAGTTATTATAGCCAGTTGAATGGACAGCTGGGCGTGGCTAATCACCTCACTTTTGCACTCACATACGAATTACGTGTGTGTGTGTGTGTGTGTGTGGGTTCTTACCTAACTGTTCTTACCTAATTGTATCTTTACAGGAATGAGTCAAGCTCGTACTGTTCCGTGTCTTAAACCATATTTATCGTACATATCCTTAAATTTGTGAATTGTTTTGGCACACACTATTTCATTCGGTAGTGCATTCCATTGATCAGTTGCTCTGTTTGGGAAACTGAATTTCCTTACGTCTTTATCACCTCTCTTCTTATGCAGTTTTTTGCAGTGTACTCTTGCTGATGCTTCTCCATATGTTAAGTAATCATTTATGTCTATTTTCTCCTTCCCTGATATGCACTTATATAGCATTATCATGTCACCTCTTTTCCTTCTCTCCTATAGTGTTGGTAGATTCAGTTCATTTAGTCTTTCTTCGTAGCTTAGGTCCCTTAAGCTTGGTATCCATCTTGTAGCGGCCCTTTGAACTTTTTCAATCATGTCTATGTGTTTTTTGAGATGAGGACTCCAGACTACTGATGCATATTCCAGGGTTGGTCTAATGAATGATGTTATTATCTTTCTTAGCATGTCTTCATTTATGTATGTGAATGCTGTTCTCATATTTGCAAGCAGTGTATACATGTTCCGTACCTTCACGCTGATGTGGTCAGCCGGAGATTGTCTGTTATTGATAATCACACCTAGGTCTTTCTTTCTGATGTGTATAGGGTTTTATATCCTAACTTATAATCCCAATCAGGTCTTTTTCCACTTTTACCAAACTTGATTACATGACACTTGTCCACATTGAATTCCATTTGCCATGTACTACTCCATTCATGAAGTTTATTTAATTCTTCTTGTAGCTCTTTACAAGAGTCTGTATTAGTAATTATCCTTTGTATTTTTGCATCATCTGCAAACATATTCAGATAGCTCTCATTTCCAGTGTTACTGTTTATGTCATTTATATACACTAAAAACATGATTGGTGCCAGCACTGAACCCTGTGGTACTCCACTAGTCACTTCTTTCCATGATGAGTAGTTTCCTCTTAGTACTGTTCTCATTTCTCTTTTTATAAGAAAGTCTTGCATCCAACAAAACAGTTTGCCTCGAATTCCTCCTTGATGGTACAGTTTCCATAAAAGTCTTTGCTGTGGTACTGTGTCAAAAGCTTTCTTGGAATCTAAATAGATACTGTCCACCCATCCTTCTCTTTCCTGTATTGTGTTTGTTACTCTGTCATAGTAGCTCAACAGATTAGTAACACATGATTTTCCTTTTCTGAAACCAAACTGTCTTTCTGTTATCATACTGTGTTCTTCTAGATGATTTACCCAAGCTTTTCTTATAAGCTTTTCTAATACCTTGCTTACAACACTGGTCAGTGATACTGGTAGGTAGTTGAGTGGATTTTGTCTATTTCCTTTCTTGAATAAGGGGACAATATTTGCTTTTTTCCATATATCAGGTAGTTTACCTTGACTCAAAGATTTCTTGAAAATTAAAAATAATGGTTTACTTAACTCCTTTGCACATTTTCGTAGTACCCAACATGAAATTTCATCAGGACCACTTGCTTTTCCTCTGTCTAATCTACTTAACTCCTCCTGTATTACTTTTTCTGCTATTTGTATATCTGGTAGTATGTGTGGACATGCATGTTCCACATAGTCCCTCTCAAAATTTTTTTTCTTCTGTAAAAACTAATTGCAAATTCTTATTTAGTGCTTCACAAATATCTTTCTTTTGTGTATAAGTGATTCCCTCGTCCATAATGGATTGTATTATATCTTTTACTTTGGTTTTGCTTCTGATGTAGCTGTAAAACAGCTTTGGTTGATCACTACTTTTATTTATTATATCTTCCTCAAACTGTTTTTGGGCTTCCCTCCTTATTCTTGTATAATCGTTTCTTGCCTGTTTGTAATTATTATACGCCCTTTCACTATTGTGTCTTCTGTATCAATTCCACAACAAATCTCTTCTTTCTTTTGATTTTTTTACATTCTGTATTGAACCATTTCTGTATTTTCTTATCTGCTTCTTTGTGCTGTGAGATGTACTTCTGGACTCCTATTTCATAAAATTCACATAATTTTTTATATACAGCATTTAAATCTTGTCCTCTAAGCTCATTTTCCCAATCAACTTCTAAGAAATACTTCTTTAGGTCTTGATAATTTCCCTTTTTATAGTTTAGGCTCTTTTTGTGACTGTCATTGCTGTTAACTATGTCATATGCTATCCTGAAGTTATAATTTAGTACTGCATGATCGCTTTTGCCGAGTGGAGGGTGATATATTAAACTGTCAATATCATTTTCTTGCCTAGTAAATATTAGATCTAGCACTGAAGGTACATCAAGTCCTCTTTTTCTGGTGGTTTCCCTCACATGTGGCGTTAGGAAAAATTCTTGCACGAGATCCAGGAGCTTTTGGTCCCAACAGCTTTCTTGGCTAATTATATCTAGAGTATTCCAATTTATATCTGTATTAAAATCTCCAGTTAGTATAATTCTTTCCGTTTTCTCTTCCATTTTATATAGTAATGATCTTAAACTCTGAATTGTACTCTCTGCCAGGTCCTCATATTCATCTCTTTCCCATGTATTTGATCTGGGTGGCATGTACAAATTGGCTACAATTACTTTCCTTTCAGATGTGTTGATCTCTACTGCAATTAGTTCTACTTGTGATAGTATATCTAGTTTTATTTAATTGACTTTTAGATTTTTCTTAGTTAATATTATAATTCCTCCTCCTTTTTTTAAATTTCTGTCTCTTGTCCATATATTGTATTCCTCTAAGTTTAGTATGTCATTGGATATCCTTGGTGTTAATTTTGTTTCAGTTAGGCATATTATTTGTGGTTCATTTTCTCTGACATAATCATTCGTCTCTAATAATTTAGATACCATTCCATCCACATTTGAGTACATCAACTTTATCATCTTGTTTAAATATTTGTCATGACATGGTTTTACTACCTTCCTCCTTTTTATTCCATCCTGTTTGTGTACCACTTTCGTACCTGCAATCCTATTACTTTGTAAAAAAATTTCTTCTCCTCTTCTGATCTTCCCTCATTTTTTGTTTTTGCTTTCTCCCTTTTCTCTTTCAGTAATTCCAGTTCCTCTTGTGTTAGGCATCTTTTTATCCATACATTTTTGAACTCCTCTTGTTCCATAAGATTCTTTGCATTTTTTAGTATCTCTTCCACAGTGCTTACACTCTGGAAAGTCACCTTTAGAGGTCTTGTCCTGCTTTTCTCGTATTTCTCTAACCTTTTGTGTTCCTCTATGTCTTTACTACATATTTCCTCTGATACTTCTTTCAGTAAGCTCATTACATTTGCCATCTCCTTTTTGTCTCTTGTGATCTTGTTTTTTACTTCTTCCTCTTCTATACCAGTGATTACTATAGATTTGTTTATATCTACTGAATCTCTGACTAACTTTGGATTGTTTTGGATTATTCTTTTCACTTCCTGTTTAATGCTTTTTTCCTCCACCCTTGTTTCTAAGTCTTTCTTTACTTTCACCATTTCAGCATACGTGGTTTCCACATCATTTTTGTAGCTTTGCATAGCTTCATTCACCAGTGTTATCTTCTCCTCAATATCACTGCTCTGGTCTATAAGACTGATTACTTGCCTAATTGTCTCTGTGTCATTTTTGAACTCTTCCATAACACTCTTGTGATTGACTACTGTACTTGCCATTTCACTCATTTTCTTCCTAAGTGTACTCAATTCCACTGTTAGTTCACTGATGGTTGTGTCTTTCTTGTTGGCCTCCCTTCCTATTTTTTCTATTTCTTCCTTTTGCAAGTGCATCTGCTTCTTTTTTTCATCAATTTCATTTTTGAAAGCCATTTCTAGTTTGTGTGCATGTTCAACCAGTCTATTGCGAGAGTCCACTTCAACCAGTTCTTGGTAGAAATCATCATTTTGCTTTCTACCTTTATTCCTTTTCTTTTCCAAATTTGCTTTACTAAAGTATGTATCCATTTTGCAATACTAAAAGTACAGAGTATGTACTTACATTCTCCGTGCTGCTGTAGTCTAAACAAACCTCAGATGACTGAGTGCAGTCTTTCGTCTTGGATCTCTTTTCTGCTTGAACAAGTCTTGTTTAAACTTATTATTTTTTTTCTTTTAATAATGAAAAATCATTTAGTCTAACAAGATACAGAGCTTGACTCATACAAAGATACTAATTTAGGTAATGCCACTGGCCGTGTTGGTTCGGTACGGAGCTCCGATGTCGCACGTCTACCTCGATTGACTCCCTGTGTGTGTGTGTGTGTGTGTGTTCAATTATGATAATGCCGTTTGGTGGAAGAAGGCCACTGGAATTTAACAATCTTTCTTTGTACCGCTAAGAGTGAGGTGTATGGGTGACGTATGCCACAAATCACATAGTAGCTGGCATTCTTATCCAGTATTGTGGAGTTCAAAATTATATCTGATTAAATACTAAGAAACTTAACTTCCTCAGTGTTGGATGCATTCGATTTGGCATTCATTTTGGTGAATGGTTGACAAAAATGAAATTGCACATTGTTATGGGTTACTCCTTGCATTTTTATGGCTGGACACATCCATCCTTAATTGGTGTTGAAAATTTCTATGTGGTACACTTTTCCTTTGTATTATTTATTTCCGTCGTGCTTTAATAATCTACGAACAAAAATTTCTCCTCAAACTAGATTCACAGTATCATACAACAACCTCGCATTAACATGGATTATACGAGTACAAGGGTAATTACCAACAGCTGTCTGGACAGGGCTGTGCCTCTCACTCACTCCTTTACACACACACACACACACACACACACACTTCTGCAAAGAGCTGGAAGCAAATATTTCATTACACATTCTACGGATGTGCAAGCCAAATCATCAAAGGCCTTTTTTTCTAGTTTAACTGAAAGCCAAACACCACTAATATGTGGGTCAGATACCTAGTTTCCGGAGCAAACTACACGGTGCTATCATGCTTTAGATGATTCACTGTTCGTTGACCAACAGGAGAAAGAAACACCGATGTGGGACTTACAATAGTGTGTACTGACGTTTTTTATGGGTTCGTCAGAATATAACTGTTGAATATACACCACATCTCCTGTATATATAGCAGAAGACATTGGGAGTGTGAGGGGGGAAAGGTATCGGCTGAGGGTGCTAGGGGGACAGGCAGGGCAAAGAAGATGAGGTCCCAAGGGAAAGGTGGTAGGGGGCCAAGTAGGGTAAGGAAGGTGAGGTCCCAAGGGAAAGGTGGTAGGGGGGCAGGTAGGGTAAGGAAGGTGAGGTCCCAAGGGAAAGGTGGTAGGGGAGCAGGCAGGGTAAGGAAGGTGAGGTCCCAAGGGAAAGGGATTGCAAATCACAGCACAAGGACGGAGAGGAAGAAAAAAACAAGGGACAGGTGAAGTGGGAAGCCTTAGGGAGAGGGAAGGAATGTTGGGTAAGGGAATAGAGGCCACAGGGGAAAAGGATTGCTGATCCCAGCACAGGTGTGTGTGTGTGTGTGTGTGTGTGTGTGTGTGTGTGTGTGTGTGTGTTCTTACCTAATTGTATCTTTACAGGAATGAGTCAAGTTCGTACTATCCCGTGTCTTAAACCATTTTTATCGTACATAGCCTTGAATTTATGAATAGTTTTGGCACACACCCTTTCATTCGGTAGTGCATTCCACTGATCAGTTGCCCTATTTGGGACACTAAATTTCCTTACGTCTTTATCGCCTCTCTTTTTATGCAGCTTTTTGCAGTGTCCTCTTGCTGATGCATCCCCTTAGGTTATGTAATCATTTATGTCTACTTTCTCCTTCCATGATATGCATTTGTATAGCGTAATCATGTCTCCTCTTTTCCTTCTCTCCTGTAGCGTAGGTAGATTCAGTTTTTCTAGTCTTTCTTCGTAGCTTAGATCCCTTCAGCTGGGTACCCATCTTGTAGCGGCCCTTTGAACTTTTTCAATCTTGTCTATGTGTTTTTTGAGGTGAAGATTCCAGACTACTAACGCATACACCAGGTTTGGTCTGATGAATGATGTTATTATCTTTCTTAGCATGTCTTCATTTATGTATGTGAATGCTATTCTCATATTTGCAAGCAGTGTATACATGTTCCGTACCTTCTCACTGATGTGGACAGCCGGAGATAGTCTGTCTCTTTTTCTGATGTCTGTAGGGTTTTGCTTCCTGACTTATAATCCCAATCAGGTCTTTTTCCACTTTTACCAAACTTGATTATATGACACTTGTCCACATTGAATTTCATTTGCCATTTATTGCTCCATTCATGAAGTTTATTTAATTCTTCTTGTAGCTCTTTACATGAGTTTGTGTAAGTAATTCTCCTTTGTATTTTTCCATCATCAGCAAACATATTTAGATATGTTTAGAGTACATGACACTTGTCCACATTGAGTTCCATTTGCCATTTATGGCTCCATTCATGATGTTTATTTAATTCTTCTTGTAGCTCTTTACATGAGTCTGTGTTAGTAATTCTCATTTGTATTTTTGCATCATCTGCAAACATATTTAGACAGCTTTCATTTCCAATGTTACTGTCTATATCATTTATATACACTAAAAACATAATTGGTGCCAGCACTGAGCCCTGTGGAACTCCGCTAGTCACTTCTCTCCATGATGTGTAATTTCCCCTTAGTACTGTTCTGATTTTCCTTTTTTTGAGAAAATATTGCATCCAACAATACAGTTTGCCTTGGATTCCTCCTTGATGGTACAGTATCCATAAAAGTCTTTGGTGCAGTACTCTCTCAAATGCTTTCTTGAAATCTAAATAGATACTGTCCATCCATCTTTCTCTGTTCTGTAATGTTTCTGTTACTCTATCATAGCAGCTGAACAAATTATTAACACATTTTCTCTTTCTGGAACCAAACTGTCTTTCTGTTATCATAATTATTGTGTTCTAGATGATTTACTCAAACTTTTCTTACCAGATTTTCTAATACCTTGCTTATAACACTGGTTAGTGATACGTGTGTGTGTGTGTGATTTGTATCTAAAGGAAAGTTTTGGAGTGGCTATGGGGTCACCAGAGTGCTGTGTTTGTTAACCTTTTCATGGAATCGTTTGAGTCTGGTCCCTATGAACGGTTCATCCCGAACATCATCACGTGGCTGAGGTATGTCGACGACATCTTGTTCACTGCATCCAGTCGTTTTGACACAGACAATCTGTGGGACAGACTTAATGAAGTGGAACCCTCAATTCAGTATCCCCTTGAAGAAGAAGCTGACAGATGCTTGCCCTTCCTGGATACCCTACTCATTAGGACCGACAATAAATTGGCATTTAAAATGTATAGGAAAACCACAAATGGGAATGAACTTACTCACAAAATAGGAATGAACTTATTTTGCCACAAAAGCCACATATTCCTATTCGTCGATGTTTGTTCTACACAATAAGCAAAAAATGAAAAAAAAAAAAAAACACTATACTTTTTGCACATTAGGGCCATATGAATAATCATTCAGGAGCATACATCTCACTTCCCAACATCATAGTCGAATGTTTACTAACCAGTCTCTACATGTTATACAATCACTGGAAAGAGAACTTTATTAGCTTTCGAATGCCGAGGTCCCAGTCTGATACGAGGTATGGCGTTCAAGTAATAATTGAAAAAGTAAAACCCATTTCCCACAGACAACAGATTGTTTTATTCGGGGAGCTCTAGCGAAAAACTTTTCTTGCCACTGTTATGTTCTTATTTTATCATCCTATGCAGAATTTCACTGGCTTTCATTTGAGCCCACAACGGTGATCCTAGGCCTCATAGTTTTTGAGAAAAATGTAAAAGAACCATGGTGTACTTTGCCGTGTCGTGACTGTAGGGCGGTTTCCTGCCTTCCTCTAAGCTACTGCACTATTTCACCAATTCTTTGTACACTATATATGCACACTATATTTACTTGATTCACTGTAACTATTTTTTATACCCGAATACTCACATTTCGTGCAGGTTAGAGGCAGTGCAGTTTATTAGAAACAGCAGTACAATCTTCATTGGGCCAACAACTGATAACGACCAGGAATGCTTCAGAAACACCAAATTTCCTATTGCAAACACCAAACATAATCACAACAGTGCCCAAACACTATACACAGGCACTACTGATATAGTGAAACATGTTGCATGCCCGGGACGGGGGTAGGAGTGGAATGTGGAAAGTTAAAGGGACAGAACTGCACAGTACCTTCCCCACTGACAGCTCATTTGGTACTAAATAACCTGTCCACTCTCTTGCTGGTATCGGGACCCACAGTTGCCAACTCATTACTTCTGATGAGAACCAGGGAAGCTATGAAGCCTCCAAAAATGACGCCGATCAGCTGAAAACTTTTCCTCTGACGAAAGTTTTTATGCTTTAACCCCTTCTTTACCGGAAATGTGTATTGCTATATCCCCAAAAATCGCTTGTAAACACCCGTGAGACACCGGAACTCCAACCATGGTATGCTGGTACATCCTTTAATGAATGGTAGCTTATGGACCTCAGGGTAGCCCGGTAAGGCTGTTTCTGAGGACTGCGTGATAGCAACAGCTCTGTGTTTTGACAACAAAGACTGTGACGAAGTTCTGACGAATTCTGACATCATAAGATACGTCATGACTGAGTTGCGGTGGCACCAATGGCTTGCTCACTCATCTGTGATGTAACCTCTTTTAGATTAATCATTATTTTATTTATAATTTCTACTACAGATATTGTACTATATTTTCCACTGACAAACAGCAAAATTTACACCCCTTGCCTGCCTAAGAGAGCCAGTTACCACGCACTTGACTGCAAGAGATGGTGTACAGGATATTTTTCTCATGGCGTCTCTGGCAGATTCTGATAGTGACGAGTTTATTTCTCATGAGGATACTTATTTAGGTGTATCAGATGATGATGCAGCAGTGTCTGATGTGTCAGTAGATGACTGTGATCTTGAAAATGATAGGAAGGTTGATGTGAATGAGGAGAAGGAAATTAGTAGTGCGCTTAGTGACGCCACACTCCCGGCAACAAGTGGGTCAAGGTCACCATCACTGTCACGTGTGTCCAAACACTTCATGCTCAGCTTACAAGGTAAATAAATAAGTCGTCCATCTGTGCATGAGATTTTTTTACAGGCCAGTTTGTACAGTTGTTACCTGGGTAATAGTACAGTACTTTGGCATAAGATATGTAAAGTTAAAGATTTTTTTTATAATCACTTTTTTTTATTACCAACATCATGCTGGGTTTATGTGATCATCAGTATACAAACAAATCACAAAGACTGAATAGTTTGGATGTCGCAAAAAACATACACTACCCCTCACACTAAGGAAGGGGGAGCTGTCAGGTCGGTATGGGGGGTAAATGTAGTGTTTAGACTGGGGGGAGGGGTCAGTAAAGAAGGGGTTAATGACGCCAAAAGCGTCAATGTGTATTGTAGTAGCCAGACCCTAATGATGACAACTGCATCATCGTGTATGAAGGAGTTAACAGGGTTGTACAGTCGGACAAAAAAGTCATGTCTTCATTCCAAACCCTGTAAATATTCGAACAGATAAGTGGAAGCAACAGGGATAGCTTCACAAGTCTTACAGTTGTGCCAGACCAGATGATGGTGGGGGTGAGTGGATTGGGGTGGAGGTGAGGAAGTGGAGGGTGTGTGTGTTGAAATGATTGATGGCAGTGTAATCTGTAATTTTTGTTGGCAGTGTAGTCCAGCAATACAGCTCACAGTAATGGTGCTAAATGACATATTACACCTGATTTAATACCTGAAAATAGTGAAATGTATCATCAACCTGAAGTAATGCTCATAATGTGTAGCAAACCAAGCATTAACAGAAATGATGAGGTGCTACCACGCCCCATCCCCACCTTCCTGCCACACCCTCTCTGCCAGGCATCAACTAGCCATATGACATCGGAATAAAGAGGAAACAGCTGTGTTTCTACTGTATGTTTACCATCTGAACATGACACAATATATTATATATCATGTGAGATGTAGCACAGAGGCATGCAGTGCCTTCACAGTAATAATGAGAAAAGCATTTGCTTCCACAAGTGGTTAGTGTTTTGGTAAAGGAGTGAGGGAAGCCTGGCCACAGGTGTTACACACGGAGATGACACCAAGATATACACCCAGCAGCATGTAGTCATAGCTTCATAGTCACTCAGTTATCTATATTGGGCGGCAGGAAATAGAGGGGAGATTCATGTCACTAATAAACGCTGTTTTACATTTTCACAATCATGACGTTAAATTAAATTTCAAACACTCGTTATGAAACGTATTCCACCGTTATTCCGTCCACTGAAGTATTCCAGATATCAAAGATGAATTAGACATGACAACCCATGTATATGAAACTGCAGTATTTTAACTGCAGTAATTTTTGATTACATGTAAACTCATGATGATGCATACGTAGAGATATAGAAATATAACAGTGGTATTGCCTATAACTCAATTACCCAGTATGTTATTCCCAACAGTTTCTACCCTATGGTAATGCATGATATATAAAACATGTCAGCAAACACATCCTACACTTCCCCACCTCAACCCCCAATCCACTCACTTCCGTCACCGTCTGGTCTGACACAGTTGCCAGACTTGTGAAGCTATCCCTGCTGCTTCCACTTATCTGTTCGAATTTTTACGGGGTTCGGAACGAAGATGCGACTTTTTTGGCTGACTATACCTCAGAGTCCTGAGGATTTACAGTGAAGATCATTTGAAAGAATAATTCCAGTACATATATAGCACATTTTCTAAACTGAAGTGTCCAAAACACCTGTTATCCAGTCCCAGAAAACATGCCAAGGCTATCAAGGAACGGGCAACGGCTGAGAAATCCAGTGATGTGACACGCATTATCCTGCCCAATAACAATGCGAGCAACAACATTGCACGGTTTGTAAGAAATTCAGGAGCTGAGGTAGCTTTTAAGACATCTCAGACTGTGCGTGATCTGGTCAGGCACAAGGTACGAACCAGCAACACAGCCGAGAGAAGTGTTTACTCCATTCCATGTGCAGTATGTGATAAAGTCTACACAGGTGAAACAGGGCGTGATTTGGAAGAGAGAATAAAAGAACATAAGTATGCAATGAGCCAGTACAACACCAACAACGCATGTCTAGCTCACAGATTTAATACAGGTCATGTAATGAAATGGGAAATGCAAAAATATTGTACAAGGCAGCAGACTTAAAAAGATGCACATGTCTCGAGACAGCTATTATAGCATGTTCCAATACCATCGAACAGAAGAGCGGATCTTATCACCTATCGAATTCTGTGGCCAAATATATTGTCAATAGGAAATCTTCCTCACACCACCACCTCCTGAAACTCAAAACATCACCCTTCCTTGCTTCCCATTCATCCCCATCCCGTCTCTTCAACCAGCTTCTTAGCCACCTATTACCACTTGTCCGCACACACACACACACACACACACACAACCATCAGTGAACTAACAGTAGAATTGAATACGCTTAGGAAGAAAGTGAGTGAAATGGGAAGTACAGTAGTTAATCACGAGAGTGTTATGGAAGAGTTAAAAAATGACACAGAGACAATTAGACAAGCAAGCAGTCTTATGGACCAGAGCAGTGATATTGAGAAGATAACACAGGTGAATGAAGCTGTGCAAAGCTACAAAAATGATGTAGAAACCACGTATGCTGAAATGGTGAAGGTAAAGAAAGACTTAGAAACAAGGGTGGAGGAAAAAAAACATTAAAAAGGAAGTGAAAAGAATAATCCAAAACAATCCAAAGTTAGTCAGAGATTCAGTAGAAATAAATAAATCAATAGTAATCACTGGTATAGAAGAGGAAGAAATTAAAAACAAAATCACTAGAGACAAAAAGGAGATGGCAAATGTAATGAGCTTACTGAAAGAAGTATCAGAGGAAATCTGTAGTAAAGACATAGAGGAACACAAAAGGTTAGGGAAATACGAGAAAAGCAAGACAAGACCTCTAAAGGTGACTTTCCAGAGTGTAAACACTGTGGAAGAGATACTAAAAAATGCAAAGAATCTTATGGAAAAAGAGGAGTTCAAAAATGTATGGATAAAAAGATGCCTAACACAAGAGGAACTGGAATTACTGAAAGAGAAAAGGGAGGAAGCAAAAACAAAAAATGAGGGAAGATCAGAAGAGGACAAGAAGAAATTTTTTTACAAAGTAGTAGGATTGCAGGTACGAAAGTGGTACACAAACAGGATGGAAGAAAAAGGAGGAAGTTAGTAGAACCATGTCATGACAAGTATATAAACAAGATGATAAAGTTGATGTACTCAAATGTGGATGGAATGGTATCTAAATTACTAGAGATGAATGATTATGTCAGAGAAAATGAACCACAAATAATATGCCTAACTGAGACAAAATTAACACCAAGGATATCCAATGACATACTAAACTTAGAGGAATACAATATATGGAGAAGAGACAGAAATTTAAAAAAAGGAGGAGGAATTATAATATTAACTAAGAAAAATCTAAAAGTCAAGGAAATAAACCTAGATATACCATCACAAGTAGAACTGATTGCAGTAGAGATCGACACATCTGAAGGTAAAGCAATTGTAGCCAATTTGTATATGCCACCCAGATCAAACACATGGGAAAGAGACGAATATGAGGACCTGGCAGAGAGTACAATTCAGAGTATAAGATCCTTGCTACCTAAAATGGAAGAGAAATCGGAAAAAATTATACTAACTGGGGATTTCAATACAAATATAAATTGGAATACTCTAGATATAAATAGCCAAGAAAGTTGTTGGGACCAAAAGCTCCTGGATCTCGTACAAGAGTTTTTCTTAACGCAACATGTGAGGGAAACCACTAGAAAAAGAGGACTTGATGTACCTTCAGTGCTAGATCTAATATTTACTAGGCAAGAAAATGACATTGACAGTTTAATATATCACCCTCCACTCGGCAAAAGCGATCATGCAGTACTAAATTATAACTTCAGGACAGCATATGACATAGTTAACAGCAATGACAGTCACAAAAAGAGCCTAAACTATAAAAAGGGAAATTATCAAGACCTAAAGAAGTATTTCTTAGAAGTTGATTGGGAAAATGAGCTTAGAGGACAAGATTTAAATGCTGTATATAAAAATTTTTGTGAATTTTATGAAATAGGAGTCCAGAAGTACATCCCACAGCACAAAGAAGCAGATAAGAAAATACAGAAATGGTTTAATACAGAATGTAAAAAATCAAAAGAATGAAGAGATTTGTTGTGGAATAGATACAGAAGACACAATAGTGAAAGGGCGTATAATAATTACAAACAGGCAAGAAACGACTATACAAGAATAAGGAGGGAAGCCCAAAAACAGTTTGAGGAAGATATAATAAATAAAAGCAGTGATCAACCAAAGCTGTTTTACAGCTATATCAGAAGCAAAACCAAAGTAAAAGATATAATACAATCCATCAAGGACGAGGGAATCACTTATACACAAGAGAAAGATATTTGTGAAGCACTAAATAAGAATTTCCAATTAGTTTTTACAGAAGAAAAAAATTTTGAGAGGGAATACGTGGAACACGCATGTCCACACATACTACCAGATATACAAATAGCATAAAAAGTAATACAGGAGGAGTTAAGTAGATTAGACAGAGGAAAAGCAAGTGGTCCTGATGAAATTTCATGTTGGGTGTTGCGAGAATGTGCAAAGGAGTTAAGTAAACCATTATTTTTAATTTTCAAGAAATCCTTGAGTCAAGGGAAACTACCTGATATTTGGAAAAAAGCAAATATAGTCCCCTTATTCAAGAAAGGAAATAGACAAAATCCTCTCAACTACCGACCAGTATCACTGACCAGTGTTGTAAGCAAGGTATTAGAAAAACTTATAAAAAAAGCTTGGGTAAATCATCTAGAAGAACACAGTATGATAACAGAAAGACAGTTTGGTTTCAGAAAAGGAAAATCATGTGTTACTAATCTGTTGAGCTACTATGACAGAGTAACAAACACAATACAGGAAAGGGAAAGATGAGTGGACAGTATCTATTTAGATTTCAAGAAAGCTTTTGACACAGTACCACACCATAAACTTTTATGGAAGCTGTACCATCAAGGAGGAATTCGAGGCAAACTGTTTTGTTGGATGCAAGACTTTCTCATAAAAAGAGAAATGAGGACAGTACTAAGAGGAAACTACTCATCATGGAAAGAAGTGACTAGTGTAGTACTACAGGGCTCAATGCTGGCACCAATCATGTTTCTAGTGTACATAAATGATATAAACAGTAACACTGGAAATGAGAGCTATCTGAATATGTTTGCAGATGATGCAAAAATACGAAGGAGAATTACTTGCACAGACTCTTGTAGGGAGCTACAAGAAGAATTAAATAAACTTCATGAATGGAGTAGTACATGGCAAATGGAATTCAATGTGGACAAGTGTCATGTAATCAAGTTTGGTAAAAGTGGAAAAAGACCTGATTGGGATTATAAGTTAGGAAATAAAACCCTATACACATCAGAAAGAGAGAAAGACCTAGGTGTGATTATCAATAACAGACTATCTCCGGCTGACCACATCAGCGAGAAGGTACGGAACATGTATACACTGCTTGCAAATATGAGATCAGCATTCACATACATAAATGAAGACATGCTAAGAAGGATAATAACATCATTCATTAGACCAACCCTGGAATATGCATCAATAGTCTGGAGTCCTCATCTCAAAAAGCATATAGACAAGATTGAAAAAGTTCAAAGGGCCGCTACAAGATGGATACCAAGCTTAAGGGACCTAAGCTACGAAGAAAGACTAAATAAACTGAATCTACCAACACTTCAGGAGAGAAGGAAAAGAGGTGACATGATAATGCTATATAAGTGCATATCAGGGAGGGAGAAAATAGACATAAATGATTACTTAACATATGGAGAAGCATCAGCAAGAGGACATCGCAAAAAACTGCATAAGAAGAGAGGTGATAAAGACGTAAGGAAATTCAGTTTCCCAAACAGAGCAATTGATCAATGGAAAGCACTACCGAATGAAATAGTGTGTGCCAAAACAATTCACAAATTTAAGGATATGTACGATAAATATGGTCTAAGACACGGGACAATACGAGCTTGACTCATTCCTGTAAAGATACAATTAGGTAAGAACACACACACACACACACACACACACACACACACACACTTACACTTAGATACAAATCACACACCCACGCCCACACCCACACACACACACCTGTGCTGGGATCGGCAATCCCTTTCCCCCCTTTGAACTCTATTTCCTTACCCAACATTCCTTCCCTCTCCCTAAGGACTTCCCACTTCAGCTGTCCCTTGTTTCTTTTCTTTCTCTCCGTCCTAGTGCCGTGATCTGTAATTCCTTTCCCTTGGGATCTCACCTTCCTTACCCTACCAGTCCCCCTACCACCTTTCCCTCGGGACCTCACCTTCCTTACCCCACCTGGCCTCCTTCCACCTTTCCTTTGGGATCTCACCTTCCTTACTCTACCTGCCTCCCTACCACCTTTCCCTTGGCACCTCACCTTCTTTACCCTACCTGCCCCCCTTCCACCCCCAGCCGATACCTTTCCCCCCTCACACCGTTATATTCACACTGCCTTTTGCTACATATACAGGAAATGTGGCGTATATTCAGCAACTGTATTCTAAGGAAGCCATGAGGCAAAACGTCAATATACTGTACACTAAACCCCACATCGATGTTTCTTTCAGCAGCCTGTAGATATCTTAACAGAAGAAATCTTAATCACATGCTCGCCTCGCATGAGAAATGATTGAGCATTATTATCTTGATAGATAATAGATAGATAGATAGAAAGATAGAAAGGTAGACAGATGTGTGTGTGTGTGTGTTCTTACTTACCTACCTAATTGTTCTTACCTAATTGTATCTTTACAGGAATGAGCCAAGCTCGTACTGTCCCGTGTTTTCAACCATTTTTATCATACATATCCTTAAATTTATCAACTGTTTTGGCACTATTTCATTTGGTAGTGCATTCCACTGATCAATTGCCCTGTTTGGAAACTAAATTTCCTTATGTCTTTATTACCTATCTTTTTATGCAGTTTTTGCAGTGTCCTCTTGCTGATGTTTCCCTATAGGTTATATACTCATTTATGTCTATTTCCTCCTTCCCTGATATGCATTTATATTGCATAAAAATGTCTCCTCTTTTCCTTCTTTCCTGCAGTGTTGGCCCTTTGAACTTTTCCAATCTTAACTATGTGTTTCTTGAATGAATAAATAGCGGTGCAACAGCAGAGGTCATATGCCGCCGAACACAAACATTCAAAGAAAGTCATAATATATAAAAGCCATAAAAAAGCAAAGAGAGAAACGATGCATAAAACAAACCGACAGTATAAAAGAAACAACCAAAACTAAAACGTGTTGGAAAGATTGAGGTTAAACGAGAACATTATAAAACACAACCTAAAATATGGTAAAGCCCTACATTCATGGAGAAGGCCAAAACTCAACACAAAGAAGGTACCACCCCCTATAGCACAAGCCTCTTCCCCAAGCATCGAGGAGAGAAGGTACGATCCGTTGTCAGCTCGGCACCCGGAAAGGTACCACCGATGACGGTCCTCAAGACTGGGGCATTCAACAAGAAGATACCATACAGTAAAAGGAACCAGACAGTCATCACAATAGGGAGAGGAAGCCCTCTCCCTAAAAAAAACCATGAGTCAGCCTAGTGTGGCCAAGGCTGTTTGCCACTGTCGGGATAGTCCAACGTACCCCCATAGCCCAGGTTCTGATGAATGCTGCATCCCACCTTCTTTGCTAAGAGAGATGGACAGTCTTTACAGTGCCTGTACATAAATCTTCGGATGGACCGCGGTAACGCGGAGGGGAAGGGCGAGAGGTAGCAGTTCTTGCCAAAGAGTCAGCACGCTCATTGCCTACGACCCCCACATGAGCAGGGACCCAATACAACTGTACAGAAAATCTGCGCCAGTGTAATAAGAACAGCCATTCCAAGACAGACAGGACTAGGTGTGATGAGAAGCCACAAGACAAAGCTTGCAAGGCACTGGCTGAGTCACAAAAATGGTAAAAGAAGCAGGGGGAAACTAAAAATCAACTCAACTGCAACTAAAATAGTTGTAGTTCAACAGTAAAAACAGAGGCAGCAGAATGAAGACTCCCACCACAGCTAAAATCACGAAAAACGACACCAAAGCCTGTCCCAAAGTGGGAATTGGAACCATCAGTACATATAGGGATCGAGTCACTGTGGGCAGAGGCGTGTTCTAAAAAATAAGACAGAGCTACCTGTGCAGAAAGAGGGGCCTTCCTCTCAGGGAAGTAATCACATGGCCGTACTTCTGGAAGGAGCCAGGGAGCCACTCAGGGAACACGCTTGGGGCAAACAGGAGAAGATGGAACACCTAACTCCTCCATGGCAGCTCTCACTCTGTACCAAAACGGTTGCAGATAGTGAGGGTGGGTGTTATAAAAGGGGAAAAGAGCGACCAACACTGCATCAGTAAGGACTGGCAACGGAGATCTAGTGGCGGTTCATTCGTGTCTACTATTAGACTAGGAGCTGGGGAAGACCGGAAAGTTCCACTTGACAGACGGATCCCTGCATAATGGCTCGAACAGAGAGTCTGCAGCCGTGCCTCAGTAGCAGAAGAGTATAGCACATACCCATAGTCCAATTTGCTCTGTACCAAGGCACGGTAAAGGTGGAGCAGGGTGACTCTATCAGCGCCCCATGACAAATGAGACAGAGTCTGTAGGAGAGACAGATACGGAGGCAGGATAAACGTAATGCACGGATATGGGAAACCCACGTCAGGCTTCTGTTGAAAACAAGACCGAGAAATCTTGCCTCATCCACACATCGGCCCCTGTGGCCATATAACCTGAGGTTGGGGTCGGGGTGAACACCTCTCAAGCGGCAGAAATGGAAGGCCAACGTTTTTGTTGGGGGGAAACGGAAGCCATGCATGGTGGCCCAATGAGAGATGCGGTCTAGGGTGAGCTGCATGCGATGTTCAGCCACGGGCATCCGGGAGGCAGCATACCATAGAGCAAAGTCATCGACATACAGTGAGGCAGACATCCCCTCCGGAACAAAGGACACAATACTGTCCAATGCTATAGCAAAAATGATCGTGCTAAGCACTTCCTTGAGGCATGCCATCCTCCTGAGGGTACGAAGGAGACAGGGTGACACCTATTTGAACCCTAAATAAAAAGTCACGCAGTCTTATATAAATAAGGGTAGCCTACCACGTAAACCAAAATAGTGGCGCTGCTTGATGATATCAAACCGCCATGAAGTATGATATGCCTTTTCAAGGTCAAAGAAGACACACACCAGATGATATGTTTCTTGAGATGAGGATTCCAGACTACTGATGCATACCCAGGGTTGGTCTGATGAATGATGTTATTACCGTTTTTAGCATGTATTCATTTCTATATATGAATGCTATTCTCATATTAGCAAGCAGTGTATACATGTTACGTACCTTCTCACTGATGTGATCAACCGGAGATAGTCTGTTATTCATAATCACTCCAAGGTCCTTCTCCCTTTCTGATGTGTGTAGGGTTGAACTTCCCAACTTATAATCCCAATCTGGTCTATTTTCACTATCTTTTTTCACTTTTACCAAACTTAATTTTATGACACTTGGCCACATTAAATTCAATTTGCCATTCACTGGTCAATTGTTTTGAAAAAGTGTTCTCTAGAACATGCCTCTGTTCTAGGTAAGTTAATCAGACTATGCATACGTACTTCTTCATTCCCTAATTCATGGAAAGAAACCAATATCCACCCAATTCCAAAGAAAGGAAATTCCTCTGACCCCTCTGATTATAAACCAATTGCTATCACATCTTCTCTTGGTAAAGTATTTGAAATTGTAATTAATAAGAACATAGATAAACACCTAGAATCCAACAGCTTAATGAGTGATAGACAATATTATTTCCCCCACGAAAGATCCACCATTGACACACTCAATCTCCCAACTCATACCTTTAATCAATCAGTTGAACAACATGGAGAAACTCATGCGTTAGCCCTTGATATTTCTAAAGCTTTGGACAAGTGTGGCACCATTCCCTGCTGTCCAAACTCCCTTGCTGTTGACTAACGTCGTTTGTTCCTCTGCTTTCCTCATATCTCAGTGACAGAAAAATAGGAGTAAAAGTAGATGATGTATATTCCAATTTCCACTCAATTAACGCCAGCATGCCACAAGGATCAGTTCTGGTGCCAACCCTGCTCCTGGTTCATATTAATGATTTCTTCTGTCACCGTTCGTTCGTTCGTTGAAAGATTCCCTGCACATACAGTGCAGGCCGGGTCATACATTAGCCCGGTCAGTGGTGTATGGGCTGATTTAAAAAAACAGTAAATGGGGAGGACAGGACCTGGGGAATGCCCAGCACACACGTCCTGTCTCCTGACTGGCTTTGTGGTGTGTGTGTTCTGTCACCCACAATCCCATCCAATCATATGCAGATGCCTGAACACTTCACAGTTCAGTGACACTCAAACACTCTTAATATATCTAACTCTCAATTCAGTAAGGCCATTTCCATAAATCAAGACTTATCTAAGATCAATGAATGGGGACAAAATAACCTTGTCTCATTTAATGATGGTAAAACCTAAAATAAACAATTTACTAACAGACAGATATTGCCAGATTCGTATATTACCTTCAGTGCTACTAATATTCCTGTCTCCAAAAGTATTGAAATTCTCGGTGTTTAACTTAAAAACGCTCTCAGCTGGACCTCCCATGTCCTCAAAGAAACTTGAATTAGTATACAGAGTCCGTAACTTCTTCACTGACGAGCAGTTAGCTATAATTTATGTCATGTGCGTTCTCAGCTTGAATATTGCTCACCCTTGTGGAATGGATGCGGAGAGGTTGCACTAAAAACAACTAGACAAAATTCAGAACAAAGCTGTTGGAATTATTAATATCCCTGCTATTATAAATAAACTTCCTCCCCTGCAAGTAAGAATGAAAGTTGCCGCCCTTGCATTATTTTAGATACTTTTATGAGAAAGGGTCAGACGAAGTTGCGCCCATTTTGCCACCTCTCCATGTCTTCCCTCGTGCTACAAGGGCATCTGGTAGCACTCGTGACTGGAATGTCACATAGCCATATTGCAGAACTTCTGCCTATCAGAATTCTTTTAGTCCCCGAACTGCATCTCTCTGGGATTCGCTTCCCCGGAATTGTTTCCTCCCAAGCTTCAACTACAGCTGTTCAAGTTCAGCTGTTACAGATATTTTATGAATGGAGGACACCAGAAATCTGCTGTATGGATTATTTTTTGTATTCATGTTTTTCCTTCCTCTGTTCTGCTGTTTTTAAAAAATCACAAAGTTTATTAAATTCTTCTTGTAGCTCTCTACAAGCATTTATTAGTAATTTTCCTTTGTGTTTTTGCATCATCAACAAACATATTTACTGTAGACAGGTTCCTTTTCCAGTGTTACTGTCTATGCCATTTATATGTACTAGAAACATAATTGGTGCCAACACTGAGCCATGTGGAAATCTGCTAGTCACTTCCCTCCACGACGAGTAATTTCCCCTTAGTACTATTCCCATTTCCCTTTTCCTGAGAAAACTCCTGGATCCAGCAGTGCAGGTTGCCTTGGTTAGCTCCTTCGTTGTACAGTTTCCATAAAAGTCTTTGGTGCGGTACTCTGTCAAGTGCGTTCTTGAAATTTAAATAGATACTGTTCACCCATCCTTCTCTTTTCTTTAATGTTTCTTTAACTCTATCATAGTAACTTAATAGATTGGTAACACATCATTTTCCCCTTCTAAAACCGAACTGCCTTTCTGTTATCATACTGTGTTCCTCTAAATGGTGTACATAAACCTTCTTATCAGCTTTTCTAATATCTTACAACACTGGCCAATTATACTGGTCGGAAATTGAGAGAATTCCGCCTATTCCCTTTCTTGAACAGGGGAACAATGTTTGCTTTCTTCCAAATATCTTGTAGTTTACCTTGACCTAAGGATTCCTTGAGTATTAATATAATAGTCTGCTTAACTCTTCTGTGCATTCATGTAGCACCGAACCTGAAATTTTGTCAGGACCATTTGCTTTTCCTTTGTCTAATTTATTTAACTCTTCCTGTACTTCTTTTTCTGATATTTGTATATCTGGTAATATGTGTGAGCATGCATGTTCTATATCATCTCTTTCAAAATTATTTTCTTCTGTAAAAACTGATTGGAAATTTTTATTTTGTGCTTCACAAATCTTTCTCTTGTGTATAGTTGATCCCCTCGTCAGTAATGGACTGTAATCCATATTTAATTTTGGTTTTGCATCAGATATAGCTGCAAGATACTTTCGGTTGATCACTACTTTTATTTATAATGTCTTCCTGAAACTGTCTTTGAGCTTCCCTCCTTATTCTTGTATAATCATTTATTGACTTTTGATAGTTGTTATACGCCCTTTCACTATCACTATTGCATCTTCTGTATTTATTCCACAGCAATTTTTTTTCCTATTGATTTTTTTACATTCTGCATTAAACCATTTCTTTTTTTTCATTTCTGTTTCTTTGTGCTGTGGGATGTAATTTAGGATATATATAACATTTAAATCTTGTCCTCTAAGCTCCTTTTCCCAATCTATTTCTAAGAAGTGCTTCTTCAGGTCATGGTAGTTGCCCTTTTTGTAGTTTAGACTCTTTTTGTAACTCATTACTGATAACTATGTCATATGCAATCCTAAGGTTGCAATTTAACACTGCATGGTTGCTTTTGTCGAATGGAGAGTGATACATTATGTCGTCAATATCATTTTCTTGCCCAGAAAATATAAGACCTAGTTCTGATGGATCATCAAGTCCTCTTTTTCGGGTGTTTTCCTTTATATTCTGTGTTAGGAAAATTTCCTGTGTAAGAATCAGGAGCTTTTTATCCCAGCAGCTTTCATGGTTTCTTACATATACAGCATTCGAATTTATATTTGCACTGAGATCTCCAATTAATTTAATTCTTATAGATTCCTCTTCCATTCTTTGTATTAATGTTCTTAAACTCTGAGTTGTACTTTCTGCCAGGTCTTCATAGTCGCCTCTTTCTCAAGTGTTTGTTTCAGGTGGCATGTATAAATCTGCAACAATTACTTTTCTTTCAGATGTATTAATCTCTAGTGCAATCAGTTCTACTTGTGAGGGTATAATCTGGTTCATTTTCTTTGATTTGTAGATTTTTCTTTGTTAAGATTATAATTCCTCATCCTTTTCTCAAATTTCCGTATCTTCTGCATATATTGTATTCTTCTAAGTTTAGGGTATTGTTTGATATCGTTGGGGTTAATTTTGTTTCAGTTAGGCAAATAGAATGTGGTTCCTTTTCTTTGGTATAGTCTTTCATCTCTAATAATATAGACACCATTCCATCTACATTTGAGTACATCAACTTAATAATCTTCTTTACATGCTTGACTTAGCTTGAGTCTAATACCTTCCTTCTTTTTATTCCCTGTTGGTTACATACCACTTTTGAACCTGCAATCCAATTACTTGAAAAAAAAAAAAATCACTCTTCCTCTGATCTTTCCTCACTCTCTGTTTTTACCCCCTCCCCATTCTTCTTTAGTATTCCCTGAAATACCGGCTGTGACAACGCAGGGCACCACTACACCCCCAGGAGGAGACTATGGAGGGGTAGATGGTGCGTGCAGGATATCCGGTCCAGACAGACATAAGAACACCCAAGCCACGCGCGCCTATTCCCTGGAAGGTGGTGCCTGACTAGGTCACCTCAGTCCGAGTGCACTACCTTTTGGGCGAGCTAGCCCTCGCCAGGATCAGGGTGGAGCTGACCCTGCAGCTCCAGGCAGCACCCCAACGATGGCCCAAAGCCGTGCAAATACAGAGATGGCCCATAGCCACTCTGCAAAAAAGAAGACAGCCCATAGCCGCTCTGACCAAAGGGCCATGGCTTATAGCCAAGTACTGCCTAAGCCCCCTGCAGAACCAGAGATGGCCCAGAGCTGCGCTAGGGAGAGAAAGGTACACCCCTCTCCTTCTGCAGTTGCCTCAGAGGGCACGACACCAGCAATGGCCCATAGCCGCACCTGTAGGCAGGAGGCAGCCCATAGCCGCTCCTTGTCTGCACGTCGCCCTGCATACAGGACTCCGACAACGGCCCATTGCTGCGCTGACAGACAAGTGATGGCCCATAGCCGCACTTCGTCTGCATTTTCGTCAGGGAGTCGGGCCCCAGTGATGGCCCATAGCCGCACCAACAGCGTCAGGACGGTCCATAGCTACCCTTTGTCTGTTGCCCAAGGGAACCCAGTGACTGGCCCTTGGCAGCGCA
This sequence comes from Coenobita brevimanus, assembly GCF_032717465.1. Classification (NCBI taxonomy): domain Eukaryota; kingdom Metazoa; phylum Arthropoda; class Malacostraca; order Decapoda; family Coenobitidae; genus Coenobita; species Coenobita brevimanus. The sequence continues at coordinate 13,379,485 of NC_136968.1, read as the reverse complement.
GGGGAGGGACACCAAAGTCCATCACCCCCTGTGACTCCGAGATGCGAGGGTGACCTGCATCAGCCCTGCCTACCGGCAGGAGCACAGCCCTCCCCTCTGTTTCCCCAGACTGAGGCAATCTCCAGAAGGAGGACTGTTGCCTCGAGGACTGGTGGAGAGGCCTGGTGTTGTCCCTGAGATTCTTCTTTATCCAGTCTGCCCCTGAGGAGAACCTCCCCCTGCCAGACTCCGGCCAGACATGACGCTGTAGCCCAAACATGATGGTGCTGCTACCTGAGGGAGACCGCAGCCCCTGGACCTCTGAGGGCGCCCCCAGGACCCCAGGGCGAGACCTTACCCCTCCCTGCCGAAGGCGATGCCCTTCCTCCAACAGGCGCCTGCTGGAGTGCTTCAGAGACTTGTTTAGCCCCAGTTCCAAAGGCCAGACCCGTTCCCAGCCCCGACAGTAGGGGGCCCTTCACCACACCCAGAACAAACCCTCGACGAGAGACGACACCCCTGAAAGTGGTCCCATGGCTGCGGGACAAAGGGACTCCTGACGGGAGTCCTCCTACCCCAGGCAGGCAGCTGTGAATTCCCAGGCTGCCCCCCTTCCCCTCACCCAATCAGTGGCATTCCCATATAGTGACAGTGAGATACGACTCTTGCAGGCTGGTACCGAGAGGCCAATACAGTGTGATATAAGTGACAGTGTACATCAGTGCAATCAGGAAAACACCAGAAACAGTGCATATCTCTTTTGTATGAGTCGGAGGCAAATCCTCAGTACTATTATCGTAATTCAGCATCAGTGCCCAGCCATATTGCGTAAGTACAGAATCAGAGAACATTGTCATAATTCCCTAAATCATCCTAAGATTTAGAACTAGAATCTGTGCCAGAACAAAGTCTCTTGGACTTACAATCTTTGTGTGTCGCCTCCTTTCGTAAAAGAGCCTCTCGTGCAGTGACTGTAAAATTGTGTATCTCCCAAACCTAAATTGAGACTCCTGTCTGACTAATATCCTGCGAGATACTCCAAACCCACCTGCCAGCCCATGTATTAATATTGATCAGTGTATTGTGTATAAGTCTTCCTGTTCTGCCGTAGTGAATTTGTCAATACACATGTAAGGTTATTGTCCTGTGTTTTTATGCCCTGTTCCTCTCTTACTGTGTCTAAGCTCTGGTCTAGAAAGGGAACCCAGCTGCAATCTAGGCATTCTAGGGACGGGAAGCCGCCCCTTAAACATCTAGCATAACACTGGTGGACAGCGATGGTTCTTGACCCGGGCATACACGAGAGGAGCAAACAGGAAAATCGGCAAAATGGCGACGAAACCACACTTGCAATTGCCCAAATTCGACCCAGAACAGTATGACATCCACACATATCTATCAATACTGAAGCCCCTGCTGGATATTGGGTTTGAAGATGACAGGCAGAATATAGCCGTCACATTACCACTACTGGGCCAAGCCGCTGCCAACATTGCACCAAAAGTCGTTCCCGAGTTAACATGGACAAACTTCTCCAATTTGGTTTTACAAGCCACCACACCCTTGCTAGGAAGGGTAGTGGCACTATCCCAATTGAATAGTCTGACATACGATGGTAACCCGGATGATACTCTGATCCAGGCCAGGCAACTCGTCTCTGTCTCTTACCAGGAGACATGATGAAACCTGGGAGCAGCTTATGTTTAACATACTCATCAGGATCCTCCCCAGCTTCACCAAAGAACACTTGCTAGTACATGACCCGACAGGAGATCTGGATGAAGATATACAACTAATGTGGCGCCTTCTAGCCACCCACCCCACTCCTCAAGACATCAGTGCAATCAATAAATTCCCCACTAACATCATCACCATTAACCCGTGGATATTTTCTGTCTGCAGCCACGGATGCCCTATACACGACATCTGTGAACAGCTAAAAGCTGCCCAACGCAGAACAACTACCCCAGGGAGCCTACAAGCCTCCCTACCACACAACGAAGACGCCGAGGACAAGGCCTCGTACACCAATTGCCCCAAGCCTGAGGGAAACAAAGCTTGATGAAAAAGGTGCAGAGCTCGGCACAGAAGGCACCCCACATCGCCCCCGCTCCTCCCCATACTGACAGGGGCCACCTCACAAAAACATCGCCCCCAAGTCTACGACAGGGGAAAACGTAATGTTTCATTTTATTCTCTTCTCATGATATCTTCTGTTTCATCCTCCCTGATTCCTGACTTTCGCACCACTCCTACTTCTAATCTTTCTGCTCCCCCACCCACCACTTTCTCCGCTACCATCGCCTCCTCGTGTCCTGTTCTCCCTCAACACAAGGCCTGCCTTCCCCTTAACAGGACCCCCCAGAACCCATACTTTATCCTCCCCTAACCTACTTCCTAAAACCATCTCCTCCTGCTTACTGCCTCCTACCTACCACACCTACTCTGTGACCCAGCACACTTCACCACCACTCACCTTCCCCGCCAACACGACTAACCCATACATCTGCTCTGTCGAACCCTCCTCCCCCTCACCCTTACCCACCTCCTTTTCCTCGGTCACCTCCCCTACCCCACCCTCAACCTCACCATCGCCACGGACCCCCAGCTCATCTCCAGTGACCTCACTAGACGCCTCACCGCCTGCCACACCCCACACCTCAGCTCCCGCCACTCCACAACTGCCGCCAATACAACCACCCTATCTGGGGGCCCCAAATCCACCCCCAGCCACTCCACCACAAGCACAGGCCCTTGCCACCACCTATGCCACCCCATCACCAAAGATCCGGACGACACCACAAGGCCGCACTTCCCCCTCACCACCGGTTCCTTCACCGTCCACACCTCAAGCCACCTCACCTCGCCTCCGATGCTACACACCGCCTGTCACACCTCACACATTCTACCTCCCCACCACTGCCACCAATACAACAACGCAACCCAGGGGCCCTAAATCCACCCCCTAACACGCCACCACGGCTCCAGCACAGCACACAACTGGCCACCATCCCCACACCCACACCATCCTCTCGCTCCTCACCCACCACCCACCCCACACCGCGAGCACAAAACCCTGCCACCACCCAAGCCACCTCATCACCAAACACCTGGATGGCGCCACAAGACTGCACATCCCCCCTCACCACCCACACCTCACACCACCACACTCGCCACCAGCACCACACCTCAAACACCACCACTCAACACAGCCCATCCCAACCCAACACCCCATACAGCCACAGCACAGCGAGGCCACACTCCCACCTCGCAACCAATGCTGACCTGGAAAACCACCATCACTCACCCTAGCCTCCCCTCACACCCTCCCGCCAGATACACCACCATCCCCACCCCTGTCACAAGCATTCAACTCCATCCCCTGCCAGAACAACCACCTCCCATTATGAAAATACAACGCACCACCTGGGCACCAACCCTCAGCAGGAAACACCGCACCCGCAGACCTCGTCACCTCCTCCAACTCCTCCGCATGGCCTCCGAGCCCTCGAACCTCTTCCTCACCTACAACTCTCACCTTGCCGAAAACCTGGTGACAACGCAATGGAATGCCCTACTACAACACCTGATGCTGGCCCATGTCACCAGCACCACCAAGACCTACTACCTCCAGTCACAGGGACGTGGCTTTTTCACCGACGACGGTGGTGAAATACCAGCTGTGACAACACAGGGTGCCACTACATCCCCAGGAGGAGACTAAGGAGAGGTAGATGGTGCATGCGGGATGTCTGGCCTAGACAGACATAGATACACCCGGGGCACACGCCCCTATTCCCCGGAAGGTGCCCAACTAGACCACTTCCTTCCGAGTGCACTACCTTTCAAATGAGCTAGCCCTTGCCATAATCTGGGTGGAGCTGACCCTACAGCTCCTGGCAGCACCCCAATGACGGCCCAAAGCTGCGGAAATACAGAGACGGCCCATAGCCGCTCCGACCAAAGGGCCTCGGCCATTAGTCAGGCCCCAGTGATAGCCAATAGCCGCACACAAAAAAGGGCATGGCCTATAGCCAGGCCACCAAATAAGGAGACCGCCCATAGTCATTCCACCAAGTGCTGCCTACGCCCCCTGCAGAACAAGTGACGGCCCATAGCCGTGCTGGGAAGAGAAAGGTACGTCCCCTCTCCTTCTGTAGTTGCCTCAGAGGACATGACACTGGTGACAGCCCATAGCCGCACCCATAGGAAGGAGACGGCCCGTAGCTGCTCCTCGTCTGCACGTCACCCTCCTTACGGAACTCTGGTGACGGCAAACTGCCATGCCAACAGGCAAGTGATGGCCCATAACTGCACTTCGTCTGTGTTCTCGTCAGGGAGTCAGGCCCCAGTGACGGCCCATAGCCGCCCTTCGTCTGTTGCCCAAGGGAACCCAGCGACGGCTCAGAGCCACGCCGGGAGGGACACCAAAGTCCCTAGCCCCCTGTGACTCTGCGACACGAGGGTGACCTGCAGTCAGCCCTGTCTACCGGCAGGAGTGCAGGCCTCCCCTCTGTTTCCCCAGACCCAGGCAATCTCCAGAAGGAGGACTGCTGCCCCGAGGACTGGTGGAGAGGTCCGGTGTTGTCCCCGGGACTCTTCTCTATCCAGCTGGCCCCTGAGGAGGACCTCCCCCTCCCAGACTCCGACCGGACACGACGCCGCAGCCCCAACCTGATGGCGCTGCTATTGGAGGGAGATCACAGCCCCTGGACCTCTGAAGGCTCCCCCAGGACCCCGGGTTGAGCCCTCACCCCTCCCCGCCGAAGGCGACTCCCTTCCTCCACCAGGCGCCTGTGGGAGTGCTTCAGAGACTTGTTTGGCCCCAGTCCCAAGGGCCAGACCCCAATCCCCAGCCCCGACAGTGGGGGACCCTTCACGACACCCAATCCAAACCCTCGACGAGAAACGACGACCCTGAGAGTGGTCCCATGACCGCAGGACAAAGGGACTCCTCCTACCCCAGGCAGGCGGCTGTGAGTCCACAGGCCGCCCCCCTTCCCCTCGCCCGATCAGTGGTATTCCCATATAGTGACAGTGAGATACGACTCTTGCAGGCTGGCACCGAGAAGCCAAATACAGTGTGATAGAAGTGACAGTGTAAATCAGTGCAATCAGGAAAACACCAGAAACAGTGCATATCTATTTTGTATGAGACGGAGGCAAATCCTCAGTACTATTACCGTAATTCAGCATCAGTGCCCAGCCATATTGTGTAAGTCCAGAATTAGAGAACATTGTCATAATTTCCTAAATTATCCCAAGAATCAGAACTAGAGTCTGTGCCAGAACAAATTCCCTTGGACTTACAATCTTTGTGTGTCACCTCCTTTCGTAAAAGAGCCTCTCATGTAATAACTGTAAAATTGTGTATTTCCCAAACCTAAATTGAGACCTGTGAGATACTCCAAACCTACCTGCCAGCCCATGTATTAATTTTGATCAGTGTATTGTGTATAAGTCTTCCTGCTCTGCAGTACTGAATTTGCCAATACACGTGTAAGATTATCAGCCTGTGTTTTTATGCCCTGTTCCTCTCTTACTGTGTCTAAGCTCCGGTTTAGAAAGGGAACCCAGCTGCACTCTAGGCGATTAGGGACGGGAAGCCGCCCCTTAAACACCTAGCATAACATTCCCAATTCCTCTTTAGTTAGGGATTTTTTTAATCCATACTTTTTCAAATTCCTCATTTTCCATGATTTTTTTTGTTATACATTTTTCAGTATTTCCTCCACAGTGTTCACACTCTGGAAGTTAACTTTTAGGGGGCTTTACTTGTTTCTCTCATATTTCCCTAGCCTTTTGTGTTCCTCTTTGTCACTATCACAGATTTCCCATAATGCTTCCTTCAATATGTTCTGTTACGTCCCCGTCCCACACTGCCACAGGCTCCGACAGCAGTAGATCAGTATTGCCCAGTGAGTTGTTCTTCCTAGAGCCAGCCATTCGGTGTACAGGAACATAGAATATCACAGGCATTCCAAATGAACACTGGCTTCTTAAGTTCATTGCCTTTATTTTCCAAATAATTACACTTAATGCTTGCCAGCTTCACGTCACTGTTCACAAGTACCGAAGATATGCAGACCTCACTAACTGCACTGACATTTAATGCTTGACAACAACGCTTCACTATTTTCACATGTACCGAAGATATACAAACTACACTGACACTGAACTACACTCAAACTGAACTGAAAACTGACTGAACCTGCCCTAGTCTCTTCCCGATCCTTATACTGTATAGCCTTCCATTACTCTCGAAGCTTATATTACACCCTTGACGGGGCAACAGTTACAACAGTTATCAAATCAGAGACAACCAAAACATGCCTGAGTTTACTTACACTACATAGCACTCTAAATGCTTTAGGATACAAACTGAGATAAGATTACATAATTTAATAAACAATCACATAAATAAAACATTGTAGAGAAAAAGAGCACAGAAAGGATGTACAGCTCACAAAACAAGTATGCTCACAAACGGCAGGTTAACTGACAACTCTGATACGTAATGAAAAATAATACGAATGGTATGGAGAGCTCTCCAGACTTCCTAACGAGCAAATCCAACTACTCAACAGTCAATTACATTTCTCATCTCTTTATTTGTCGCGGAATTTTGTTTCTAATTGCTGCTTCATCTATACCTGTGATTACTATAGATCTGTTGATATCTGCTGAATCTTTGACCAGTTTTGGGTTGTTTTTAATGATTTCTTTCACATACTTTCTAAAGCTTTTTTTTTCTTTTCTTCGACTTTTGTTTCTAAGTTTTTTCTTACACCATTTTAGCCTACGCAGTTTCACTTCATCTATGCAACTTCTCATTACATCGTTCACCTGGGTTATCTTTTCAATATCACTGCATTGGTGTACCAGACTGCTTGATTGCCTAATTGTATATCATTTCTGAACTCCATGATACTCTCGTGGTTGACAATAATTGTACTCACTATTTCACTAATCTTCCTTCTAAGTGAATCTACGTCGACTGACAGCTCAGCTATTGTTTTTTCTTTTTTTTTAGTTCCTTTCTTGATTATTCATTTTCTTCCTTCTGCATGCATAATTGCTTCTTAGTATCATCTATTTCACTCTGAAAAGTATTCTCCAGTTTATTCACTTTCTCTACTAGTTTAAACTTTGAACTAGGCTTGGCTCATATGAAGATATTTTTTAGGCGTGGCCAGTTGTGGCCAAGGGTGGCCAGCACGGAGTGAGGTGCTGCCTCCTCTGGTGCCTGTGTGTGTGTCATAAATGACTTTGTGTCATAAAAGACTGTGTAGGTTCCTTTGTGGTTGAGTTATATATATATTTTAGATTTATGGACGAGCGGTTTTTATATCTTGGAGTAGCTTACCATTTGTCATGTAGTGACAGGAGAGGTAAAGAATAGTATGGGACTATTTTTATTTGTCTTGGAAATATTAACAAGTCTCTTACACAGAGCGTAAGTATAGAGTCCCGTCCCGCTATCTATCTCTCTGTCTCTCCCTCTCTCTCAAATTGCCAAGCCCTTCTCACTGTGACCTGTCTCCTCTAAGGCCTGTCTCCTTCTCTCTTGCCTGTTCTGTGTCTAACCTCCGTCTGAACTCTCCTAAATTCTGGTGTAACAGGAGACGTATCACGTGTGTTCCTCGTGGATGGAAGTTTAAGAAGCCTGTGTGTGAGTATGTGTGTATATGTGTGTGTATGGTTACTAGGTCTTTGTTCACGAGAGGACTGCTGACAGCTAACTGCATCATCTCCTTACTGGCCGCTGTCGTCAGCTTTCCTCAGTGTAACTTGCAAACTCATTTCCTTTTCCCAGGCTCGCAGAAGGCTGTCTATCTATCTATTTATCTATCTATCTATTATGATTTGTAATTATAATATGTAGTCTTGACATCTGCTCGGCCGCGCGAAAATGGCGTACCATCGACAGTTAATAGTCCTAATATATTAATATATACTGTATACACATTATAATGAACTTATAAGCTAATTAAGTGAAATACATAATATTGTAAAAGTAACATAATTGTATGAATATTGTATACATATATTATTCATAGTAAATAGTGATTATTCAGTAATATTAAATTTTAAACAAGTTGTATACATATTTGAATAAATGCATTAAAGTAAATTATTTAACTGTAATACAGTATGTACTTGGGTTATTATAGTGAAATGCATACATGTGTTGGCCTTATAACTGTAGTTACATTTTGTTAATGCAACTATTACATAAGTGTCTTGGCCTAATAATTGTAGTTAAAGTTACATAAAAGTTACATCTTGTTAATGCAACTGTTAATTGGCAAAGTGTAACATAATGCAATCGTTTGTCGTTACATAATTGTTACATATCGTTTGTAGTTACATAATTGTAGTTAAAGTTACATAAAAGTTACATCTTGTTAATGCAACTGCCACAGAAATGGTACATATTGTTTGTAGTATTGTTTGTAGTTACATAATTGTAGTTAAGGTTACATAAAAGTTACATCTTGTTAATGCAACTGTCATATAAATTGGTACATATTGTTTGTAGTTACATAATTGTAGCAAGTGTAACATAATGTAATCGTTTGTCGTTACATAATTATAATATGGAGTTACATAATTGTAATAATTGCAGTCCTAACATATGCTGCGGTCGATGATAGTGATGATGTGCCATGCCACTCGTTTGTGGAGACAACAATTTGCTTTTTTGTTTGTAGTTTATGTGGTATTTTGACATATGTAGTAACACTTACACTTATTTTCATTTGTTTGTTATGTGATCTTACTCTATTTCTCTTTTTTCTTTCTTACTTTTCTTTCTTTCTTTTTTTTTTTTTTTTTTTTGTATGTATTGATTTTCTATAGTTTGTTTTTCTTCGCTTGTGTACGCTTTTTCCATGTTGTTCATGGTTGCATAATTACTGGCTAATTTCCTTGGGATACTTTTTAAAAGTTTAGTTTATATTGCACAAAGATTATAAAATGATATTATATAGTCCCATATTTTGTTATTTTATAAAATATATATATATATATATATATATATATATATATATATATATATATATATATATATATATATATATATATATATATATATATATATATATATATATATATATATATATATATATATATATATATATACACTATATACAGTATTAACTATATACACTGACTTGTTGTTCACTTGTACCTATCGTGGGTAATATGTGTGTCAGCACTGTGTAGAAATCATTGTCTTCACGATTGTGTTGAAGATGTTCATTTTTGCTAACGTCATTTGTGTTGGCCATTTTTTTTTTTTCTGGTTTTCCTTGTAACTTAATTTATATGTTTCCACTAGGTAGCTTTAATTAATAAATGTCAAATACAGTTCTTTTAATTGCTCACTGAGTAACTGTGATGGTATATTTTCTTTATTACTTTGTAGATGTAATAATGTATAGTTGTATATATGAAACACGTATTTTATGTAGGTATAAATGGTAACACTCGTTGGTAGTAAATAAATGTTATAATAAATGAATGAATATATACTGTGTAGAATATTTATTGTTGGTGCAAGTATTTAATGATTGAATTATGAAGATAATTGAAGTAAGTATGTGTATTTAAGTTGTAACTATACAGCACGTTTTATATGTTTGTGTAGAAGCTTATTGTCTATCACTGTATTGTATAAATGAAGTAACTATGTAACTCACTAATTTTTACCGTGGTGGGAATGGTGTGAGTGGTGTTGCACGTGGTGATAGCGTTGTTCTTCACGGGTTGATTGGCGTGTTGTGGGGTGTCAGACACACGGCTTGGCGTCGTCTCAGCACACGTATGGTGACGTCAACTTCCCACACTGGCAGCTGTGGTGAGTAAATGAGTAGCGATGAGTAACTTGAGTGAAGATGAGTAAGATGAGTTATGAGTCGTGTCTCACTCTTCGTTTGTTTGTTCCGTTTTTCTATGTCGATGTTTTCTCGGTCCTTTTCTCTAGTGATTTACTCGTTGTGGGATGAAGACTGCCGCTACTTGTAGGTGCGTGTAGAAGATTATACAGATGACGTAGAGTTGTTAATTGTAGTTGATCGTAGATGGTTGTAGTTCGCTGATTCGTCGTAGAAATTGCAAGATCGTATCAATATTTTGTTAAACTACTTGCAAGGCGTCCTGTGACCTCTTTCACCTCTGCATCAGCATGATGATCGGGGAGGTGGAGAGAATACTGTCAGGAGCTGGTTGTGTTGTTGGTTGAGAGAGGTATTCTTTTTGTTTTCAATCTTGATATTTTGTAGGAATTCAATGTTGATTCATAGACGAGGTTCGTATACGTTCGCTGCCACCAAATGTCATAAATGACTTTGTGTCATAAAAGACTGTGTAGGTTCCTTTGTGGTTGAGTTATATATATATTTTAGATTTATGGACGAGCGGTTTTTATATCTTGGAGTAGCTTCCCATTTGTCATGTAGTGACAGGAGAGGTAAAGAATAGTATGGAACTATTTTTATTTGTCTTGGAAATATTAACAAGTCTCTCACACAGAGCGTAAGTATAGAGTCCCGTCCCGCTATCTATCTCTCTGTCTCTCTCTCTCTCTCTCAAATTGCCAAGCCCTTCTCACTGTGACCTGTCTCCTCTAAGGCCTGTCTCCTTCTCTCTTGCCTGTTCTGTGTCTAACCTCCGTCTGAACTCTCTTTCCTAAATTCTGGTGTAACAGGAGACGTATCACGTGTGTTCCTCGTGGATGGAAGTTTAAGAAGCCTGTGTGTGAGTATGTGTGTATATGTGTGTGTATGGTTACTAGGTCTTTGTTCACGAGAGGACAGCTGACAGCTAACTGCATCATCTCCTTACTGGCCGCTGTCGTCAGCTTTCCTCAGTGTAACTTGCAAACTCATTTCCTTTTCCCAGGCTCGCAGAGGGCTGTCTATCTATCTATTTATCTATCTATTATGATTTGTAATTATAATATGTAGTCTTGACATGTGTGTGTTCTTACCTAATTGTTCTTATCTAATTGTATCTTTACAGGAATGAGTCAAGCCCGTACTGTCCCGTGTCTTAAACCATATTTATCGTACATATCCTTAAAATTGTGAATTGTTTTGGCACACACTGTTTCATTCGGTAGTGCATTCCATTGATCAATTGCTCTGTTTGGGAAACTGAATTTCCTTACGTCTTTATCACCTCTCTTCTTATGCAGTTTTTTGCAGTGTCCTCTTGCTGATGCTTCCCCATAGGTTAAGTAATCATTTATGTCTATTTTCTCCTTCCCTGATATGCATTTATATAGCATAATCATGTCACCTCTTTTCCTTCTTTCATGTAGTGTTGGTAGATTAATTTTATTTATTCTTTTTTCGTAGCTTAGATCCCTTAAGCTTGATACCCACCTTGTAGCGGCCCTTTGAACTTCTTCAGTCTTGTCTACCGGTATGCGTTTTTTGAGATGAGGACTCCAGACTACTGATGCATACTCCAGGGTTGGTCTGATAAATGATGTTATTATCTTTCTTGACATGTCTTCATTTATGTATGTGAATGCTATTCTCATATTTGCAAGCAGTGCATACATGTTCCGTACTTTCTCACTGATGTGGTCTGCCGGAGATAGTCTGTTATTGATAGCCACACCTAGGTCCTTCTCTCTTTCTGATGTGTGTAGGATTTTATTTCCTAACGTATAACCCCAATTAGGTCTTTTTCCACTTTTACCAAACTTGATTACATGACACTTGTCCACACTGAATTCCATTTGCCATGTGTTACTCCATTCATGAAGTTTATTTAATTCTTCTTGTAGCTCTTTACAAGAGTCTGTGTTAGTAATTCTCCTTTGTATTTTTGCATCATCTGCAAACATATTTAAATAGCTTTCATTTCCAGTGTTACTGTCTATATCATTTATATACACTAAAAAACATGATTGGTGCCAGCACTGAGCCCTGCGGTACTCCAATAGTCACTTCTCTCCATGATGAGTAATTTCCCCTGAGCACTGTTCTCATTTCTCTTCTTATGAGAAAATCTTGCATCCAACAATACAGTTTGCCTCGAATTCCTCCTTGATGGTACAGTTTCCATAAAAGTCTTTGGTGTGGTACTGTGTCAAATGCTTTCTTAAAATCTAAATAGATACTGTCCACCGATCCTTCTCTTTCCTGTAATGTGTCTGTTACTCTGTCATAGTAGCTCAACAGATCAGTAACACATGATTTTCCTTTTCTGAAACCAAACTATCTTTCTGTTATCATATTGCGTTCTAGATGATTTACCCAAGCTTTTCTTATAAGCTTTTCTAATACCTTGCTTACAACACTAGTCAGTGATACTGGTCGGTAGTTGAGTGGATTTTGCCTATTCCCTTTCTTGAATAAAGGAACAATGTTTGCTTTCTTCCAAATATCAGGTTGTTTACCTTGACTCCAGGATTTCTTGAAAATTAAAAATAATGGTTTACTTAACTCCTTTGCACATTCACGTAGTACCCAACATGAAATTCCATCAGGACCATTTGCTTTTCCTTTGTCTAATTTACTTAGCTCCTCCTGTATTACTTTTTCTGATGTTTGTATCTGGTAGTATGTGTGGACATGCATGTTCCACATAAACCCTCTCAAAATTTTTTTCCTCTGTAAAAACTGACTGGAATTTCTTGTTTAGTGCTTCACAAATATCCTTCTCTTGTGTATAGGTGATTCCCTTGTCCGTAATGGATTGTACTTTATCTTTTACTTTGGTTTTGCTTCTGATGTAGCTGTAAAATAGCTTCGGTTGATCACTACTTTTATTTATGATATCCTCCTCAAACTGTTTTTGGGCTTCCCTCCTTTTTCTTGTATAATCGTTTCTTTCCTGTTTGTAATTATTATATGCCCTTTCACTATTGTGTCTTCTGTATCTATTCCACAACAAATCTCTTTTTTCTTGTGATTTTTTACATTTTGTATTGAATCATCTCTTTAATTTCTTTTCTGTTTCTTTGTGCTTTGGGATGTACTTCTGGACTCTAATTTCATAAATTTCACAGAATTTTTTATATATGGCATTTAAATCTTGTCCTCTAAGCTCCTTTCCCCAATCAATTTCTAAGAAGTACTTCTTTAGGTCATGACAGTTATCCTTTTTATAGTTTAGGCTCTTTTTGTAACTTTTATTGCTGTTAACTATGTCATATGCTATCCTGAAGTTGCAATTTAGTACTGCATGATCGCTTTTGCCGAATGGAGGGTGGTATATTAAATTGTCAATATCGTTTTCTTGCCTTGTAAATATAAGATCTAGCATTGAGGGTACATCGAGTCCTCTTTTTCTGGTGCTTTCTCTTACATGTTGCGTTAGGAAAAACTCTTGCACGAGATCCAGGAGCCTTTGGTCCCAACAGCTTTATTGGCTTATTAAATCTTGAGTATTCCAATTTATATTTGTATTAAAGTCTCCGGTTAGTATAATTCTTTCCGATTTCTCTTCCATTTTATGTAGTAATAATCTTAAACTCTGAACTGTATTCTCTGCCAGGTCCTTATACTCGTCTCTTTCCCATGTGTTTGACTTGTGTGGCATGTACAAGTTGGCTACAATTACTTTCCTCTCAGTTGTATTGATCTCTACTGCAATCAGTTCTACTTGTGAGGGTATATCTAGTTCTATTTCTTTGAATTTTAGATTTTTCTTAGTTCTTATAATTCCTCCTCCTTTTTTTAAGTTCCTATCTCTTCTCCATATATTATATTCCTTAAGTTTAGGATGTCATTTGATATCCTTGGTGTTAATTTTGTTTCAGTTAGGCATATTGTATGTGGTTCATTTTCTTTGACAATTATTCATCTCCAGTAATTTAGATACCATTCCATCCACATTTGAGTACATCAACTTAATCATCTTGTTTAAATACTTGTCATGACTTGGTTCTACTACCTTCCTCCTTTTTATTCCCTCCTGTTTATGTACCACTTTCGTACCTGCAATCCTATTACTTTGTAAAACAAAATGTATGCTTCTCCTCCTCTGATCTTCCCTCATTTTTTGTTTTTGCTTCCTCCCTCTTCTGTTTCAGTAATTTCAGTTCCTCTTGTGTTAGGCATCTTTTTATCCATACATTTTTGAAGTCCTCTTTTTCCATAAGATTCTTTGCATTTTTTAGTATCTCCTCCACGGCGTTTACACTCTGGAAGGTAACCTTTAAGGGTCTTGACTTACTTCTTTCGTATTTCCCTAACCTTTTGTGTTCCTCTATGTCTTTACTACAGATTTCCTCTGGTACTTCTTTCAATATGCTCATTATATTTGCTGTCTCCTTTTTGTCTCTTGAGATCTTGTTTTTTACTTCTTCCTCTTCTATGCCAGTGATTACTATAGATTTGTTGATATCTGGTGAATCTCTGACGAACTTAGGATTGTTTTGGATTATTCTTTTCACTTCCTTTTTAATGATTTTTTCTTCCACTCTTGTTTCTAAGTCTTTCTTTACTTTCACCATTTCAGCATAAGTGGTTTCCAAATCAGTTTTGTAGCTTTGCACAGCTTCATTCACCTGTGTTATCTTCTCCTCAATATCACTGCTCTGGTCTATCAGACTGCGTACTTGCCTAATTGTCTCTGTATCATTTTTGAACTCTTCCATAATACTCTCGTGGCTGATTACTGTAATTGCCATTTCACTAATTTTCCTCCTACGTGAACCCAGTTCTACTGTCAGCTCACCTATGGTTATGTCTTTCTTGTTGACTTCCTTTCCTAATTTTTCTATTTCTTTTGCAAGTGCATCTGTTTCTTAATTTCTTCATTCTCATTTTGAAAAACCGTCTCTAGCCTGTGTACGCGTTCAATCAGTTTATTGTGAGTCTCCATTTCAACCAGTGCTTGGTAGAAATCATCGCCCTGCTTTGTACCTTTATCCTTTTTCTTTTCCAGATTTGCTTCACTAAAGTATGTGGTCATGTTGCAGTACTAAAAGCACATATGGTACTTACATTCCCTGGGGCAGTTGTAGACTAAACAAACGATCAGCTGATTGTGCGCATTCTTACTCTAATTTGTTTTCTGTTTGAATAAGTCTTACTTTAATTTTTTTTTTTAAATTATATTAGAACACCATTTAGTCTAACCTGGTACAGGTTTTATGGTACGATGACTATTTGACAGTGGAATTTACGCAGTTTTACCTCACAACGTAACGACTTACGTTATTTGCTTTCTGTTTAGCAACCTACGGTGCTTTGCTTATAGGAAACTTGCCTTCAGGAGTCCCCACCTCCTATCCCCAATTATACCTTTTTTTGCTCTCCTCATTCCATTTCTGATGTTTGCATTTTGATCCATCATACGGTTCCACTTGAACTGTTATAAATTTCTAATGAGCTCCCCTGTGCCATAGCCTGCATATTTCTTGGGCGCTGGTTAACAATTGTCTCCCTCTATTTGTCTCCCTCAGTGGCACTTGATTTTTCGGCTTTAGCTATTCTGCTCTCCAGTCTCCCTTCTCCATACCTTTTACTCGGCGATTTTAATAGTCGAAATCCCCTGTGGGGTGATTCCGTTATCAATCCTCGTGGTTGATTGATGGAATCTTTTATTTACCATCACGAGCTTTTAGTCCTCAATACCGGTGTTCCCACCCACTTCGATGCACATGCACATCCTTTTTCCTGCACTGACCTTCTCTTTGTGTTCTCCATCTCTTGCTCTTGACTTTGCTTGGTTTGTCCTTCAAGATTGTCCGTTTAGTGATCATTTTCCAATACATCTCCAACTCACGTCGTATTCTCCTACTCCACGTCCTCCACGTTGGTGTTTTGCTCAAGCAAATTGGACAGCTTTTACTTCCTATACGACTCTTCTTTCTGTTCCTTCTTCCTGTGTACACAATATGCTCATTAAAATCCTCGATGTGGTCCTAAATGCTGCTCATCAGGGAAATCCAGAGACCACTCGTCCCTTTTCATCTAAGTGTGTTCCTTGGTCGACGCTGGAATGCTCAAGAGCCCTCCACATCAAACGGGCTAGTTGGAAGAGCTATCACCGCAAATGCCATACTGCTGATAAAGTTTATCACCTTATACTTTTCCGACGTGCCAGCGCTGCCTTTTGTCAAACAGTTCAAGAGGCTAAGAAATTCAAATGGAAGTCATATGTTTCTCGAGTTACTTCTAACACGCCCATCTCGGCAGTTTGGGCCTGTATCCGTAAGATGGTAGGTATACGGCTACCATCTCCGACTCCAGTCCTCCATCTGCATGATACTTCCATAGTAGACCCCTACGTAGTCACCAATGTGCTAGGCGAACATTTTAGTGAGGTTAGTAAAGGCTCACATCTGACAAGTGACTTTCACAAACTTCATTCGACAGCAGAGCATCATCCGCTCCACTTCCATCTCTCTAATGAAGAACATTATAATGCTCCTTTTATGTCGGCAGAATTACTTGCTGCAATTCGTTCTTGCAGAGTTACATGTGAGGGTTTAGATAGTGTTCATTACAGTATGCTTAAACATCTCTTATCGGCGGGGCTTCAGTTTTTATTAGCACTTTACAATCGTGTTTGGACCACAGACAAATTTCCTCCAAGTTGGCACATCGTGCTTATCATTCCTTTCCTCAGACCTTTCAAAGATGGCCGTCTTCCTCAAGATTATCATCCAATAGCTCTGACAAGATGTCTTTGCAAAGTCCTGGAACGAATGGTTAATGCTAGGCTGTGGTTGTCAGAATCTTTTATCTCCAGCTCATTTCGGCTGCCGAAAGATGCAAAGTTCTTTGAACCCATTGATTAAGTTAGAAACGTATGTTAGGGCTGCGTTTTCCAAAGGTGAATCAGTCATTGCTGTATTTTTTGATCTTGAGAAGGCATATGATACAGCATGGAAATATCTTATTCTCCGTACAGTCCAATTAGTTGGTATTGTTGGCAATATGGGAGTTTTTATTCAAAATTATTTGACAAATAGGTCATTTTCTGTTTGCATCTGCATTAGTTTGTCTGATTCCTTCCCACAATACGAAGGAGTTCCTCAGGACGGGGTTCTTAGCACAACACTTTTCCTTATTGCAATTAATGATATTGTCGCTTCTCTCCCAGTAGGTGTACATTCTTTTTTATATGTTGACGACTTTGCTATCTATGCTGCAGGCTCTAATCCCATAATGTTATAGAGTCTTCTTCAGTCTGCTATTAGCAATGCTTCTTCTTGAGCTACTGCACATGGTTTTCGGTTCTCCACTTCTAAGTCGTGTACAATGATCATTGTCATAAAAGACTTTGTAGTTACTTGTAGAGAAGTTATATATATTAGACTTGTGGACGAGCGGTTGTTATACTTGAGTTGTTTGTAAGTAGATAATCTTGGTTCCCATTTGTCATGCAATGACAGGAGAGGTAAAGAATAGTATGGGACTATTTTTATTTGTCTTGGAAATATTAACAAAGTCTTTCACACACAAGTGAAGTATAAAGTAGAGTCCCGCTAGCTACCTCCCTGTCTCGCTCTCTCTCTCTCTCTTCCAAGTTGCTAAGCCTTCCTTCCTAGTACCTGCCGATTCTATCGCCTCTCTCCTTCTGAGCTCTCTTTCCTAAATTCTGGTGAAACAGAGGTCGTGTCACGTGTGTTACACTGTGGTTGGAAAGTTCCAGAAACCTGTGTGTGAGTATGTGTGTATGTCACTAGGCTTTGTTCTCCTGCTGTTTCGCTGACAAACTAACCGCATCATCTCCTGACATTGCTACTTCCTAATCTGTCGTCAGCTTTTCCTCAGTTTAACTTGCAAGATCATTTCCCATTCCCAGGCTCGCATAGAGCTGTCTATCTGTCTATTTATCTATCTATCTATTATGATTTGTAAATATAATATGGACTCATAACAATGCTCGGCCCACGCCACTGAAGGTCCTCCGACAGCAATTATCATTGACATATGCTAATCTATTAGTACATAATATTGATTATAATATCGTATACATATAACATGCATAGTAAATAGCAATTATTCAGTAATATTACATTTTAAACAAGTTGCATACATATTTGAATAAATGCATTAAAAGTAAACTATTTAACTGTAATACAGTATGTACTTGGGTTATTGTAGTGAAATGCATACATGCAAGAAAAAAAAATAGTTTAAAATTAAGATTATGGTAAGAGTTATTAATATTTCATTTAAAGATAATGGTACTGGTATGCCATACATGGGTCATTCTTCTTTGTATTATATATATATATATATATATATATATATATATATATATATATATATATATATATATATATATATATATATATAATTAATACTATATACAAAATATGTACACTTCATTCAGGGGGGTTAACTTGGATGTTAACTCTCCCCCCACTAAATACTGACTCCAAATTTGCAATTCTTGCATGCATTCTGTGCATTGCGAACAGCAGTATTGCAAATACAATGTAGAAGATTATAAAGACAGTAGGTGCTGGTCTATACACATAATATAGGTTGAACATACTCAAACTCAGATCTTCCCAGGGCTTCATTGTTTCATTGATCAGCTGCATAGTTTCAAACTTAGGTGAAGTCAACTTAATACTTGTGCTCATGTTTAAGTCCATATCAGGCAGTGGGTGGAAATGTTTGTGTGTATGATTGAGAATGACGTAGTGATTGATGGTGGATAAAGTAGACATGGCTGGTGTAAATATTGCACAGTAGTCTGGTGCTATGTATAATCCTGAGGCTGAAGTATGAGATGGTGGTATATCTGGACAGACTATGTAAACTGATGTGTTATGAGTGAAATAAAAAAAACTGTGAGTGTCCGATGCGTTGATGGTGTACAAGTTTATCTGGAGCAAAAGTGAAGTTGCATTGATTATGAATATTGTCATTTCTGATGATAGCCATTTCACAAGGGACTGTATCAGTAGGCTGAAACGTGAAAATGTACGCAGGACAAAGATGAACAGCATGTAAGGATGTGTGGCACTTTCGTTCAATCGTTGATTCACTTGCGAAAGTGACAGTGTCCCGTCTCTTGGAGACCATGATGAGTTCGGTGTCTGTGTTGATGTTGATGATGACCAAAGTGTTGTTATTTTTATAGGGGAAAGGATGTATTTGATATACTGTGAATAGGTCTTCAGTTACGAATGGTACATGAACTACTACTGATGTTGGTGTTAGTGTTGCTTCTAAATATGGATAATATTGCATGAATTCCCTAGTGCGGAACAACGGCTTCAATTTATGTTTATGTATGCCTTGACTAATTATCTGACGTAGCTCATGAACTGGGAGTAAGTCAGTTGTGATCTTGCCATCACCAGCATTCGAAATTCCATGCATAAGTGCCCTGAAACGATCTCTAGTGTTGTCTAATTGTGGTAGAATCGTGTCAATATGTTCTGTGATGATGGAGAAGTGTTGGAAAAGTGTAATGTTTCCTTCCATTTCATTTATTTTATCTACACTCTCGAGAGCTATGTTTTCTGCCTTTTTCAGATTTTTCACAATTGTCTTCATTGCTGAGTTCTGTCCTGTGATGAATTTGTCTTGGTATGTTAGTATCTGAGCTATCTTATTAAATTTGTTGTTTATTTCTTTAAGGTCATCCTCTATAGCCAATCCAAAGATGTTCCCAGGAACTGCGCCACCCAGGTCGAACAAACCGCGCTTTTGGCGAGTACGTGTGATGTTGTTCCTCTCGCTCAGTACCTCCGTTCCATACGATGGGAGATCTTGGATCATGATGAGCATAGGTGACTTTGCCTGTTCTAGTTTCCATTTCACTAACTTTAGCATTTCATTCACTTCCTTTGTGTTATGTGCTTGTGAAACATAATTTCCTATCATGAAGTCCAGAGTTCGCATCGGCGTCGCAAGGCTGTCTAGATAAGTAGGTAATTCATACAAGTAATTTAGACTTATTTCAGTACTCATGACGTCCTTAACGATTGTAGTCGTGGCCGTTGGAGCTATGAGACATCCTTGTCGTACTATGTGTTGGGGGTCTAAGTGCGCATATCCTCTTGCTATGTAGAGGAGAATCCATAGCATAAGTTCCTTCATCGTAACCTACCGAAAAAAAAAAAAATCTATTAATTTCCTATTATGGTCACGCTGTGGTCGATGATAGTGATGATGTGCGTTACGGTTGATTGTTATTTCGTTTATAGAAGGAGTTTAAATCTATATTTAATTCTCGTAAATGATGTACTGTAGATTTTATTGGAACAGTTGCACCTGCGTTCGATTGTTTGGTATATGACCTTAATTTCTTTTTGCAATCATTGTTGTTTTCTTGCCTGGTTTCTTGAGGTACGTTCGCCTGTTCGGTTGTTTCCGAGGCTGAATAATTATTGGATAATTCCTTTGAAACTCGTTTTAAATGGTCAATATGAACTTGTTTCTCTTCGCCACTTGACAGTGACTTAATTGAAACTTTGCTTTTATGTTAATTACTCTGTAAGGGCCCTCAAATTTTGGGGATAATTTATTGTCTCTCGTATGAATGACACCGTAAACAATGTCTCCTAAGCTGATAGGTGAATCTCTTGCCTTCTTGTTAAATGCCTCCGTCATTTCTTCCTTGGACATCGTTAATTGTTTTTTGACTCTTTTGTGAATGTCCTGGAATTCATGTAAACGGAGTTTAGAGTAATCATCGTAATTGTATATGGGCAGACTGTCACCTTCTAGGAGCTCATATGGTAGTTTTTTATCTGTTCCGTATATAATGAAATGTGGTGTGTCACCTATGGATTTATTTGTAGATCCATTAATTGAAGCTTCTACTCTGGGAATCCAATCATCCCAGCTTGCATAATTTTCACTGAGAATGTGTCGTAGCACATCTAATACTTTTTTATTTTGTCTCTCTACCAACCCATTCGATGCTGGGTGATAGGCTAAAACGTTACCGGTAACCTTTTTGATGTTGTATTGTTTACATATTTCTTTTAAGATCTCAGAATTAATTTCTCCTCCATTATCACTTATTAGTACCTTTGGGGTAGTAAAGCGACATATTACATTATCTGTTATTGCCTTTGCTACTGTCTCTGCTGTCTTATCTTTAATTGGAGCTAAAATGACATAATGGGAAAAATGATCCGTTGCTACGAATAAGTATAGGTTATTATTGTATGATAATGGCATCTTGAGTAAATCAACAACGACAACGTCCAATGGTTGATGTGGTACAGGGTAATTACCCATCGGTGCAGGTGTGATTGGGTATCCTTTGTGTTTCGCACATGATTCGCATCTGTCTATATGATTGTTTATATCTTTTCGTAATGAAGGCCAGTAATATAACAGCTGGGCTTAGTTGAATGTCTTATCCTTTCCAGGATGTCCTGCATGTGGGCTATCGTGTATCGTTCGTAATACTTGGGGTATCATGTCATTAGGTACTACCAACTGGTTAGTATTTCTTTGGCGTTTTGGTTGTTTAGAGTTAATCTTGTATAATGTATTACTGACCATTGTGAATTGTTCGAGTGGGACATGTAGTTTGGGTAATTGTATGTCATCTCCACTTTCTAACTTGTATATAACTTTAGTCCATATTGGGTCAAGTCTTTGTGCCTTTGCGATATCATCGTGGTTTGGGATATTTCCTTTGAGATCTAACGCCGCGACCTGAATTGTGTTCGGGTTCCTAGATAATGCATCAGCTACTATGTTCATTTTACCTTGTATATAATGAATTTGTACATTGTAGTTTTCAACCGTACATTTCCATCTTGCTCTCCTCCCAGAAAGGAGTTTTTCTTTAACCATACCCACCAGTGGTTTATGGTCGGTGAATAAGTGGATTTCGTAACCATATACCAAATCTCGAAACTTTTGTAATGCAAAAACCACTGCAAGTCCCTCTAAGTCTGTCGTGCAATAATTTTTCTCCGCACCTCTTGTTTGTCTGCTGGCAAATGCAATTGGTTGATTTTTTCCTCCTTTATCTTCCTGCATCAGTACAGCCCCTAATCCTTTAACTGATGCGTCTGTACAAATAAGAAATGATTTTGTGTAATCTGGATATGCTAAACAAGGTGCATTTGTTAGTTTAATTTGTAGATTGTTAAATGCCCTTTTTTGTTCTTCTTCCCATTGGAATACAGCATTTTTTTTGAGTAGTTGGAATAGAGGAAAGGCTATATGAGAGAACTGTGGTACGAATGACCTATAGTACCCAGCCAGACCTAAAAATTGTCTAACTTCGTCAGTCGTAGTGGGTTCAGGAAAATCTCTCACTGCCTGTATTTTGTCATCAGTGGTGTGAATACCATCAGAACTTAATTTGTGGCCTAAGAAATTTATTTCCTTAAAGCAAAATTTGCATTTAGAAAGTTTAATTTTTAAGCCAGCATCACTAAGCTTTTGTAAGAGTAAGTCTAATTTCCTGATATGATCCTTAATATTCTTCGTTGCGATTTTAATATCGTCAAGATAAACAAATATTCCTTGTCCTAAAATTCCGGACAATACGTAATTCATAAGACGCTGGAACGTGCCTGGGGCTGTCCTCAGTCCCATTGGCATTCTTGTATATTGATAATGGCCTCTGTTTGTTGAAAAGGCAGTGTATTTACGTGACTCCTTCGAAACCGGAATCTGATAATAGCCGTTTAGGAGATCGATGGTTGAGAATATATTATTCTCAGGACCAATATTCTGTAGAACGTCGCTTAGCAATGGCATGGGAAATCTGTCTGGGATTGTGTGATTATTTAGTTTATGGTAATCTACTACCGCACGCATTTCTCCATTTCGTTTGGGCACAAAGAATAATGGGGCATTCCACGGGGAGACTGAAGGCTCAATAATTCCAAGTTTTAACATTTCATCGACATACTGATTTGCAAGTGTACGTTGGGAGTGTGGTATGCGGTAGGCTGGTATGAAAATTGGTGGTGTTTCTGGGTGCACATTAATCATGTGATTAATCAAGTTAGTACACCCTAATTGTTCTCCGGGCAATGCAACGGTGTCCCCATGTGTTTCCAGCAGGGTTAACAAATCATTTTCTTCATCAAATTCACGTGAGTGAATTAAATTCTCTTTTATTCTTTCTCTATCCGTAGATTTTATCTCACTTGTCACTCCAGCTATAACTATTTCCTTCACAGGGCAGGACATTTTTCAATATTAACTATGCAAGTCCCCTTTTTCAACTGAACTTCCCCATTCATGTGATTAATTATGAATATCTGAGTTTGCCCTTCGTCGTTCGTATGACATAATGCGTTTTCTACTGACAATCCCTTTACATAATTCTTCTAAGACAAGAACAGTACTATTCCGTAATTTGCTCTTTATGGTAACTTTCATGTAGGAATTAGGTGGTATAACTAAATCATTAGTGAGATGGGCTGGAAAAATTGATAAATCAGTACTGTTATCTGGGTCACAAATTCTGGAGGATGGGGTTGGTGGTGGGAGTGGATCTATACACTCATCTGTTTGTGTATGTTTGTTTAATCCTTTAATATTACCAATTCTTTTTGTCTCTCTTTTACCAATCGGTGAGGGCTCTGAAGGTATTTCCTCAATGAATTCATTGTCAAAGTCTATTCCATTCATTTGTGGGAGTATAGTTATGTTCTCAGCTCTCATGGATCTTAAGCCCAGTAACATATGAGCTTTAATTGCTAATTTTCAACGATATAGAAAAATGCAGAGAATGGTCTTGTAGTCTCTGTGAAACTGATATTTAATCTTATCATACATTTCACTGTAATTTGTTTTCCATCTACAATGTATAAATCTAAATCAGCTTCATCCAGAAAAGTTACTTTCTTCTTATTTTTAAGAATTCTATTTCTTTCTTCATGTGTTATGAAGTTCACTGGAGAGCCTGTATCTAAAAATAAGGGAACGTTTTGATCCTCACATACAGCTGGTATCAAGATACAGTCATTTCCCAACATGCCTCCTATGTGAAGTTTAGCCTTGTTTTTCTTTACGTTTGTTCGTTTTTTTGTCATGACTTGGTCTTCCCCCGATTTGAACATAGACACAATTTTTTCTACTGTTTTGCAATCACTAGTCCAGTGCCCTTGGTATCTATGATGCCTACAGTAAGGACCAAATCCTTGTGTCTTTTGTTTGTCCTCTTTTGCTTTGATAAACCATTCATACCTTGTGTGTCCTGGTTTTGCACAATAATGACATAGAATGGACCTATCCCTTGACTGTGACCTACGAGGTGACTTCCCATAAGTAGTGTTGTTTATGGCGCGAGACCTGCTCGGGCTGCGCGAAAACCTATGAAACTGCCTGTAGCCTGGCGTCTGTGATCGAGGCCTCATCAGATTTGGTTGTTTCGGGTCGCGATCGATTTTGTTCTCTGTTTGGGGTCGGTGTAGATGTTTTCACAGCTGATACTGTCTCAGGTACCCTCATTCTACTAGAATGTGCATGTGTGTCGACCACACCTGCTTTACTGCACTGCATCTCTACCTCGTTCATTAAGTTTAGTAAGCACATGCCTGGGGTGTACGCGATCGTCTTGGCGATCTTAAGGGTCCTATCAGGTAATTTACACAAGGCAGCTACATAACCAATGATGTCCACGACGAGGTCTGGGGACATCTTTCCATGATCTGTTATCCAATTTGAGTTTTCCAAAGTAACTAACAATGTTCTTTTGATTGTGGAGACAGCAGCAGTTATTTCACTGAGCACATGGTTTGTAGTGTGCTCCCTTACAAGATCTACAATTTTATGTAATTCTGGAAATAAACCTGGCAAGAAGTTCATACCTCCAGAAAATTTCTACAAAAATTCAGTTTTAAATTCATCATATGTCCTAGCTTTATGGAGCTTATCTGATCGCAATAAATTGCTTGCTGGACATCTTTCCTGGCTTATGCAAGATGAAAAAATAGCAATTTTCTCTTGTTCATCTAGTATGTGGCGCTTGATGAACATTTGTTCGCACTGAGTGACTAATGAAATGACATCAATGCGATCTTTTTCTGTGCCATATATACCTAGGCTGCTTCCTCCAAGGAAAGGGAGGTAGCCGAGACAGGACGACACACTCCCAATTTACTCATCCATTCATACACATTCATTCGCATCTTAGCCCCAAAGCCGAGAAGGGACAGATCCTCACTGCACCACACCACAAGAGGGTGAACTGCACAGAGCAATCAGTGACATCTGCAGCAGGGCCCGACAGCAGAGCTGGTTTACCCCTGCCACATCATAATACACCCATCCCCTTACCCGCACCTGACTTGATTAGCTGATCAGACCAAATGCAGGAGAATATCCCCTCAGGGCTGTGTCATCATTTATTCATTCACAATTTCTCTCCATTTATTTCTGTCACGCGCAGCCACTCTTCCATGCTCAACAGACATCCCTCTCGCATCCAACGCTCTCTTCACACTGTCCATCCATCCTATTCGTTGTCTCCCTCTCAGCCTTACACCTCTCACATCAGATCTAGTTATCTTTTTCACCAATTGCTCATTATCCATTCTCTCCATATGCCCAAACCATCGCAACACCCTCTACTCAACTCGATCAGCCATCTCCTGAACAACTCCAGTTCTCCTTCGCACTTCATCATTTCTCACTCAATCCATGCGCGTTACTCCACATATACTCCTCAGACACCTCATCTCCATTACATTCAAACTTTTCCTTTCTGCTACACCCATATTCCATGTTTCAGCCCCATATAACGCAGTCGGTACCACAACACCCTCATACAGCCTTCTCTTTACATCCGTTCTAAGTGAACGACATCTAAACATTTTTTTCATTCCTCCCAGCACCTTTCCTACTTCATTCATTCTAAACTTCACTTCTGCATCTATTCTTCTATCCACAGCAACATGTGACCCTAAATACTTAAAATACTCTACCTCCTTAAGCAACTCACCATTCAAAACCATACTCATCCTCCAACCATCTACTGACCTCGTACACTTCATCACTTTACTCTTATTCCCATTTACTTTCAATTTCCTCCTTTCACACACCCTTCCAAACTCCTCTACCAACTGTCTCAATCTCTCCCCTGAATCAGCCACCAGTGCAGTATCATCTGCAAACAGCAGCTGCTTCAGATTCCACTCTCTACCATCAACATTTACCAGACTCAGACCTCCACCTAAAACTCTTGCATTCACCTCCTTTACAACACCATCCATATAAATATTAATCAACCAAGGGGACAGCACACATCCCTGCCGCAGCCCAACTCTCACGGGAAACCAATCGCTCACAGTATTTCCCACTCTTGCACACACTTTACTATTTACATAAAAACTTTTCATTCCTTTTAGTAACCTACCATCAAGTTCATACAATCTTAAAACAGTCCACAAAGCCTACCTATCAATTCTATCATATGCTTTCTCTAAATCCATGAGTGCCCAAAACACATCCTTTCCTTTTGCTAAATACTTTTCACACACACCTGTTTCACAGCAAACACCTGATCCACACAACCCATCCCTCTCCTAAAGCCACACTGCTCATCACCAATAACTCCCTCTGTACCCTCTCTAATTCTCTTAATTAACACTCTAGCATACACCTTACCTACAACACTCAACAGACTTATACCCCTAAAGCTAGTACATTCATACTTATCACCCTTGCCTTTATACAACGGGACCACACAAGCACTTGCCCAGTCAATTGGCACCATACCTTTCACAAAGCACACATTCAACAATCTTACTAACCAGTCAACAATAGTCTCTCCACCACCCTTCAGGCATTCCACAGCACACCCATCCATACCTGCAGCTTTCCCTGTTTTCATCTCCTTTACTGCCTCCTGCACTTCCCCCTTCGTGACCAAAGAATCATTCAACTCTCCCGACACATTTATTCCTTGCACCCTTCCATCTGCAACAATCTCAGGCACCCTTTCCTCCTCTACATTTAACGATCTTTTAAAATACTTTGCCCATCTCTTCCTTAATGCATCCATCTCAGTTAACATCCTTCCATCCTCTGCTTTTACTCGTTCTTCCTTCCCAGACTCTCCCTTTTGCGCCCTTTTAACCTCCTTCCAAAACATTTTCTTATTCTGTTGAAAATTCTCAGTCAACCGACTACCCCACCTCTCATCTGCTGCCACTTTAGCATCACGCACAGTCCTTGTCGCCCTATTCCTCTTTTTCTTATATCTCTCATATGACACCTCATCCTTCCTCTGCAGCCACACTTCATATGCATGTCTCTTCTCAGCCACAGCCATACTTCCTCGCACCACCATTCACTTCCTTTTCTTACACCACCACCCACACGTTTCACGCCACACACCTCTTCCGCATGCCCCACCACAGCACTCTTAAACAACTGCCATTCCTCCTCCACAGTGCCATTTTCCTGATCTTTCACTGTGTTCGACTTATCTTTCAATTTCTCCTGATACACTATCATTTTCTCTGTTTTATCCAATTCACTTTCAAAACCTCCCTACCAAAACTAACTTTGATAGCTCTCACCCATCTCTTACCTACTCTTAACTCTCCCTCCACCAGGTAGTGGTCAGACATACCTCCACCCTCCCCTCTCAGAACTCTCACATCCAACAATCTTCCTATTACATTCCTGGACACAACCACATAGGCAATGCTCTATCAACAACCCTTCCACCCTCGTGTCTCACCCATGTATACTTATAAATATCTCTCTTCTCAATCTCTCGCTCAACGCACACCCGTATCGTTCGTTCCCCATTTTCATTTCTTCCAGGCACACCATGCATACCAACTACATCTTCAACTGCTACATTTTCCACTCGACAGGTAGCATTCAGATCTCTCATCATTACCACATTCACATTCGCTCCAAAACTCTGCAGACACTCATCAACATCATTCCAGAAAGACTCTCTCTCTTCTTCCTCCCTTTCACTACCGGGTCCATATGCACTCACAACCATCCACAACTCACATTCAAATTTCGCTTTCACCCACCTCAGTCTCGATGACACCTCCTTCCATTCTCTCTCTCTCTATAGTGTGATAGGTCAGGGCGCTCACCGTCCACTCACTCGATGTAATGCTGCTCTCGGGTGTCTACCCTTTCCTCTCCTCTCTCTGTTAAATTATTCCGTCATTGAGATATTCTTCAGGATTATAAGGCGTAGTGAGAGACCTTGTAAGTTGCTATGACTATTGGGCTACGGTAAAGCAGCAACTGAGCTCGTGCCTACCATCACGAAACAAGTAAACAATGAACACCAGCACTTGGTTTCGAACATTAGATTTCAAACCACATTATGAAAGCTTCATATTCTAACACTCTCCATTCCTTCCTTCGTCTTTACTTTCTTTACTTCATTCTTTCCTCGTCCTTCTGCCTAAGGGTGACTTTACACTCCCTCTTTTGTCTTTTCTTCATTCTTTCCTCTTCCTTCTACCTATGGGTGACTCTACACTGAGTGCCAAACCTAATGGTTTCCTGTACATCAGGAAAGCATTTACTACGCTGGGTGGTAAGCATATAACCAACTTATGGCGCCTGTTGGTTTAGTGGGTAATTACAGCGCTCCAATCGGATTGAGCCGGTGAAGGTTTATATCCAAGGGTGGTTGGGGTTATTGCTCATGTAATGCCACTCAGGAATGAGTGAGGCTGGTCACTATCATCTTAAATGTCAGGACCAAATTGCATAGCCCCGAACTTCTACGCTCATCATGGGCAACGTAGAATTGGATGATGGATATATATATATATATATATATATATATATATATATATATATATATATATATATATATATATATATATATATATATATATATATAGCCTACACAAAAGGGGGGGCCATGGCCGCATGCCCCCCCCCCGCGGTACGCCACTGCTTATATTTATCAGGCAAGAAGAAGACATTGACAATAATATAATGTATCACCCCCAGTCGGCAAAGGCGACCCTGTAGGATTAAATTGCAACTTCTGGATTGCATACAGGGTTGCCAGGCTTTCCAGAGAGATAAAAAAGCCAACTTTACCCCAAATGTGACTAAAAAAAGCCAACTACTTCAGAAAAAAGCCAAAATAATGGGCTAGAAAAGCCAGCCCTTCTCAATATATTAAATATATTTAAGATAAAATATTACTATAGAACTGCACTGAAATGGCCTGGTATGACCAGTCAAAACTGAGTTTTTTTTTTATCTTTGGTTGAGAAATTAAAATTGTGTAGTGATCAGTGGTCATTGATATGGATAGACTAAGCAACTTAAAAATTAGTGATAACTGAGAATGTTTACTCAGAGATCATTGTTTGCTAAGTATCACACAGTAAGGGTACAGACAATTTTTGAATGGCTATACCTTTTATTTCAATAATGGTTAGAGGAATTAAAAAAAATGAATTTAAATCCCTTTTTAATATTTTCATGGAGGGGTATATAACATAATAACATAAATGAATCAAATCTTTAAATCATAACATATATGTCAAATCTTTATATATAACCCGAGAGCCAAGATCAGCCTTTTCCCCCAGTGCCTAGCATCAAAATAGTCAGTATGATATACAGGGCTAGGCCTAAGTTCATTTATAATAACATCCTCACCTCCCATTCAGGAAATACCCTATCTGTAATAATAGTAGTAGGCTAATGTAGTCTAATAGGCTTAGGGAATAATAGCCTAGATTCAATTCTTTACATTTTGTTTAATTGTTGATTTCACCTAATTGTAAAATTTTTTCAAGAAGTTTTTACAGGGCAGAGGCATACCATCATGTGTGAAGGAACCTTAAAATAATACAGACAACATGTAGTACTGTACATACCAGAGGTAGTAACTGACAGTTTGTTATAGTATTCTAATTTCAGTCGCTTTTACACAGAGTTGATTACAGTATAAGGAAAACGGAATATTACATTTTCTCTAACTTATTGTATGTGGAACTAAATTATTTCAAACTGTTGAATTCGTAGTTTTATAAGCAGCATCATATTTCACGAAGAAACTATCAAAACATAACACGTATCAGAGAAAAAAAGCCAAAAAGAAGCCAAACTTCAAGAAAAGCCAACCACTTAAAAAAAAAAAAAGCCAAAAAGAAGCCAAACTTCAAGAAAAGCCAACCACTTAAAAAAAAAAAAAGCCAAAAAGAAGCCAAACTTTAAAAAAAAGCCAACCAGCTATTTTCTCGAGCCAACCACTTAAAAAAAAGCCAAATTTGAGGAACTTAGCTTTTAAAAAGCCAACCTGGCAACCCTGATTGCATATGACGTCACCAGCAATGAAAGTTACAAAAAGAGTCTAAATTACAATAACGGCAATTATCATCACCTGAAGAAGTACTTCTTAGAAATAGACTGGGAAAAAGGGACTTCAGAGGACAAGATTTAAATATTATATACAGAAATTCTGAGATCTTTATGAAACAAGAGTCCAAAATTACATCCCACAGCACAGAGGAAGAGAAATAAAAATAAAGTAATGGTTTAATACAGAATGCAAAAAAGCAAAAGAAAAAACAGACTTGCTGTGGAATAGATAAAGAAGACACAGTAGTGAGAGCGTATACAGCAACTATAAAGAGGCAAGAAATTATTATACAAAGAAAAGGAGGGAGGCTCAGAAACAGTTTGAGGAGGGCACTGTAAATAAAAGTAGTGATCAACCTAAGCTTTTTTACAGTTACATCCGAAGCAAAATCAAAGTTAAAGATAAAATACAGTCCGTTACGGATAGGGGAATCATATAAACACAAGAGAAAGATATTTGTGAAGCACTAAAAAGCTTCCAATCAGTTTTTACAAAAGAAAGAAATTTTGAGAGAGATGATATAGAATATGCATGCCCAACGTATTACCAGATATACAAATATCAGAAAAAGAAATACAGGCAAAGTTACGTAAATTAAACAAAGGAAAGCAAATGGTACTGACGGAATTTCAGGTTGGGTGCTACATGAATATGCAAAGGAGCTAAGCAGACCGTTGTATTCAATATTTAAGGAATCAGGTCAAGGTAAACTACCTGACATTTGGAAGAAAGCAAACATTGTTCCCCTATTCAAGAAAGGGAGTAGACAAAATCCATTCTACTACTGACCAGTATCACTGACCAGTGTTGCAAGGAAAATACTAGAAAAGCTGATAAGGAAAGTTTGGGTAAAACATCTAGAAGAACACGGTATGATAACAGAGAGCAAGTTCGGTTTTAGGAGGGGAAAATCTTGTTATTAATCTGTTAAGCTACTATGATAGAGTCACAGAAACATTACAGAAAAGAGAAGGATGGGTGGACAGTATCTATTTAGATTTTAAGAAAGCATTTGACAGAGTACCGCACCAAAGACTTTTGTGGAAACTGTACCATCAAGGAGGTATCCAAGGCAATTTGTACTGCTGGATGCAGGATTTTCTTAGAAAAAGAGAAATGAGGGCAATATTAAGGGGAAATTACTCATCATGGAGGGAAGTGACAAGCAGAGTGCCACAGGGTTCAGTGCTGGCACCAGTTGTTTTTAGTATATAGAAATGACATAGACAGTAACACTGGAAATGGAAGCTATCTAAATATGTTTGCAGATGATGCAAAAATTCAAAGGAAAATTACTAACAGATTCTTGCAAAGACTTGCAAGAGGAATTAAACAGGCTTCATGAATGGAGCAATAAATGGCAAATGGAATTTAATATGGACAAGTGTCATGTAATTAAATTTGGTAAAAGTGAAAAAAGACCAGATTGGGATTATAAGTTAGGAAGATTAACCATACACATATCAAAGGGAGACGGACCTAGGAGTAATTATTCACTGGTCAACAGCCAATTTTCATCAGACATGTTATGTGGTGCATAGTATGTAGTTTTGTCCGCTGATTTAAAAAATGTAATCAGTTTCCTTCTATCAAGCACAGTTCTTCTGATGAGATGAGATGGGCATATAACTCCAATCAGCAGCATCGCCACCGGTAAAAGTCTTGTACAGATTTGTTGATTTGTATTTTATAACTGTGTGCATTATGTAATTTTATGTTTTTCATTATTTTAGATGGTTTAGTCATGCATTTTCCACAAAATATTTCATCAATCATCTTTTGTCTTCATAAATTAAAATTTTTCTTTCAGGTGTCCCATCATCATCATCAAACTCTATTCAGGATGTCAAGGCATTGCAAGAACAGTCCAGATATATTGCGTTATGTCTGTGGTTCATTTACCACCAAAGCTCAGCAACGTGTCATCACAATTGAAATCAAGAAATCTACCTTTTGTACTTTGGATGCTCTCTCGGGGATCAAGATAAGAGTTAGGCACCCATATCATCTGCTCAGCTTGTTCAAATGGACTAAAGGATTGGCTTAATAAGAGGAAGAAAGCAATGCCGCTTGCAGTACCTATGATATGGAGAGAACCAAAAGATCATTTCACAGACTGTTATTTCTGCATGGTTAATGTATGTGGGTTTACTGTTAAGACCAAGCATAAGACTGTGTATCCCAACTCAGAATCAGCAGGAAGACCGGTATCACACAACGATGATGACCTTCCTATTCCAGTACCATCGGAGAATGGCCTTCAAATGTCTGACGAAGAAGTAATTCCTGAGGAAACTACTACTGATGTGGAAGAAACCGAAGTGGATGCAGATTTCGTGCTTGAAAATGAAAACGAACCACAGAAATGTTCTCAAGGAGAGTTGAATGATTTGGTTAGAGACTTAGCACTGTCGAAGGATAAAGCTGAACTTTTAGCATCTCGTCTAAAAGAAAAGTGTCTGCGAAAGACATTTGTATTATTCATTTCAGAAAAAGGAATAGGGATCTGACTTCTTACTTCTCTGTGGACGGACCACTTTGTTTCTGTAATAACATTCATGAGTTATTTTGAACATGTTCTATCTGAATGGCGCTTATTCACTGATTCATCTAAGAGAAGTCTCAAGGCAGTACTACTACACAACGGCAATAAGAAACCATCCATTCCTATAGGACATTCAGTGCATCTGAAGGAGTGTTATGAGAACATGTAGGTACTCCTCGATGCCGTAAAGTACACAGACTACAGCTGGAATATATGTGGAGACTTGAAGGTGATTGGAATGTTGATGGGAATGCAATCAGGATTCACGAAATATTGTTGCTTTTTATGTCTGTGGGACAGTCGTGCAACTGCCAAGCACTATGTGCAATCAGAGTGGCCCTTGCGAAAATCATATGAGCTGGGAGTTTCTAGCGTCTAGAGTAAGCCACTTGTAAACCCAGAAAATGTTCTTCTTCCTCCTCTTCTCATAAAGCTTGGCCTCATGAAACAATTCGTGAAGACACTTGCTAGGAAAAGCTCAAAAGGCTTCGAATATGTGAAGGCCAAGTTTCCAAAAATCACCAAGGCAAAACTGAAGGAAGGCGTAATCGCAGGTCCGCAGATAAAAGAACTCCTGAAGGACAACAACTTCCTCACAACACTGGATGAGACTGAGCTACTGTTGGATGTTATACAGGGATGAATCCGAGAAAAAGCATCATAGAAAGTACAAATCCCAAAGATTTTAAGTTGTAATTCAATAGAGTGTATTCTAACTTTATTTTGTGCACAAAAATTTTGATTCTGTGCAATAAAAAGCTATGAAAGTGTCATATCTTGCATTCATTATACCTTATACGGATATGATTTATGTACCCTGCACGTGAAAACAACAGGTATCAATAACATTAAAATGTGACCTGATAGAGAAAAGCGGACTTCAGATCCGTAATCAGCATCAGAAATTGACACTGAAAAGTCAATATGCAACTCTGATGATTAAAAAAAGTTTTATTTTGTTGACCAGTGTTTATCAATAACAGACTGTCTCCGGATGATAACATCACTGAGAAGGTATGTAACATGTATTGCTTGCTAATATGAGAAAAGCATTCACACACATAAATGAAGACATGCTGAGGAAGATAATAACATCATTCATCGGACCAACCCTGGAGTTTGCATCAGTAGTCAGGAATCCTCATCTCAAAAAAACACATAGATAAGACTGAAAAAGTGCAAAGGACAGCCACAAGAAGGGTACCAAGCTTAGGGATCTAAGCTATGAAGAAAGACTAGAAAAATTGAATCTACCAACGCTGCAGGAGAGGAGACATGATTATGCTATATAAATGCATCTCAGGGAAAGAGAAAAAAAGACATAAATGAATACATATCATATGGGGAAGCATCAGCTCTAGGACATTGCAAAAAACTGCATAAAAAGAGAGGTGATAAAGACGTAATTCAGCTTCCCAAATAGGGCAATTGATTAGTGGAATGCACTACCGAATGAAGTAGTGTGCCAAAACTATTCATAAATTCAAGGATATGAATATGATAAAAATGGTTTACTACACGGGACAGTACGAGCTTGACTCATTCCTGTAAAGATACAATTAGGGTAAGAACACACACACACACACACACACACACACACACACACACACACACACACACACACACAGTGAGAGAGAGAGAGAGAGAGAGAGAGAGAGAGAGAGAGAGAGAGAGAGAGAGAGAGAGAGAGAGAGAGAGAGAGAGAGAGAGAGAGAGAGAGAGAGAGAGAGAGATTCCTTCCCACGATATGAATACAATATCAGTACAGTAATTTCTGTACCGATGCATATGATAGTACGGTACACAGTACAGTACTGTTTGTGTGTAAGTACTGTACAATACAGTTCCATTCGGTATCGGTATTTGTTTCAATACCACAGTCATCCACCTTAGCCAAACAGTCCTAACAGGATAGGTTAGAGTTGGGTAGGTTAGTTAAGAATAACCTATGCAATTTTGCTTGGGAAACACATTGAGCATATTTTCGAGAAAATCCTATGGTTATTTATGAAAGGACAAGGCAAGCGTTCGTCCAGGCTGAGGTGTATAGGTGGCTACCACGCGTGTAACACAGACCAGAAGCCACGAGTAAATGTACGGTAAAATTGCCCATCTGCCTCTACACCGAATGGTGGGAGTCCCCCTGCCTCAGAGGTTAGTGTGAAACCCCCCACCACGCGTTCCTTTCCGCTTCCCAACCGAATGGTCACAGTCTTCTGGCAGGCCACATTAGTCATACACTGCCTGAGGCGGTGATGTACCAGTCATCCTATGTTGCCTTCATGTACGAACACTTGCCTGGGCAAATGGAAATGAACCTTATATGCAGATGTCAGTTTTCTGCATTTTGCTTCATCTGTGCTCGAAAGCAACTGTTGGGTGCAAAATGTCAACATTGTACTGCTTCCCAGCGAACACAAGCCTGCACCTCAGTTCCCGCCTTTGTCTCCCTCGTGAGTGGTAGCGCTTACAGCGATGGCTGTGAATGTGTTTTTTTTTGTGGTGGTTCTCCATCTTCTTACTTTTGTGGCCCTCCTCTGCTGTATTCTCGTGTGTGTGGTGATGGCCCCACCACCACAAGAAAAACGGAAGAGGAAGGGTCTGACTCTGGAGAAAAAACATGAGACACTGGGCAAGGTTGACGCAGGCTGGACCACGGGACACATTCTTCATGAGTATGATCTAGCATGTTCAACATTGTTTGATATCAAGAAGTCACGCAACAAGCTTGTGTAGTACGGACAGGACTTTGCTGGAAGCACACACCGGGGCAAAGGAAAGGTAATGGCCCAGGCCCAGCATGCCATTATCAATTGGTCGACATTGATGTGGTTTCGTCAGCAACATGGTGCCAGTGTGCTAGTGCGTGGGACTGCGGTGAAGGCTGGTGCCAAGAAGTTTGCACATCTGCACAAAGTGCAGGACTTCAAGGCATCTGTGGGATGGCTCTTTTGCTTCAAGCTTCGCCATGGACTTACTGACCATAAGGCACATGGCGAGGCCTTGGACACAGCAATGGAGGATGTAGATCTGTTTCGCCAGAAAGTGTAGTGCCTGATCAAGGACGAGGGCCTTGTCATTGGTCAAGTCTATAACCTTGATGAAACTGGTCTGTTCTACCGCTCCTTGCCCACAAACACCCTAGCTGAGGGGGGGGGGGAGAAGACTGTGCCTGGTCGGAAGTTGTCCAAACAATGGGTCTCTGTTTTGTGTTGTGCCAATGCTAACGGGATGAACCGCCCCAACCCCATTGTTGCTGGGCGTGCAAAAAACAAAAAAAAAAAAAAAAAAAGTCTCGTGGGTTGATGGATAGCCTCCCTGTTGTGTGGTACCATTCTGTGAAGGCCTGGTTTACCGCTAAGATATTCAGAAATTGGTTCCACAGGCATTTCGTCAAGGAGGTTATCCGGAAAGAAGGTTGTGATAGGAAAAGTGCTTGACTTTTTTTTTTTGTTAAGAATAGATCAAGAAACGTTTGAAAAACAGGATGTTAAAGCAATTGGGCAATAGTTAGAGGGCTGGCAATGGTCACCCTTTTTTGGGACAGGGTGAATGAGAGCAAATTCCAGCAAGAAGTAAAGGCAGGGTGTAAGCACAGAAGCACAGTTCTTGAGGACAACAGGAGGGACCCCATCAGGCCCATATGCTGAGAGCAATGATGGTGATAAATTGAAGAAATTTTTAATGTCAGCCATGAGGAAGTCAGAGGGGGGAAGTGATGGAGGAACAGCACCGTAATCATCTAAGATGAAGTTGAAGGAGAAAGTCTGAATGAAGATTCTGCTTTGTCAGTAGAAGAAACAGCTATAGAGCCATCAGGGTGGAAAAAAAGAGGGAGGGATGATGAAAAGTTGTTACAAAGGTTTTTGGAAGGGAGCGATGATGAGGAAAAGTTGCTACAAAAGTTTTTGGCAGGGCGCCAGAAGGAACAGGAAGAATTCGAGTTGGAGAGTTCAGACCATTCAGCATGAAAGAAATTATTTCTAGCAGATCGAACAGACTTAGCATGATTCCTGGCAGAAACATAAGATATTACATTCAGGGATGGGTTGGCTCTGGTACCTTTTGTAGGCCCTTGTTGTGGGCAGCATTAAACTAAGTATGTTTCCATGCTGAAGAGCATAATCTTCGTAAAGCATGAGACACACTCAGATGGCTCAGGCCATGGAAACAATAATCATTCTGGGGAAAATAAGTACTGCGTGAAATCCTCCCAATCAGTGGCTCCAAAGTGCCATAGCTACCTCTTCTTGGAAGGGTCCACGGGCCTTACTGGAACGTGGAGGTAATTAATTCCACTTGTCCAACTCCAGCGATATTTAACCACCATATTCCTTTGAGAGTAAAGAATCTCCTACCCTATTAGGTAATAAGCCCGTGGCTCAATCGGTAGAGAGGTGGCCTGCCGTTCTAACGGACCCAGGTTCAAATCCCAGCTGGGGCAGGGAACAGTTTAAGGATTTGAATTTCATTAAATCAAGCTTTACTGATCTACCAGAAGACCCGCCGACATGTCGTAAAAATACCCCCGCTAATACCAGTACACCAGTCCTGTATGAGACAGCCCTAGCATGTATTCAATATGGACGGTGGGTGTTAGCGCCGAAGTGGTGACATGAAGAGGTGTATGGTATGTAGGAGGACTGTTGGGCCTTGATAGCAGGCTGTGAAGCCTATGCCCAGAGTCGAATACATAAAAAAAAAAAAAAAAAAAAAAAAAACATGATGCACAGCCACAATTGGCGAGTTTTGTTGATTATTGGTAAATCAAAGACACCTATTAGGAAACTTTAATACCTATGGGTAGGTGTGCCAAACGTTCCTCCATAGTGCTATAAGAAAGGATTCATGGTTTTCGACTATGGAAAAATGGCCCCGTGGCTGGCACATGAGGTACAGGCTTGTGCAGAGGGCTCCAATAACAGGATTTTCTGCACTGTATAGCTGAACGCACCCAGCAATATACGTATTCATGATAATATTACATGTAAGGATGTAAGTCATTTGAGAGAGAAATGTGGTGTTAAGTGGAGACATACACAATGAAATAAGGAATTGAAGGAGCACTGTGGTGTTGATGTGGTTGTATTGGAAAACATTAGGAAATGTACCTTGAGATGATTTAGCCACGTGGAGAGAATGAAGAATGAGAGACGGACAAGTAGTGAGTAGGGTTAAAGAGAGGAAAAAAGGAAGGAGACTGAGGATAAAACAGAGGGTTGATATGGAGAGGTATATGAATGATAAAGCTATAAGTTGGAGAAACAGCAGTAAGACGGCGGATGGCAGAGTCTCGTGGAGATTTGTTTGTGGCCAACTCTTCCAGGATTAAGGCTCTTGGCTATTGGCAGATATAAATAAATAAATAAATTATATATATATATATATATATATATATATATATATATATATATATATATATATATACTGTATACACACACACACATATATATATATACACACACACACATTTTATATATATATATATATATATATATATACACATGGAATGTAAGGGGAGCGAATGATGAGGTGAAAGAGAGAGAGATTGTCCAGGTGCTTGAGGGTGCGAAAGTTGATATATGCAGAATAACTGAAGCGAAGAGGTGAGAGTGTGAGAGAATGGGAGTATGGATGGGATATATGTGCAGGAGTAGGTGAGAATGAGAGGGCAAAAGAAGGAGTATGTATAGTTGTGAGTAAAAGATGGAAGAAGAGCATAAGAGAGTATGGATCAGTTGGGTCAAGGATTGTGTGGGTAAGATTGAAAGTTGGAATACAAATGTGGGCGATTGTGTGTGTGTATGCGCCAACGCAAAATCGTGCAAGCAGAGTGAGAGAAGAGTTCTGGACAAATGTGGAAGTGTGCATGGAAAAGTTTGGAAGGAATGAGAGAGTGTTTCTCATCGGTGATATGAATGGTAAAGTAGGGAATGTGAAGGTGGGCTGAATAGTTGATGAGTGGGGTGTGCCTGCTGAGAGATGAGAATGGCAGTGCGTTAGTCGACACTTCTGCTGGGAGGGGGTTGGTGATAGCCAATACGCTCTTCTGGCACAAAATGATCCACAGGTATACCTGGCGAGTGATGAGAAGGGTGGGTGGGTGGTGAACTGAATGAAAGGAAGGCAATGATTGATTATGTGTGTGTGGATGAAAGGATGCGAAAATGTGTAATGGATGCAAGAGCTTATAGAGGTTGGGGGAGTGGACTTTCTGACCACTACTTGGTGGTGGCCAGAATCAAGGTCCAATTAGAATGGAGAAATAGAAGAATGGAAGGACGAGAAGAAGGAGTATTTGTAAGGGGAGTGGAAAGGTTACAAGAGGATGAGAAAAAGGCAGAGTATAAGAGAGAAGTGGAGGAACGATTGGGCAAATATGAATTGGAGCAGATGGGGGACGTGGAAGGTGTGTGCAGGATATTTACAGAAGAAATATGTGCAGCACGTGGCGTGTGGGATGAAGAGAAGACGGAGGGGTGTGCCAGGAACAGCATGGTGGAATGAAGAGGTGAGACAGGCTGTGGCACAAAAGAAGAAAGCATACAATGAATGGATGAGAAATAGGGGCGTGGAAGAAGTTGAGAGCTGGAAGAGAGAGTTATATGTAGAAAGAAAAGAGAGGTGAAAAGATTAGTAAGAGAGAGTAAGAAGAGAGCGGATGAGGAATTTGGAAGGAACTTGAGTGTAAAGTGGAGGGACTGTAAGAAAATGTTCTGGAAAGAGGTAAAAAGAGTAACACAGGGTGCAAGTGACGTTAGCAAGGGAGTGAAAGATAAAAATGGTAGATTACTAGTGGAGAAGGGAGAAAAAGTGAGCAGATGGAGAGAACACTTTAAGGAATTGTTGAACATAGAGGATGGAAGTAATGCGAGTATAAGTGGCTGGGGAATGGCTGGGAGAATGAGGGAGGTGAGAAGACAGGAAGAAATCAGTAGGATAGAAGTTATGGAAGCAATGAAGAAAGTTAAATTGGGGAAAGCCCCAGGAATTGATGGAGTGTGTGGGGAAATGATGAAGTATGGGGGAGAGATAGTAGTAGTATGGATGTGGAAAATGTGCAGATTGGCCTGGGAGGAAGGTAGAGTCCCGGAGGATTGGAAGTCAGGTATAATTATTCCCTTGTACAAAGGAAAAGGGGAAAAAAAAGTGTGTGATAATCATAGGGGCATCTGTCTTCTTGGTATAATAGGAAAAGTGTATGATAGGATTCTTATTGACAGAGTTAGAGAAAGAACAGAGGAATTAGTTGGAGAAGAACAGGGAGGCTTTAGGAAGGGAAGAGGTTGTGTAGATCAGATATTCATTCTTAGATCTTTAGTGGAAAAGTTTCTAGAGAAGGGAAAGAAGTTGTATGCAGCCTTCATAGATTTGGAGAAAGCATATGACAAGGAGGACAGACAAGGATTGTGGAAAGTATTAAGAATATATGGAGTACATGAGAAGTTGTTGAATGCTGTGAAGAGTATGTATGATGGTGCTAAGGCTATGGTGCGTGTGGATGGTGAACTGAGTGAATTTTTCTCGTTGAAGGTTGGGTTGAAACAGGGATGTGTCATGTCTCCATGGTTGTTCAATCTGTACATGGATGGGGTAATAAAAGAGGTACAAGGTAGGGTAGTGGATGTTGGAGTGGCCCTGGTGAGAGAGGGTAGTGTTTGAAAACTCCCTGTACTGTCGTTTCCAGATGATACTGTGTTGTTGAGTGAAGGCAAAGGAGAGGTGCTAGGCTTGGTGGATGAGTTTGGGAAAGTGTGTAAGAAACGGAATCTAAAGGTGAATGTAGGGAAGAGTAAAGTGATGGTCTTTGAGAGAGGTGAAGTCAGTGATTGTACAGCGAGGTTGGATGGTGAGGAATTGGAAAATGTGAGTACGTTTAAGTACTTGTGTAGTGTGATGAGTAAGGATGGAGGTTTGGAGGGTGAAGTGCTTGAAAGGGTGCAGCAGGGAAGAAAGGTTGCTGATTCCTTGAAAGCAGTGATAAGAAGCAGGGACGTGAGCATGGAAGTGAAAAAGTTACTACATGACAGTATTGTGATACCTGCTCTAACATATGGTAGTGAAGCTTGGACGTTGCTGAAAGGACACAAGTCAAGAGTGAGAGCAGTGGAAATGAGTTATTTAAGAGGAGCCTGTGGAGTCACATGGAGAGACAGACTGACAAATGAGGATATAAAGGAGCGTTGTGGTGTGGATGTGGATGTGATAGGAAGCGTTAGGAGGAATACACTGAGATGGTTTGGCCATGTGGAGAGGATGGAGGGTGAAAGACTGACGAAGAGAGTGTATGTGAGTGAGGTGGAGGGGGGAAGAGGGAGGGGGAGGCCGAGGATGCGATGGAGGGATGGGGTGGAGAGGTATGTGAGAGAGGGGGATGTGGGTTGGGAGCGGGGCAGTGAAATGGCGGGGCACAGAGCGACGTGGAGGCGATCTGTTTGTGGCCACCCCGAACGGGATTGAGGCGTCTGGCAATATATATATATATATATATATATATATATATATATATATATATATCATCATCATCATCATCATCAGCCGTTTGAGTATCCACTGCAGGACCGGCCTATCCCGACCGAAGTCGGGACGATACAGCCAATGTATCTCTACCAAGTGGCTTAGGCTGTCTGGTAGAGATTGTATGTGGGGTGAGAAGTGCTTGTAAGTGTAACTGGTGTGTTGGAGTGGCTTTGGATGTGTGTGTAGTCTGTGAACCAAGTGTAATCGGCCCGCACAAGCCGACTGGGTGCAAGCATACTTTACAGTAGGCGACACTGGTTCAACCACAGCACCTCTTGTGTCCGCCAGTGCAGTACGTGACTGGGTGAACACTCCCAAAGTTTATTACCCTGGCGGGGCGCGAACCCTGGTTCACCCATGTACGAAACGCACATTCTACCACTGTACCACAGAGGCTCCATCTCTCTCTCTCTCTCTCTCTCTCTCTCTCTCTCTCTATATATATATATATATACATATATATATATATAAATATATATATATATATATATATACACTCGTATATATATATATATATATATATATATATATATATATATATATATATATATATATATATATATATATATATATATATATATATATATATATATATATATATATATATATATATATATATATATATATATATATATATATATATATATATATATATATATATATATATATATATATATATATATATATATATATATATATATATATATATATATATATATATATATATATATATATATATATATATATATATATATATATATATATATATATATATATATATATATATATATATATATATATATATATATATATATATATATATATATATATATATATATATATATATATATATATATATATATATATATATATATATATATATATATATATATATATATATATATATATATATATATATATATATATATATATATATATTTCACATTTTCGACCTGAGTGTCCTTTAAGAAAGGAATGACTCCTCATAAAGAATAGTGGTAAGGAAGAGTTACCTTATTACATAGAATACTTTGTAAAATATGAATTACCGTTATTGATTATTAGTATAAAATATGGCCAGGATGATGATGATGAGTGTGCAATGTCTTTCCAGGTGTTGACAAGTTCGGATAAAGGCAACTGATTCCGACGGTCCCTCAAAATGTCTCACGGTGATGAAGGTGAGGTAAGATTCACGGCCATTGACTCCACCGTATTCGGACTGATGCTTACCCTGTCCGTGGTTATCGGGGTGTACAGCGGGGTAAGGATGAGGAGGGGCCATCAGGGCGGGTCCACCACCACACAGGAGTACTTGTTAGGTGGAAGGAATATGGCGCCTCTACCCGTCGCTCTCTCGCTGCTTGGTGGGGTCATCTCATCCATCTCATTGCTCGGTGAGGTGTAGATTATGCTTGTCCTACGTCTCAACAGTTTTTCTATTTTATCATTCCTATCCCCATACAGGTTTATTCAGCAGGAACACTTGCTAAAAAAAAGAAATTAGGCACCTCTGTCCGTCACTCTCCTGCTGCTTAGTGGAGTCATCCACCTCTGGCTGGTGAGTTATACATGTTATTTTTTTTTTATTTCTTTATATTTGCAGTGGCTAGATAATTCTCTCTCTCTCTCTCTCTCTCTCTCTCTCTCTCTCTCTCTCTCATGGGCAGCATCATCTACTCTCTCTCTCTCTCTCATGGGCATCATCATCTTTCTTTCCAGTTTGTTACCTTCAGACGATGGGGCTTTTGCCGCTGGCAAGCAACGAGATTCATCGTAGCACAGACCAGGCCTCAGGCTCAGGCGGATTTCTTATTGCTTTTGACGATTGTATTTTCGATAAACTCAGTATCATATCTGATAATAAAAAGAGTATCAGTTTCAGCAACAACGAAATCGAACAAACATCTCCAGCCAATCAGAATCTCGGCAGGAACAGTGTTGCCATACATGCCTGGCCAGATTAATTGGTATGAGGTATAGCAGAGACGAGTGTCCATCATACTCGTGTTTTTTTGCGAGCCGAAACAGCTAACAGTGTCGTCTGCCTTGGTATCTCGTGGTCATTTGTAAGCAAACCACAACAGAGTACCCATGCTCTTTTCCTCAGTTTCCGTAATTGCCTCACGTGCTTTAGCAACTCCAGAGCCACAAAGCAGTTTACCAGAGTTTTCCTTGCAGCAGGATCCATATCCAAATCTGATTTCTACTTGTTGTTTGGAGACAAAACAGACGGCCTCCGAGGCTGGTCACCCGAGTGTCCAAATATTTATTTCATGTTACAAGAAAAAAAATAAAAATGAATAAATAACACAAGAATTAAACTGTATTTACTTGACACTCTTAGTTAAAATTTCCTTCTGTGAGTAACAGAATATTTTCTCACCAATTACAAAATTAACACAGGCTCACATGAGTTCTAATCTCACCAATATCCATTTCGCCTCACAAGCGAAATATCGCTCACCGTAAGTCAGTTTGGCTAGCAAAACTGGCTCGCATGTTAGCCACTTCTGTCCTAGTGTG
Source organism: Coenobita brevimanus (assembly GCF_032717465.1). NCBI lineage: Eukaryota > Metazoa > Arthropoda > Malacostraca > Decapoda > Coenobitidae > Coenobita > Coenobita brevimanus. The sequence continues at coordinate 13,335,675 of NC_136968.1, read as the reverse complement.
ATGTCGCCTTTACATTGCTCAGGATAGGGGTATAACTTGAGGGGTGAATATACAAGGTAGGGGGAGAAATGTAAATAAAAATTAGTGGGGGGGCCGCCAAATGAGATACAGCGTAGGGCCTCAGAAAAGCTAGGACCGGCACTGCCTTCCATCGTCTTTTGTCTTTCTTTCCTTCATTGTTTCCTTGTCCTTCTGTCTACGGGTGACTTTACACTCCCTCTTCTTTCTTTCCTTCATTGTTTCCTCTTCCTTCTGCCTGTGGGTGACTCTACACTGAGTGACAAGCCAAATGGGTTCCTGTACACCAGGAAACCATTGACTTCGCTGGGTGATAACCATACAACCAAATTTTGGCACCTAGTGGTTTAGTGAGCAATTATTGCGCACCATTCGGATTGAGCCGGTGAAGGTTTATATCCAGGAGGTGGTTGGGGTTGATTGCTCATGTAATGCCACTCAGGGATGAGTGAGGCTGTTCACTCATCTTAAATGTCGGGACCAACTCCCTAGCCCCGGGCTCCTACGCTCCTCATGGGGCAGTGTAGGATTGGATGATGGGTGGATATATATATATATTATATATATATATATATATATATATATATATATATATATATATATATATATATATATATGTATATACACCTGTGTGTGTGTGTGTGTGTGTGTGTGTGTGTGTGTGTATTAGGGTGGTCCCCAAAATAAACTTTAGATTACTGCTGCTCCACAAGGCTGCCCCTGTTCCTACTAACAGTGAATGTTTCTGGTAAAAATTTCATCAGATTTGAAAAAAAAAATGTTTAGATGCTCCACAAAATGATTTTTTTTTTTTTTTAGATACTTGACGAAAAGGGAACACAAACATCAAATAAATCTAACATTGTTTAAACCAAATGTATTAGCTTTTCGTTTACAACTTTTAACACTGCATAAAATATAAATGCATATATATGAGATCACTATTAACAAATTATTAATAGTTTTTAAATCTGTACAAAACAGTAATGTATGGATGATTGTGAGTTTATTATACCTAAGTGTTTTGTAATGATGTTATAACATACTGAATATTTACTTATTTACCAGGTATGCAAATACAACGTCTTTTACTTTATATACAATTAAATTTAAAGACCTTATTTATACTGAGTTCAGTGAAAGGTGTATAGTAAGTACTTTATTGTGGCAAAACTGCAGATTTATTAGAAGATGGGTACATTTGCCCATGAATTCTGTTTGTAACAGAAACTGCCTCTGGTCATCATTTTTTGTCAGTGTACTGTCGTAAGACTCAATGAGACTAATGCCTCTTCCTGCGCAGTCATTAACTCTTTTACTCCACAGATTTTTCTCCTGCATGGCAATATAAGTGTCATGTGCTCGCCAGGCAGCAGGGTCTTTTTTAGAAATTCTAACCTATCACATCACTGTCTATAGTTTCCAGGATAAAGAGTTTCATTGACCTGCCTGTAATGTATGCTTCTAATGGATGACTAATTTCAAATTTTGTGGCTGGGATGCTATGTGCACAGTGTGGTTTGTGTGGTCTCTAAGTTTGCAACCACTGCGGCTTTTGTTTACTGCTTGTAGAGTTGTCAAACAGAGCCATTGGAGCTAAGTGTTCAGACATAAACCAGGAATGTCGCTTGACTGCTTTCAGTGCCTTCTCTCTATTACTGACATCAAGGTATGACTGAAACATGTTGATCAACTTCAAATCACTGACAGGGGGACTGGAGCCTCATGCCAGAACCTAGCACAAATCAGTGAGAAAAGTAGTTCAGCATGCATTAAGCGTTTTAATTCACAGGCCTGAGCTTAAACTGATCTCTGAGGAGCAATATTTTCAAAGCATATATACCTTTCATCGTCCAACGAGCATGGTGTATGGCACCAGGAGCATGAAACCTGTATTCTCCATGTGGTGTACTGCCTAGAAATATGAGACATAGTTCCAGAAATCCCTTATAGTTTTTACGTGGATGCTTTTCTCTTATTGCAGGTGTATAGTATGTTATAATTCCTCTACATAGAGATTTTTCAGTGAAACTAAACATATCATTTCCTGGCTGAAAAGTTTCTTGATTGATCTTGCCCCAGCATTTATGAAAATGTTTCAAACAGCTCCATTTCTGGACCAAATGACGGTCCAAGAGCTTCAGTCACAACATCTGATAAAACGACTCCGTTGCTGATGCCTGTCGAGGATGCAACACAGCACCCCATACTATTAAGCACATTATGGAAGACTGCATTGCACACAATCACCTACGCCAACAACACAACATACACTCTTTGAGAGCTCTGTGGGAAAGCCCGGTCTCGGCCATGGCTTTCCTAAGGGACTCGGAGCTGTTCGGCCAGACTGCCTAGGAAACAACAACAACAACTACTACTACTACTACTTCAAATGTGTTTTGACAACAGGCTAACCATGTAAGTTCCTTTCCAAGAGGTGCTTCAATTAGTATACAAGCATCTGACCATAAACTTGTATTTGAAGCTGTAGTATCAAATACGCAGCCTTTGATTTGTGACCTCAGACACTACTCTTCAAGCAGCTCAGTGCAGGCTTTGGCTTGTTCCTCACCAGTATTTAGGTTTACCTTTGGTATATCAAATAGTTTTTCTGTTTCAAATCCTGTTACCAATATGGTCACTCTGTCTACTCGTTCAGACTTGATGCCTGGAAAATCAGGTAAGAGCTTCCCATCCCAGTGCAGTAGAAGAGGTACATACGAATCTGTGGATAACCTCTCTCGTGAAACTCTGATTTCCAGATTTTTAATTCGAGCACGACGTATACCACTTCTTGGTAATGACAGAGCAGTAACATCATGGCCCAGAGCACTTGCAAGAGTACTGCTGACACACAGTGCCTTACGATCAGACATATTAATCCTATCTAATGTTGATATAAGTGGTGTCACAGCTGAATTAAGGCTGTTTCTAGATTCTCTGGACTCTGCTGGTCCATCTGATATAATGATCATCTGATTCTGAATCTTTTCTCCCATCAGTGCTGTCACGCAGAATTCCTGTATATTAAGTTTTAGAATTAAATTGCTTCATTTTCTTTCTTCTTCTTCTTCAGTTTTGATTTGCTTTCGTTTTTCTTTTTCTTTTTCTTTTTTTTTTTTTTTAATCAAGATTTTGTCAACAGAACTCATGCTTCAACTAAACGTGTGTTCGCGCTGCGTTGTAAGGAAGATTTTATCCAAGAGCATCATTGCTGGATATGTCAAAAAGACATTTGTTCCGTAAACCTCTGATTTTCAGATTTTCTTAGACTGGCTTTGCTGAGGAGACATACTCAACAATTATTTTTAACAGCTTTTGCCCAGCTGTCATTCCTTTGTACCGGCATTCTTGCTTTCTCCTAGTATATTATGACCCTTACAGCTAATTTGGCACTTTCTCTGACAGTGTTGTTTTCTGCATAATAATAGAATGATAAAGGCTTTAAGGCATGTAATTTTTTAGGAAGTCCACTGCATGTGACTTCTCTCTTTGGCATTCCAACCAGCCACACTGATGAGGAACTTCGAGTTTCTGCCATCTTTGTCACATGCTTAGCTGCAATGGACTAAAGCAGTATTAAAAACAGCACTCTCAAAAAGACAAATGTTTGTGATTGAAGTTTTAAACTTGTCTAAAGTCTAAAACTGTAGTCACCTGTAAATCTATTACAGATCTGAAAAGATGCTGATGATTATACTTGGCTGACCTCCAGTTCAATGGATCTGAAAGCATGATGCATAGACCACGGGAGCAGTATAAAAGCTGGAAAGCTTGAAAGTGGGCAACCTAACACTGCACCTGCAGAGGTTTATTTTAAAACCATTAAAACAGATCTAATAAAAACAAAAAAAAAGCATACAGTCTTTGATAATAGTGGGCTACCCAAATAACTGCACAGTCAGATTTTCATACATATGATAAAATCTGACTTTTTGTGCAACCTCTAAATTTTGTTAAACTGAGCTAAAATTTTGCCTGTGATGCCTGTTTACCAAATGGAACAGAAGCACTCTTGTGGAGCAGTACTTTTCAGACTTTTTTTTTTTTTTTTTCCTACGGACTGGACCACCCTAATATATGAGTATACTGTACATGTTCTCTCTCTCTCTCTCTCTCTCTCTCTCTCTCTCTGAATATATATTTGTATAGCCATGGAAGATATTTTCGTGTAGACAAACAAGGTTGAATGCAACTGCTGTTTCTACAATACTTAATTTATGCTTAATACTTTCGATGCGTTGGGTTAAGCTACGTTGATTTTCATTTAAACTTCTGAGTAGCTGTCCAAAGTTAGTGTACTTGGTGAAGTTTTGTTTCTTCCTGGGAACACCTTCAGATCAATCTGATGGCGGGTGGAGCGAGACCTCATTGTATGGGGGATGTCGACACGTGCTACCACGTGATTGGTCGGCCAAGAGCACGGGATGGAAGGTGTGTGGCTATCTCATTGGTTGAATGAGTTAGCCCACCGATGTTTATGATCTTTTGCATGTTTGAAGGACTTGCAAATCTTCCATTTGTGAGCTGATTGTAGGTTTTAGTTCGTAAATATAAAGTGCTTCCAGAAACATGAGTCTACGTGTGTCTTTTTTACAGTCAACTATTTCAGTGCCATTTTCGAGGTGCTGACGGGTGAGGGAGATGTTGTTAGTTTTATAGCAATTTTTTTGTTTAATGATCCGTTCTGTAGGTGACATGTGAGATGGCTTGACAGTTTAGTCCTCGTCATTCCTACGTAAGTATGAGGCCCGCAGTCCTCATTTGTGCAAGTGTTATGCAGCGTATTCTGAGTCCCGAGTTCTCGAGCTCAGGTACGGTGCGACCTTGGGTTCCTTTCTCGACCGGGTCAGTCACAGGCAAGGAAGGAAAGTCCAAACACAACTGGTCAAAGTATTATTAACAATAGACAACTACACACAATCCGTGATCAAAACTGTGACATAAAATAACAAGACAGTCTCAGAAGGCTAGCTCTTATATAAATATTTCCATTCAGTTCAACGAGTTTGACCAATACACAGTACTCAACCTTTCCTTACATAGGGTAATTCCCACACAGTGCTATACATATGGTCCATACAAAACACCAGATGAGCTCTGTCTCAGGTGTTTGGCAAATACAGTCAAGTGTATCTCAATATACCCAAATGCGTGACACAGACGGCAGTATATACTCAGGTCCTTATGTATATGTATGCTCGCGTAGCATCAGAGTTGCCAACTTGGTGCTTTTGGCGCTAGATCTAGTGCTTTTCATAATAATTTAGCACCCAAAAATATTAGATTTTCTTCTATATCTAACGCGTTTTGAAGTCCAATTTAGCGCGAAAATTTGAACTGTTTACCTATAGTTTAGCGCGTTTTAAAGTTGAGCATAGCGCTTTTGAAGATTTCTGCTTGGGAACACTACGTAGCATAAACAGCCTCCTATGCTAGTTATATGCATCCGCGTGACACAGACGATACCCTAGCTATCCTTATGCTATATGCGCATGACATAGGATGGGAGAATATAGTACAGTAATCGCTCTAATATCCGGACGCCCAATAACCGAACATCCCCACTACCCGGACCTAATCGTCCTGGGATCCAACATTCCCAAGATGGTCCAAAACCCCCCCCCCCAAAAAAAAACGATTTTTTCCCGTCTGTAATTTGAACTTGCCGCGCGCGCCACGGGAGAGCATTGTTTTGGTGCGTCATTCCTCCGACGTCCAATAGAGCGCCGCTGCATCCTCCCCACTTCCCGCCTGTCTCTCACCGCAATTGGACGTATGCTTTTCACAATGGCTGCCCACGTGTTCGCTTTTGTGGTGGTGCCCTACCTGCTGCAGGGCCTCCTGCTGCTCTCGAGCCTCCTCTTAGTGTGTGTGATGATGGCCCCGCCACCTGAGAAAAGGAAGAGAGTGGTGTTGACTCTGGAAAAGAAGAGGGAGATATTGGAGAAAGTTGATGCGGGTTGGTCTTCTTCCCGCATTCTCCGCGAGTACAACCTGGCCCGGTCGACTTTGTTCGATATCAAACGTTCCCAAGACAAACTCATGTAGTACATGGCTGACTTCTCGTCGAGAAGCAAACGCAACGTGGAAAGGAAGGTTATGTTTACCCCCAAGTTTGCCGAAATCGACCGATCCACGTTGATTTGGTATCGAGAGCAACATGCAGCTGGTGTGATGGTATGTGGAACGGAGCTGAAGGCTGCTGCTGAGAAGTTCGCAAGGCTTCACAATGCCCTAGACTTCAAGGGATCCAAGGATTGGTTCTTCGCATTCAAGTTGCGACATGGCCTTACTAACCATAAAGCACATGGTGAAGCATTGGACGCTAACGAGGATGGAGTTGACGAGTTTCGGCACAAGGTGAAAGGCTTGATCGACAGGGAGGGCCTAACTCTCGGTCAAGTCTACAGTGCTGATGAAACTGGCCTATTCTATCGCTCGCTGCCAACGAACACTCTAGCCGAGGAGACGGAGAAGCGTGTACCTGACCGCAAGCTTTCCAAGGAACGGATATCTGCTTTGTGTTGTGCCAGTGCTAACGGCATGCACCGGCGCCCGTTGTTGTTGGCCGTGCAAAGCACCCTCGGTGCCTTCGTGGGGTGATGGATGTCCTTCCTGTCATCTGGTACCATTCTTTGGAAGCATGGTTCACAGCTGTGATTTTCAAAGACTGGTTTCACCGTCACTTCGTCAAGAGGGTCATCCATTACCAGACGAAGACACTGGGAATCCCTCGCGACCAGGTAAAGGCTCTCCTTCTGCTCGACAATGCACCTGCCCACCCATGCGACAAGGACTTGGTTGCTGAGAATGGCCGTATTAGGTGCATGTTTCTGCCACCTAATACGACTGCTCTCATTCAACCCATGGATCAAGGAGTGATCGTGGCAACAAAGCGCCTATACCGTCGGAAGTTCCTGGACGAGGTGATGGTTGTTCTCGAGGACAAGGACGAGTGCAGGGAAGGACGGGACACACGAGGCAAGCGGACTTTGGAAAACCTTCGCCGCTACGACATCAAGTCTGCGCTGTACAACTGGGCTAGTGCATGGAAGGAAGTCCCTGTGAAAACTCTTGAAAATGGTTGGTCTCGTCTGCCTCTCGGAACGGATGTGGAGTACGATTTTCTGGGGTTTGACGTGGATGACTTCCATGCACGGCTACGTACGCACGGTGACGATGTTGATGTGGATGATGTTCGTGAGTGGTTGGACGACGACGAGGGCGATCCTGGGTATCAGACGTTGTCCGATATTGAGATCACGTCTTCGGTTGCTGGTGTCAGTACCGAACTTGAAGATTCCGATGACGAAGGGGACGATGATGCGGACTCCTCTCAGCAGGACACTACTCCAGCCATCCCCAAGCTGAGCGCACTCCGGGAACATCTAGAGTTCGTCCTAGACTACCTGGAACACCCGGACTGCGACAGGGACTCGTGGAGGAAGTGCGTGCTTTCAGGCAGTGCATCATCAGTCGTCAGAATCGTCGTTCCTTGTGTCAGTCAACGATTGACAGTTTTTTCAGGCCCGTGACCCCCGCTGTGCCCAGCCCTGGCTCCACTCCGTTGCCTCCCCAAGACAGGCCCTCATGCTCCGAGCCACAGCCCAGCACATCAGCCACAGTGGAGTCACCGCTCGACGTGAGTTTGCGGCTTTCTTCAGAGTCCTCTGCAGTGGGTATGCCATCACCACGACCCAGCGATGCATCCCTAGGTCGCCTGCCAGTGATACTCTCGGACTCTGACAGTGAATAAACAGCAAGAACTTCTCCACTAGACCACACGGGAATTTTGAGTGTTGTGCAGTGAAAAAAACGGTGTGTTGTGTTAAGGTTTTCAAGTTGAGAAAAAAGACTCAATGGAAAAGAAATTTAACGTAAATAGACTTCTTTGTTTTGGCTTTGGAAAATGGAAAAAAATCGGGAAAAGTTAAAGTGCAACACTAAGTTACAATGGAGCATTATTTGGACAAAAGTGAACACTGTGAAGAGAACGGACTTCTGTGTGTTATTGACTAAGTTCAGTGCAAGACTTCAGGAAGAGTGTACTGCAAGTGCTTCAGGAAATCGTTCTTACTGTCAGAGTCTGAGAGGAGGCGGTTATTCATCGAGGTGGTCAGGGACTTGCTGTAAGTAGCCAGAATGTTTCATACTGTACTTTTTTCCATACTATACTTACCAGAATGTTTCATACTGTACTTTTTTCCATACTATACTTACCTCATTTCACTCTTTAATGTCCTTTATTGGTGTGAATAGGGTGTTTGTAGCTATGCATGTGCAGTAGGAATGTGTTTTTCTGAGTTAGGCTAGGTTAGGGTCCATAAGTACCAGAATGTTTATTAATGTATGAACATACTTCTAAACCCTCATTTTATGTTTCTTTTGCATTTATTTCAGTCATTTATGTGCCTTAATGGTGTGATTTGGGTCTTAAATAGGTGCTATGCATGTCCAGAGGGAGTTGTATAGGTGTTTCTCTGAGTTAGGGTCCATAAGTACAAGTCCATAGGCTGGGGCCCAATATCCGGACAAAACCAATTACCGGACCTACCAATGGCTCTATTACGTCGGATATTGGAGTGATTACTGTACTTATGATCTATTCACACGACTGGGGGGGGGGAGGTAGAATACTGTGGTGACACAGACTTTCTTACAGGGCTGCTTGCTGGGAGTATACCTTTTATGCCACCTTCGATTTACCTTGACATGGACAGTCGGGGGGGGAACGGCACTGGTGCTGTCTGTTGGATAAAACACTGGGGAGGGATAGTCACACTTTGGGGCAACCCGAGGCCTGGCGCCACACACTCCGGGCATGAGTTTCTCTGTGGGGAGTTCACTGTTTCACACGGAGAAGGTAACACTGGGGGGGGGGGAACACTGGGAGCACTGGGGAAGGAGGGGGGGGCTGGTGCACTGGGGTAAGGGCTCACAGACACTACGGGACAAATAACCTCAGAGTCTTTTACTCATGGGGCAGGCGGAGAGGGGTGCTCGGGTCACAGGAGGCAGGAGGCCCTTATGCCGCTGGCATCCGGGCACTGGGGGGGGGGCATCCAGAGTGTAGTCCTGGGGTAGGTCACCTGTGGGGTCGCCATGAGTTCCCTAAGAGTTGGTGGGTGGCGTGGTGGGTGGCCCTCTTTCTATAGAGGCCCTGGGTGATGCAGGGCTCTCTGGGCTAGGGCCGAAAAGGGCCAGGAGGTGCGCTGCATGGCGCTGGCCCTTAGTCGTAGTCAGGGTCCTGGGGGCAGAGCTGAGGAGGTCTGGGTCGAGGGTTGGCTGCTGAGAGGGCGACACCCGGGCTGGGCCGTGGTCTTGTCCGGCAGGAGAGGACTGCGGCCGCCTGCACCGGGGAAGGTATGGCGGCTGCAGCAGGCATTGGGGGTGGCCTGCTGACTCTGGGGGCTGCAGCCTCACCTGCAGGAGGAGGCCGTCAGGGGTGGACTGTGGCCACTCACTCTGGTAGAGTCTGACAGCACCTGGGGGAGGGGAAGAAGGGGCTGCAGCGACAGGACACCTGGCCTCAGGGATGTCTCACCAGGTCTGGTCTCTGTTGGGGAACTCGCAGGAGAGCAGATCCCACCCTCTCGGGGAGAAAGGCGGGGAGAGGGGGGGCCCTCGCTCTGTCACAGGAAGGGTGGGCTAAGCAAGAGGCACTACCCTCAGCAGAAACTCTGGGATGCACAGAGAGAGAGTGGCCAGAGGCCTGCTCCCCGGCTTGGTGGGCCTGACAAACCCTGCCGAAACTCAAGTCTGGGGTGCGAACGGGAGGCCCGAGGGACACTCCTTCAGCCAGGCAGCCCCGCTGGGCACTGCCTGAGCTCCTACACGCGACAGGGGCGGAGGAGGGGTCTGAGGGGACTCCTTCAGGTGCCACAGAACCTGGCGACGGTGGTAAGAAGAGGCCTGGTGGGCACTCCTGGCAACAGCCACAGTTCCGGTGAAGTCTGCTTTTCTGCCATCAGGACTGGGGCGCCTGTCCCAGGGACGTCGGGAGGGGGAGGACTCATAGGCACTCCTTGGCAAAGCTCCAGCTCTGGCGGAGTCTGTCCTCCGTCCGTCGGGGTTGGGGCAGCCTTGGGGGATGGCCGGTGGCCTGTCCTGAGCGGTATTTCCGGTAGCAACATTTGCCAATTCAGAGACAACCAAAACATGCCAAAGCTGACTTACATTACATATCACCCTAAATCATTTACCATACGAACTTAAATTATAAAATTTAAGAGGCAATCACTTAAATAAAACATTATAAAGAAAAAGAACACAAAAATTAATGCACAACTTACGAAATAACTACACTCACAAACAGCAGGCAAACTGGCAGCTGACACATACCGGAAGTAGCTACCATAAACTTCAAGAAACATCGAGAAAATCTCGGTTACCTAAATTGCAAATCTCGCTTCTTAACACTACCCTCTTCCTACTGCTTTGTTGTCCCGACACAAAGCATACAAACATAAGCCTTTATTTTAATGAAACATCTAACTGTACACAAAATAGTCCTTCAACTTATCAGGTCTTCTTCTGTGCCGCTTCTGACGATGTCATTGCTCCTCCACACAGTCCACTTCTTCTGGAAGGTCTTGGTCCTCTTCCTGATTCACTTCTTCCCTCGGGAAACTTTCACCATCCTCTTGCACTTCAGCTCCTTGGTCCTCCTCAACATCCTCAGATGCAGGTTAGCATGATTCCTCAGAGACATCCCAGCTGTACTGTCCTGGCCCATGGTACTGCCACAGACGGTTCACGTGTGCCATTTGGGCTAGATTTCCTGCCTCCCCGAATCCGATATGTTACATCTGATAGGCAGTCCAACACAGTGTAAGGCCCGTCTCAAGGGCTTTGCAGTTTCGAAGACTGTCCCTTCTTATGCCGAGGATTGTATAACCAGACTTGATCACCAATCTTGAAGCTAACCTCACTGGCCTTGGCATCGTACTTGCACTTCATCATCTCTCTTGAAAATTTAAGGGCTCCTCGCACTTGATGTACCTCAGCCAGCCTTTCCTGAAGGTGTTTCGCATAGCTGGTGATGTCTGCAAGCAGCTCTTCACCAGTTGGTCTTCCCATTAACAAGTCAACAGGTAAGCATAACTCGTGGCCCAACATCAGTTTTGCAGGAGTGTAGCCGGTAGACTCATGGGATGCAGACCGATATGCCATCAGCAATGCAGGTAATTTCTGGTCCCATTCTGCTTGTCCATCAGTGCAGTACTTGGCCACTTCTTGTTCCAGGGTCCAGTTGAATTTCTCCACCATCCCATCTGAATGTGGCCTTTGTGGGGTCGTCCTTGTCTTCTTGATCCCCAATAACTTGCAGCACTCATGGAATGCAGTAGACTTGAAGTTTCTACCCTGGTCTGAATGTAGCTCTTCTGGCACCCCAAAGCAACAGAAAAACTGATCCACCAACACCTGAGCAACAGTCGCAGCTTCTTGATCAGGGATAGCATAGGCTTCTGGCCACTTTGTGAAGTGGTCCATGGCAACACATATATACTGGTTTCCTCTTTCAGTGAGTGGCAAAGGTCCAGCAGTGTCTACCGCGACTCCTTCCATTGGTTCACCCACTTGGTACAGCTGAAGAGGGGTGCAACCACGTTTCTTGGGTCCCTTCTTGGCACAGCACACATCACAGGCCCGACACCATTCTTCAACATCCTGACGCATGCCAATCCAGTAGAACCTCTGCCACAGCCGGCTTAGAGTTTTCTTCACTCCCAGGTGCCCACTAGTGATCTGGTTATGGGACTCACCCAAGATCTCAGACCTCATCTTCTTCAGAAACACCAGTTGCCAATACTTGCTGCGGTCATCGGGTGTCTCACACTGACGTTCCAGTAGTCCATTGTTCAAACGAAGAAGGTCTCACTGACTCCAGTAGCTCTTGGTCACAGGGCTTAGCCTGGAAACTTCTTCCTAAGATGGTGGCACTGCACTCCGCTGCAGCCACTCCAGCACCGGTTGCAAATCTGCATCCTCCCCAGGTCTTCATCTGACGCTGGCCCTGTCATTGCAGTACGACTGCATTTCTTACTGTGATCTTCCTTTTTGCTACAGTGCCGGCACTCCGGATCACAAGGCTGATGACTCAGGCTGTCAGCATTTTCTTGTACCCACCCAGGACGGTGTTGCACCTCATAATTGTGCTGGTCTAGCTTCCCGAGCCAGCATGCCAGTTGTTCTTCAGGATTCTTCAGTGTTTTAAGCCATTTGAGTGCTGCATGTTCCGTCATGTTGATGAAGTTTTACCCGTACAGGTAGGGATGGAAGAAATCAAGGCTCTTCATCACTACCAAGAGTTCCTTACTGGTCACACAGTAGTTTTGATCCAGTGGGCTAAGCTTCTTGCTGTAATACACAACCACATACTCCTTGTCATCCTTCTTCTGTGACAGGTCTCCACCAGTACCATGGTCACTAGCATCACAGTCCAAGATGAATGGCTGCTTCTAGTCTGGGTATGGCAATACTGGAGAGCTTGCCAATGCTTGCTTGAGTTTGTCGAAGGCTTTCTGAGTCTTTGCTGTCCATGCAAACTTCTGCCTTTTCCCAAACAACTTGTGAAAAGGTGCAGCAATCATTCCAAAGTCTTTGACAATATGTCGATAGTAGGTGCACAAGCCCAGGAAACTCCATAGCACTCTCACACAAGTTGGAACTGGCCAGTTTTCCACAGCTGCCACCTTCTCTGGGTCAGAACGGACACTGCTTTCAGCTACAATGTGTCCCAGGTTCTTTACTTCCTTCTGAAACAAGCAGCATTTCTTGAGGTTTAGCTTGAGTTGCGCTGCATGGATCCTGTTCAACACCTCCGACAGCCTCTCCAGTTCCTGGTCGAAAGTCCGTCCAAACACATTTTCATCGTCCAGATAGATCAGAGCCATCTGCCAGTGCAGGCCTTCAAGTACGCAGCCCATGAGGCGTTCAAAAGTAGCTGGAGCTTTGCTTAGGCCAAATGGCATCACTTTAAACTGCCATAAACTCCACCCATATGAATAGGCTGTCTTCTCTTTGTCCTTCTCTGCAACCTTGACCCGGTGGTATCCTGCCTTCATGTCTAGGGTGAAGAACCATTTAGCACCTGACAGCATCCAAGGTGTCATCAGTTCTTGGCAAGGGGTATGCATCCTTCACTGTCACTTCATTCAGGGCTCAACAGTCTATACAGCACCTTACTGAGCCATCCTTTTTCCTTATCAGAACCACTGCTGATGCCCATGGACTGCTGGACTTTTCTGTAACTCGCTGACTGTGGAGATTCTCTATCACTTTCTCCATTTCTTGCCAGTGGGCTGGTGCCATCCTCCACGCTGGCTGCTTAATCAGGCGGTGATCCCCGGTGACCATACTATGCTCCACCAGACCAGTGCATCCCAGGTCTAGGTCTCCTGTGGAAAAGACATGAAGCATATTCCGTCAGCAGCTGCCTCAACTTCATCACTTGTGAACCATCCAGGCATTGGCAGCCCCTTGAGAAGAGGTCTTGTAGGTGGTCTGGCACATACCCATCTTCCCTGACTATGCTCCTTTTACAGGCCTTCCTTCGATACCACTCAGGATCCACTGCCTGCCACAGTCCCACAATTTTTCCCTTGTTGATCTTCTGTGGCTCACGGGAGAAATTGACCACCATAACCGGCACTTCACCTGCACCTATTTCCACCAGCATTCTTCCCACCATCACTCCGGCCTTCATCTTGCACCGTACATCAGGCCCCATTACTCCTATACAGCTGTCAAAACAGCCACTCACCTTACACCGGAGCAACAGTTCTGATATGCAGAGTGCCCTTACCTCGCCACCAGAACAGGTACATTTCACTGCTGTGATGAGAACTGACCTTCTCTGAACCTTCAGCTTCATGGAGCAGAAGTCCAGCTCACATCCCATGGACATAAGGTAGTGCAGACTCAAAAGGCAAGGATCCTCCATGTCAGCCACGTAGACTGGTAGAGTAGCCTCTTGCCCTGCCACTTCAATCCGGACATCCAGGGGTCCCGTCAGTTCTGCACAGTGACCAGTTACGCCACACATTTGTTCTGATGACTCAGGCAGATACCGGTGATGTAACACATCAGGCTTCACAAAAGTCTGCTCTGAGGCCGAATCAATCACCAGGGAACACTTCTTTCCATCTATCCTACCGTCTATTCACACACTGTCGATTGCCATCCTCTTGCATTTTCTCAGTGGTGGGGCTACTTGGGAAAAGCTGGCTGGTGGCTGCCTCTTCATACCAGCCTCCACTAGTTTTCCACTTCTTTCTGGTCTTCTGAAACCTTCTTCTTATCATCCTTTTTCTTTTTCAGACACTTCGAACTGAAGTGTCCCACCTCACTACATGTCCAACACACTTTTGCTACAAGTGAAGATTTCCTTACACTGCTCTGTTCTTGCTCTTTCTTCCATTTGTGGCAATCTTCCTTCTTGTGCCCAAACTTCCCGCAGAACCAGCAGCCTCCTCCAATCTTCTCCTGTTCCCTCTTCCACTTGTAGCAGTCCTCTTTTCTGTGTCCTGGGTTTTCACAGTACCAGCAACTTCCCTCAAATTTTTCCATTTCACATACCTGCCCTTTCCTTGCCTTGAATCCTGCATTACGATCTGCTTGAAAGGTGAATGTACTGGACCTGATGTAGGACTCAAATTCTAGAGCCCTGGGTAGAGCTTCTTGCATGCTTCTTGGTTGTGCCTGCTTCACTTGCACTTTCAACTCTGCACTATCAAAGCATCGATGAACTGGTCCTCAGTAGAATAGCCAAAAGGTTAGATGCTACTCCAGGATATGCTTTATATGCCATACTCTCCAGGGCACGAGCAAGCTGCTGTAGGGATTCTCCTCGAGACCGTACACGGCTCCGAAAACTTGCTCTTTAAACCTCAGTCTGGTAAATGGTTCCATATCTGTGCTCCAGCACTTCTACTAGGGACTGATAACTGTTCCTCTCCATCACTGACATCTGGCCCAGAATTTCCACTGCGGCACCCTTAGGGCTAGTAGCAAGCTACACTACCATCTGCCTATCACCCCAGCCATTCTGATCCTCAAGTAACTCAAACTGTGCACGTAAGCTTCCCAAGAAACTCTACCATCAAATTCCTGAGGTTTCTTTTTAATTGGATCCTCATTACAGCCAAGCACTTCACTGGTTTGGGGCCTAAAAACTGGGGCATCATAATTAAGGCCAGGACTGAAAACTTCTGCATTCTGATTATTCAGCCCTGTAATGCTACCTTTAGATGCCTGGGATCCGTCAAGGTTCACCATACACTGTCCTTTCCTTTCATATGCCCCCTGTACACTAAGCTGAGGCTCAGCAGTGCAATATTTCTCTACAGCCTCGATTTTCTCACAAATTATCTGCACATGGTCACCTACATGCTTCAACTGGTTATCTACATGCTGTCTGCACTCCATCACTATTCCCTCACTGATCTTCAGCTGGTTGTACACATGCTGTGTGCACTCCGTCACTATTTCCTCACTAATTGTCTTCAACTGGTCATCTACATGCTGTTTACACTGTATCACATTATTGTTTACCTCATACTTCTGTTGCCGTAGCTCAGCTTATACTTCCTCCTTCAATTGTTCCTGTTCTTCCTTCATTTCCCCCATGAAAGCATCTAGCTGTCCTTGCATCCTCAGTTGTAGTTCCCTCTGTTGCTCCTGTAATGCCTCCTGAAGCTGTTTGTATCGTTCTTTCTGTTCTTCGTTCTGTGCCTGCAATTATGCTTGGAGCTCTTTCTGTCTTGCATTCTGTGCTGCCTGTAGTTGGGCACTTTGTGCTTGTAACTGTTCCTTAAATTCGTTTCCGTGCCTGTATTAGCTTCATGATTGTCGCCAGGGAAATTTCCTCCTCCTGCCCAGCTCGAGACCTTGTGTTCACACCTTCTGCTTCCATGTCGAAGGTTAAATTCTTTGCAGCCCTGAATAATCCCACACTCCTGACACCAGTGTTATGTCCTCACCCCACACTGCCACAGGCTCCAACAGCAGTAGTACAGTATGGGAAGGACGTTGCCCAGTGAATTGCTCGTCCTATGGTTAGCCTTTAGGTGTGCAGTACACAAGATCAGCTGAGGCGAAAATAAACACTGGCTCCTTAAAGTTCACTGTCTTTATTTTCCAAGTGATTCCACTTAATGCTTTCCAACTTCATTCTACTGTCCCCACAAGCACTGGAGCTATACAAACTTTACTAACTGCTGTTACACTTAATGCTTGTCAACACTTCACAGTTATTACACTTCACTGTTTTCTCTAGTACCAATGATATACGAACTTCAATAACTCGTCACCGTTTGCCACTGTTTTTACGAGTACCGAAAGTATACACTCTTCACTGACACTGCACTACACACAAACTGAACCAAAACCGACTGCACTTCAAACAAACTGACCTGAAATCCGACTAAACTCGCTCTAGTCTCTTATCCATCCTTATATAAACTTGCATTGTTCTAGAAACGTCTACATTCTACGAGAAGAACAGGTTGCCAAGTCCGAGACAACCAAAACATGCCAAAGCTGTCTTACATTACATAACACCCAAAATCATTCACCATACGAACTTAAATTAAATACTTTAACGAGCAGTCACTTAAATAAAACATTATAAAGAAAAAGAGCACAAAAATTAATGCACAACTTACGAAATAACTATGCTCACAAACAGCAGGCAAACTGGCAACTGACTAGTACCGGAACTAGCTACCATAAACTTCAGGAAACATCGAGAATAATCTCGGCTACCTCACTGGCAAATCTCGCTTCTTAACAATATATATATATATATTGTTACGCTGTCCGCCTTTCCGTTCCCACGGATGCAGCCGTTACAGCTGGGCTAGGGGGATTATGCAGTATGTATCCGTGTCATTCGCGGAGTTTACATTAGCGAGTGTTACAAGTTCTTTTGTTTCTTTCGTTCCTGCCACTGAGGGCAATTTTATTTAATACCATGCTGAGAATGCATTTGATTATTTTGATTGTCTTGTGTGAGCTACCAGTATATTTAATGATGTTTTGCTTGCATTAGAAGTACCAATTGTAGAGAGAGAGGGGCACGAATTTAAGTTCTTATTAATTAATTTGATTCATGCGTTCGCGCTTGGCTGAACACGAGCCTAGCAGTAGTCCAGTCTCTTCCCAGCTAGCTTCCGTATCGTGCGTGTGTGCACACTCTCTCTCTCCCCAGTCATTTTTATGCCGAGCTGGCGTTTTCATTTAAGTTTATTTTTATTCTTTTGTTGCTGACTGAGGGAAGTAGTTATTTTATTTTGTTTTTGTAACCGTGTTGTCTTTGGAGGGCCAGTTTGGCTCACCGTGGTCCTCTCGCTGCCTTTGTTAACGTTCCCCAACACACGTACATACACACACACACCCCTAACCCCTACACAGTTAATCCCATCTCTTTGCTCAAGGCTAGTGAGAACCATCGTGAGCTATTAACTGCGTTCCCCCTTGGACACGGGTTAAGTAGAAAGTCGTCACCACCGGAAGTAAGTGGGAGGTGTTCCTGTATACTGTCTCGGGCGGTATTACTTCCGGTAGTGGCGATAGTAGGCTAGATCTATAGGTAGGCTGTTCCGTTTTATTATCAAAGTACAGAGTGTTGCGTTCTTAAGTAAGTACTTCCGTTGTGCAGTTTTTCTCTAGTTTGCGGAGTGTCAGTGCCGGGGTCTGCGTTATTTTTGCAACGCAGTGGAGGCCGATCATCTAAGGCTGACTTGTTGTCTTTTTGTAATAGCCCCGGGCTGGCCCAAACCGTAACAGTGGCGACCTCGCATCAGGATATCCTAACAGTGCCTTCTTCTTGCTAGGATATCGTTACCTTGGCTTTCTCTGTACTTTGAGGTGAAGTTGAAGTGTGTGTAGTTTCTCAGTCAGCATTAGTATTTCATTATTTAGTACTGCCATTGATTTGTCGCCATGGAGTCACGCGTGTCTACACCAGATCGCGTACGTGCTGAGTCACCTGTGGATATGGAACAACGAGAGGCATATAGCAAAGGTACTCCCCGTGTGAGCCCTGAGTTTGACTATGGTGCTGAAATGCCTCGTTTCGCTACCCCACTATTACCATCTATGATGCCGCCGAGCCAGTTTAGAGCAGTTCCCCCAGGTATGTCTAGTGCTTTCCCTGGAGTTGTTCATTCCACTCTCATATACCCTGGAGCCTTGTCACCGGAGGCTCAGTTGCAGTTGGAGTTGAAAAAGTTGGAGATGGAAATGCAGCGTGCAAAAGAAGAGAGGGAGATGCAGCGTGAAAAAGAAGAGAGGGAAATGCAGCGTGCAAAAGAAGAGAGGGAGATGGAGTTGCAGCGTGAAAAAATGCGATTTGAGCTGGAGAAGACTCGCTTGGAGCTGACTGCTAATAGACCAACTTCAGATACCCAAACCTCAGGCCGTGCAGAGGATAGGGAGAGTTGGTTCTCAAGGAGTCTAAAATTAGTGCCAGCATTTGATGAGTTGAAGGTGACAGAATGGTTTGTCAGGTTTGAGAAGGCTAGGGAGTTTGAGTGGCCAAGGCAGCGCTGGGTGGGGTTGGTATCTAATGTGCTGAAGGGAAAAGCCTTGGAAGTGTATAATAGGTTGAGCCCTGAGGATGTAGATGATTATGATGAATTTAAAACAGCCATCCTGAAGGCATATGAACTTAGACCAGAGGCTTATCGGTTGTTGTTCCGTGGTGCTCGGAAAAGGCCTGCTGACACCTATATGGCCTACGCTAGGTATCTGGAGGAGAGGTTAGACGAGTGGTTGCTGAGTGAGAGCGCCACTTCGTATAACGAGGTGCGTGAACTGCTTTTGATGGAACATTTTACCAACATGGCTGACAAAGAAATTGGTGTTAAAATTAGGGAGAAGAGATTTAAGACCGTGAAGGAAGCAGCGACGTGGGCTGATGACCGGGTGTTTGCCTTGCGGAGTATGGGGGTCAAGTATGCTAATTTTCAGTATTCCAGGGAGAGGATTGTGAGTGGCCCTGCCTGGGATAAATCTCCCGTGAATCAGTCCAAGGGAAGTTCAGAGGAGAAAAAGAATTCAGGGAGAAAGAGCCCTGTATCCAGTTCGAAGCTAGTTTGTTACTTTTGCAAACAGAGTGGGCACATCAAGCCTAACTGTCCTAAGTGGAAGGCCTCCCAAAATGCCAAACCAGTGGCATTAATTGTAGGTTCGAGTCAGGTGAACGAGAGGAGTTGGGAGAGTGGTAACGGTGAGGGAGAAGTCTGTGGAAAGCTGGAGTGCAGCCGGCTGTGCTCGCTGCCAGCTCAGGCTGAAAAGGTTACCCAACATGCTACGCCACCTCCGGATGAACTGCCTCAGAAATCGTCCCTAGACTGGTGTAAACCTTTTATATGTCACGGCACAGTGAAAATTCATGGGATCAGTTATCCAGTTACTGTGGCTCGTGATACCTGTGCACAACAGTCTGTGTGCAGAAACGTGACTGGAGGGCCTGTAAACTCAGGGAAGTATGTGCTGTGTAGAGGCATGAACTCAGATGAATACTATGATTATGTTCATGTGGAACTCGATTGCCCCATTGTTCAGGCTGCAGCTCAAGTAGCTGTTGCTGATGTAATGCCAGTAGAGGGGATTGATTTTCTGCTGGGGAACGACCTGGCTGGGGAGAAAGTATTTCCATCTCTTCCCCCACCAGTTGTTGTGGCAGAGAAGTGTTTTGACACCCCAGAAATTGGTATTGAAGTTGATGCAGAAGTGGAAGCTATGTTCCCGGTCTGTGCAATTACACGATCTATGGCACAGGTTGCAGCCCGGGAGGAAGAACTGGTGAAGTCACAGGTTCTTGGGGTCGACTGTGATGAGGCAGGGCCACCAATGGAGGAACCTAGTGAGCAGAGTGTTGCTGTAGTGGGTGAGGAGAGTGGGAATGCGTGCATGGGCGCCGCCCCACTTCCCACTCAGGACACTAGAGGTGGTGCTGAGTGTGTCTGTGTGGAGACTGAACCCAGCCCACCGACTGAATTAGAAGAATTTCAGGACGCTGGGGTCGACTGCGGGGATGCAGGACCACCGTCAAACGCGCCTGAGGAACAGAGTGCCTCTGTCGAGGGTAGAGGTGATGATGTCAGTGTGGAGTCTGACATTCCTCCCCCTGTCGAGTGTATTAGAGGTGACGCTGAGATTGATCACCCTTCGCAATCCAGTGTCCCGACCAGTCCCTTATCTCAGTCCTCAGTAGAGCTGGCGGGTGTTGGATCAGCAGAATTGAGGGTGAAGCAACAGGAGGATGTAACATTAAAGCCCTTGTTTGCTCGAGTAGGGGAAGAAAGAAGTATGGAGTGTGGTAAGGAGTTCCTGATTAAAGACAATGTTTTACATCGCCGATGGACGCCCACTGGCGCCACGGTGGATGGAGGAGTGGGTGAGTTAGTGCAGGTGGTGGTGCCTGTGCAGTATAGGGTGCCGTTAATACAGTTAGCACATGAGGGACCTTTAGCCGGTCACTTGGGAAACAGAAAGACAGTGCAGCGCTTAAGGTATAACTTTTGGTGGCCAAGTATGCCGGGACAAGTTGCTGAGTACATCAAGAGCTGTCACACGTGTCAGATAGTGGGCAAGCCTAATCAAGTTCTTCCTGTGGCCCCTTTGACTCCCATTCCTGCAGTTGAACCTCCGTTTACCCGGGTAATCATTGATATCGTGGGCCCTTTACCTCCTACTTCTGCTGGAAACAAGTATTTGTTAACCATAATGGATGTTACAACGCGATACCCAGAGGCTATACCAATCAGAAGCATGCAGGCGAAGTCAGTAGTCAAGCAACTTATCCTGTTCTTTACTCATTTTGGCCTGCCCAAGGAGTTGCAGTCAGACCGTGGAGTGAATTTTACATCTAATTTGTTTAAGCAGACAATGACAGAGTTGGGCATCAAACACATTTTGTCCATTGCCTACCATCCGCAGTCACAAGGTGCCCTGGAGAGGCATCATCAGACCTTAAAGACCATGCTGCGCACCTTCTGCTATGATAGTGGAAAGGATTGGGACCTAGCGGTACCCTTTGTTATGTTTGCAGTGAGAGAGGTACCAACTGAGTCGTTAGGGTTTTCACCCAATGAGTTAGTGTTTGGGCACAGAGTTCGTGGTCCCTTGGATGTGGTGTGAGAGGCCTGGAGTAACAACAAATCTGGCAACCAGGAATCCATGCTTGACTATGTCTGCCGCACTCGGGAGAGACTGCATTGCGCTTTAGAGCTTGCCCGTGACCATCTAATCGGGGCTCAAGCGAAAATGAAGGCTCATTATGATAAGAAGGTCAGAAGTCGTGAGTTTAAGCAAGGAGATGAAGTTTTGGCACTGCTGCCCATGCAAGGAAAACCACTGGCAGCTAGATTCAGTGGTCCTTATATTGTGAAGAAGAATGTTGGGGAACTTGACTATCTAATTGTTACCCCAGACAGGCGGAAGAGTACTCAGTTGTGCCACATTAATATGTTGAAGCCATACTACCGCCCAGTTGATTCTCATTGTGGGATGACTGCTGATGTCTCTCACCTGGGATGTGAAGGACGGGGAAAGGAGGACGTGGCATCAAAGGAACTTGCTGTGGAGGGAGCTGTTGGTGCCGGTGATGTGAGTGGTGGACCAGGGTTACAGCCACAGTTCCTGGAAGGTGACTTTGGAGTGGACGTTGAGGGAACCAGGGATAAGAGCGCTCCTGTAGTTTTGGTGGTTGGTAGTGAGTTGGAGGAGCAGGAGGAAGTGCTTAGTCGTGGTGAGATGTTACCAGCTGACCTATGGGAGGGCAATGGTTATGCAGCTCTGGTGGAGAAATTGCGACACCTTGATCCAGTAAAGCGAGAAGAGCTGTGCAACAGATTAGGGAAACATCCGAAAGTTTTTGGAGATTCACCGGGATTGACAACTTGGGCTACTCATGACATCGACGTTGGGGATAGTAAGCCTGTAAAATTAGCTCCCTACCGCATCAACCCTATCAGACAAAGTTCTCGATAATGAGATCAAGTATATGTTGGACCATGGATTGATTAAGAGGAGTTTCAGTGAGTGGAGTTCACCAGTTACCTTGCAGCCGAAGCCAGATGGGAAGGTTAGGTTGTGTGTGGACTTCCGGAAGGTTAACTCACTGTCTAAGACCGATGCTTATCCCTTGCCTCGGGTCGATGACTCCGTGGACAAGGTGGGAAATGCCACTTATATCACCAAACTTGACTTAGTAAAAGGATACTGGCAGGTCCCGCTGACGGAACGGGCTAAACAAGTGGCTAGCTTTGTTGTCAGTGGTGCAGTATATCAGTGCCAGGTGATGCCTTATGGACTGAAGAATGCTCCAGCCACTTTCCAGAGGCTTATGGATAAAGTGGTGGATGGCATACCTAATTGTGTCGTTTACATCGATGATGTCATTGTGTATGACACCAAGTGGGAGGAGCACCTTGATCATGTGGAAATGCTCATTAAGCGGTTGGAGGAAGCTGGCTTAGTAGTCAACTTAGACAAGTGCGAGTTCGTACGTGCTAAGGTCCAGTACCTTGGATTTGTTGTAGGACATGGGCAAGTGGCTCCACCTCGGGCTAAGGTGGAAGCCATTTCCAACTTTGCAGCACCCCAGTGTCGCCGTGCCCTCCAGCGATTTTTGGGCATGATCGGCTATTACAGAAGATTTATTGGGAATTACTCCACAGTGCTTGCCCCTCTTACTGACTTATTGCGCAAGGATAAGAAGTGGCAGTGGACAGCCGAGTGTGAGCAAGCTTTTACTACTGTTAAGTCTCTGCTGTGCCACCACCCTACATTGCGTGCACCAGATTTTGACAGATCTTTTGTGCTGGCAGTTGATGCTAGCCGAGTAGGGGTAGGAGCAGTGTTGATGCAGCCGGATGAGGGCCAGGTTGAACATCCCATATCATACTTCTCAAAGAAGTTTAATAGAGCCCAGAAGAACTACTCTGTCATAGAGCAGGAGTTATTAGCGATTATCCTGGCCCTGCAACACTTTGCTGTCTACCTGCCCCCTTTTGGCCCTGTGATCAAGATTTATTCAGACCATCATCCCCTGCAGTTTTTGAACAAGTTTAAATTCAAGAACCAGCGTTTGACCCGCTGGAGTTTGCTTTTGCAGGAGTACAATTTAGAAGTTAGGCATATTAAGGGGATTGATAACGTAATTGCTGATTGTTTATCCAGGGAGGGGTCAGGGTCTTGATTCGAAAATTTTGATCCAGGGCTCAAAATTTTCCCTTGGGGAAGGGCGTGTTACGCTGTCCGCCTTTCCGTTCCCACGGATGCAGCCGTTACAGCTGGGCTAGGGGGATTATGCAGTATGTATCCGTGTCATTCGCGGAGTTTACATTAGCGAGTGTTACAAGTTCTTTTGTTTCTTTCGTTCCTGCCACTGAGGGCAATTTTATTTAATACCATGCTGAGAATGCATTTGATTATTTTGATTGTCTTGTGTGAGCTACCAGTATATTTAATGATGTTTTGCTTGCATTAGAAGTACCAACTGTAGAGAGGGGCACGAATTTAAGTTCTTATTAATTAATTTGATTCATGCGTTCGCGCTTGGCTGAACACGAGCCTAGCAGTAGTCCAGTCTCTTCCCAGCTAGCTTCCGTATCGTGCGTGTGTGCACACTCTCTCTCTCCCCAGTCATTTTTATGCCGAGCTGGCGTTTTCATTTAAGTTTATTTTTATTCTTTTGTTGCTGACTGAGGGAAGTAGTTATTTTATTTTGTTTTTGTAACCGTGTTGTCTTTGGAGGGCCAGTTTGGCTCACCGTGGTCCTCTCGCTGCCTTTGTTAACGTTCCCCAACACACGTACATACACACATACACCCCTAACCCCTACACAGTTAATCCCATCTCTTTGCTCAAGGCTAGTGAGAACCATCGTGAGCTATTAACTGCGTTCCCCCTTGGACACGGGTTAAGTAGAAAGTCGTCACCACCGGAAGTAAGTGGGAGGTGTTCCTGTATACTGTCTCGGGCGGTATTACTTCCGGTAGTGGCGATAGTAGGCTAGATCTATAGGTAGGCTGTTCCGTTTTATTATCAAAGTACAGAGTGTTGCGTTCTTAAGTAAGTACTTCCGTTGTGCAGTTTTTCTCTAGTTTGCGGAGTGTCAGTGCCGGGGTCTGCGTTATTTTTGCAACGCAGTGGAGGCCGATCATCTAAGGCTGACTTGTTGTCTTTTTGTAATAGCCCCGGGCTGGCACAAACCGTAACAATATATATATATATATATATATATATATATATATATATATATATATATCATCAGCCATTACAAGTCCACTGCTGAATAAAGGCCTCCCCCAACCTTCTCCACGAATTCCTTGACTGAGCCAATCTTTGCCACGTTTTCCTTGCAAATTTCTCTATCTCATCCCTCCACCTCCAGTCTGGCCTTTTTCTGCCACGCTTACCATCTATCGGTGTCCAGTCAGTCAACCTCTTGCTCCATCGATTATCCCTTATTCTTGCTACATGGCCTGCCCACCTCCATTTCTGTTCTTTTTTAACTTCTGTAATATCTTTGACTTTAACTTTCTGTCTCACCCAAGTTGATCTTTTCCTGTCTCTTAAAGATATTCCTAACATTGACCTTTCCATTACTCTCTGAGAACGAATTAATTTATTTCGCATCGATTTTGTCAGTTTCCAAGTCTCGCAACCATACGTCACAGCTGGAATTATACATTCGTTACATTCTTTTCGTTTCATACAAACTGGGAAGCTACTTTTCGTAATGTCCCTGTGTTTACCGAAAGTTTTCCATCCCATTGTAATGAGTCTTTTTATTTCGCTATCGTTATCATTCGTTAATTTTAGTGTTTGTCCCAGGTAATTGTACTCCTTGACTTCTTCAAGAATTTCTCCATTTATTCTTTGGTGTTTGAGGATTAAACATTAGTTTTACTCCGGTTCATCTTTAGTCCTACTTTGAGACTGTCTCTGTTCAGGTCATTTAACATTTCTTGCAATGTCTCTGCTGTTTCTGAGATTGTGACAATGTCATCTGCAAATCTTAACTGATTTAGCTTTTCTCCATCTCTGTTCACTCCTTTGTTTTCCCAGTCTAGCTTTCTGAAAATACTTTCTAGGCATGCTGTAAATAGCTTTGGTGAAATTATATCTCTCTGACGCACGCCCTTCTCAATCTTAATTTTCTCTGAGTCCTTATGTAATTTAATTGTAGGAGTTCCCTTATGTTTTCGAGCAGTTTTACAATGTTCTCATTCACTCCTTGTTCTCGCAATGAATTTATAATTGCTATGTGCTCCACTGCGTCGAAAGCCTTTTCGTAATCAACAAAACCTAAGCACAGTGGTTTATTATATTCTGTAGTTTTCTCAGTTAGCTAATTCTTTGTGTGTAGATGATCAACAGTCGAGTACCTGCTTTGGAATCCTGCCTGTTCACGAGGTTGGTTTTCCTCCAAATTTGTAGTTATTCTGTTTGTAAGGACTTTAGTGAAGAGTTTGTAAATGACTGATAGCAAGCTAATGGATCGATAGTTACTAAGATCTTTTGAGTCACCTTTTTTGTAAAGTAAAAGAACTATTGCATTACACCATGTTTGGGGAATTTTCTTCCTTTTTATACATTGGGTAAACAAGTGAGCAAGCCTAGTTTGTACTTCTGCTCCTGCATCCAACAGTATATCTGCTACTATTCCATCTTCTCCCGAAGCTTTCCCTCTTATCATATTTTTGAGAGAATTATTTACTTCGTCTGGTTCGTTCGTTCGTAAGATTCCCTGCACCTATAGTGCAGGCCGGGCCATGCATTAGCCCGGTCAATGGGGTATGGTCTGGTTAAAAAACAGTAAGGGGGGTTGGACAGAACCTGGGGATTGCCCAGCACACACGTCTGGTCTCCTGGCTGGCTTTGTGGTGTGTGTGTTCGTCTGGTGTTACCTCAGGTTTTTCACTTGTGTCAACTGAAAAGTTAGCTGTTGGTACTACTGTCTTTGATGCATACAGTTCTTTGTAAAATTCTTCAACTCTCTTCAATATCCTATCTCTTCATTTAATGGCTTCACTGTTTTTGTCTTTTAGTGATGTAATTTGTTGCTTTCCAAGTGTCATTTTACTTAGGACCTGTTTCAGACTTTTTCCTTTTTTGATGGTTCCTTTGATTTGATCCATATTTCTCTTTCTTTTTTTTCTACTCTTTGTCTTTTGTTGATAAGCTTATTTAATTCCGCTCGTTCTATTTCATCTTTCTTTGTTTTACTTTCATTTCCTTTTTTTTTTTTTTTTTTTCATAAGCTCAAGTGTCTTTTCTGAATACTTCTTGGCTTTGGTTGCATTAGGTTTTCCTATACTACCTCCGCTGATTCTTTTAGCACTTTTGTTAGTCTGTCATTCAGCTCATCACTGTCACATTCAGCATTATTGAGAGCCTGAAATCTGTTCCTTATTTCCAACTGAAAGGCTGCTTTGTTTTCATTGACTTTTATTGGGCATATCTTTGTATCTTTAATCATCTTCTTTCTTTCACTTTTGAAATTGAATCTTGTTGTGCAACCCACCATTCTATGGTTACTTCCGATATTTACTTTGTTGATAACCGTGACATTTGTGATCGTGATTTATTTGCCATAATGAAGTCGATTTCATTCTTTGTTTCTCCATTTGGGCTTCTCCAGGTCCACTTTCTCTCTGTTCTTTTGTGAAAGAATGTGTTCATTATTTTCATGTTAAACATTTCTGCAAAGTTTACCAACATTTCTCCTCTTTCGTTCCTTTCTCCCACTCTAAATTGTCCCATACACGCTTCTCCATTTTTTGATTTTCCAACTTTTGCATTGAAGTCTCCCATGAGTATAGTATAGGTGGTCTTTTCCTCTTCCATAATCTGGGAGATGTCATCACAGATTGCTTCAGTTTCTTCATCTGAGCTATGAGAAGTTAGTGCATATACTTGTATTACTTTCAGGCACAGATAGCATGAACACTGGATTGGACACTTCCCAGCCGTGTGCTCCCGCCGCTGCAGTAATGGTCCCAAAGCAGTATAAAATTGTCTTCCCCCATCCCTACGTGAGCTGAGGATGAAAATCAACCATTATGGTTGAAAATCCCACTGAGCACAGCTTTCTTCAGATCAGTATGCTCCCTCTCACTGGCTGCCTCTGACATCCTCCATTCCTCCCCCACTGAGTGAGCAGCTCTCAATCCGGGAGCCAATCACCGAGCATTTTTGATCAGCAGACCAATCAGTGTGTTCCATCTATGCACTATTAAGAATGTTTACAATTATCTACATTCAGTTTGGCGGCTAATCTTGCGGTAGTGAGTGTATCTTCCAGTGTTTGTACTATTATTTAATGATTTCATGACAATAATAGGCATTATGAGTGGCAGCAACAATGTGTTTGTGCATGTGGAAGATGAGGAGATACGAGTTGAGATATCAGCAACTTTCCAACGTAAGAAAAATAGTAAGGAATGTCCGAATGAGAAAGAGGGGAAAGTCAACAAAGTATAGGTTTTACGTAATTCTGGTAAGGCATTCGTCAGTCATGACACTGGGGAAAATGTCTCACAGCGAAAAATAGGGCCTGCATGTAATGACGGATGCTTTGAGAAGCTGACACGGCCTGTAATTGAGGTAGTGGTAGAAAATTGGGTCTTGCTGACTAAAACAACTGCATACTGTACCGACAATCACTCAGCAACCAAGTAATTTAAGTTACCAGTACACCTGCAAAGTCCCAGACTGTGATACTGTGATTTATACAGTCTAAGTATAATAATACTGAGTCACGTGTGTAAAATAAAGCCTCCTTGATATCTTTGGACTAGGTGAGAAGCATGTTAAGCTGGTGGTGAAGAAAAGTATTACTAAACTGAAGGCACCATGTGTTCATGATATTAATAGTTTGCCTACACTTTCATCCAAATTGCCCTAATCAGCCAAGCCTGTTCCTGAAATTGATGACTGAAAAATATCCAGATGTGGAGAAAGTCAAAGACATTTATTCCATCACCCAGCTCAGGATCTACACTATTGGTTTTCCTCCACTAAGGCAGGACACTTGCAACTTAGGCTATGAGACCTCATGAAAGTTAATGTTAAAAATGGTTTGGTTCAATTGTTTCTTTTGTAACTTCTTAGCGATCTCTGTAATTATTGTGTATCTATTGTACACCACATCAGTGACTTGCTGACTAGTCAACAGTCTGGGCTATGGGGGTTGATGCAGAAACATTGCACAAAACAGTACCAAACATTTTTGTCAAATTTACTTAAAAAGATTCTCCAACAGTTGATATTCTACTGCTGGAATAATCTGTGTAGCTTACCTGTGTTTTCAGATTGAGTGTTATTGCTTGAATGCTCGTCAGTATGGTGAAGTGAGCAGCCTTCAACTGTAGATCGGGTTATAGGCCCACGAAACAGGAAGAGATGATGAAGAGGGGTGAGACTCCTCCATGCAAGAAGCATGTTTTCACCTTCCCCCAGAAGGCTGAAATCGGGGCAAAGTGGGTTGCTGCCATCCGACGTGAAGACAGTGGCTGGAGCCCCGACCACAGTGGTGTCTGCGAGCTGCACTTCAAGCCACAGGACTTTGTTGTGGGTGTTGCCCCCCAGACCAAGAAAGAATGACAGCGCCTCAAGCTCAAGCCTGATGCCATCTCATCAGTCTTCAACAACTACCAAGAAACAGCAAGACCAGCAGTAGTGGAGGAGTGCCCAACTAGCCGAGCCTTATCATCTGCTCGCTGGGCACATGAGCAACGTGTCCTCAACAATCAGACCAAGGATTTCTGTGATGCGGACAAGATCACAGCCCTGGATGACCTCTTCAACAAGCTATCTAATGAGACGCTGCCATCTGGCTTCAAGTATTTACCATGGAATGTAAAAAGTACATCACACTTCATTATATGTAGTGGAGTTATTAAAAATTATTTCAGGGTCACAGGCACAAAAATTGTGTTATGTACCAACCTAAAGGGATGTGTATGTTTTCAGACCTGTATTGATGCAGCTTCCCGGAGGTGACAAATTGATGACCATCAGGGCTGAGGTGACTGGCCTACTGATCATTCTCAGCAACGTCACCATCTACGCCAACCTCAACTTCGTGATTCATGCAAACGGAATGCAGCTGTCTCTAAGAAAGGTCAACGTTCTCGATATTCAGATTTCTTCCTTGGAGGCAGACTACGACCAAATACTAACTATGGGTGTGGATTGATGGATTTCTAAGAAATGTTTTTGTTTTCCAGGTTGCCGATATCACAGCCAAATCTGGTCAGTTTTCTGCACAGGGAGAGGTGTTGAATGTCATGGCGAGGGTCAAGAGTCTGGTTGCTGATACTAGTGACCATCTGGCAGTAGCTGCCAACATCTTGGAGAGTCTGGTCGATCAAGGCATTGATGATGAAGTCTGCTTGGTGGCTACTTTTGCACCAGAACAGTTGTGCCTGGTGTCTAAACCTCACCAGGGCAGGCGGTACTCTTCGTTTCTCATGGGGAACGCTGTTGTCTGGGACAGGACGAGTCCCAAGC
The DNA here is from genome assembly GCF_032717465.1 of Coenobita brevimanus. Lineage (NCBI taxonomy): Eukaryota > Metazoa > Arthropoda > Malacostraca > Decapoda > Coenobitidae > Coenobita > Coenobita brevimanus. The sequence goes on along the minus strand of NC_136968.1, from coordinate 13,306,119 downwards.
TGTACAGGATGATGCACAGCTGCGTTCTGTTCTGGTTGCCACACCCCAAAACTCTATGATGGCTCACCTCAGTACTGCAAGTGCAAAGCGGCCTCGATGGTGCAACTGACATATTTAGGTATGAGGGTGGCCAAGCTGGAACCACGTGTCTCATGAACCTGGCCATGGACGAGGTGTACACAGTCCAGTCCGTGGAGCTGGCAGGCAGCAGGGTGTATGGAGAGACTGCAGGGGTGGTTACCAAAACCTTGTTTTGTATGCACATCAACTCTGTTGCCAGCAAGTACGAAGACATGGTCAGCATGCTGCCTGTGCCACACGCGACCAGGGACGACATCAAGACAACGTTCAACGAAGTGCTGCAACGTTTGATGGAGTTGGGCTACAAAGTTGTGTCTGTCACCACGGACAAATGCTGCACCAACCAGAGTTGGCACAACTTGCTTAGTAGTGACAGGCACCACCCAGAGTTCATCTTGAACCCCTACTCTGCAGACAAGGACTGTATCTATACTCTGTATGATACAGTTCACATCTTCAAGAACTTGTTCTATGGCCTTCTGAGTCACAGGACTCTTACCTTTCCTCCCTTCACTTGTTCTGAGGTGAGAAAGAGCACTTTTTTGTTTTAACTCCTAGATGACCAGCAATTGTCATTCAAAAAGTAGTTTGGATGGGTAATTGAGTTTTCTTCCCTCTGTTGCTTTTCTACATGCTGCCTAGCTTGACTTTTGACAAGAACGAGTGGTTGTATAAATAATTTTTTCAGAATCCACGTCAGCTCCAAGTTGACTTCAGTCATCTGACCAAGGTGTACAACATGGAGCATGGTCATCCAGGCAAGCTGGTCTACAAGCTGACCGACAAAGTACTGGAGCGCGTCAACATTGGGCTCGCAGCATCAGCCACCTACGAGAGCACCTGCAAGGCCTTGCGACACTCTGCTGAGAACAGGCCTGACTGCGAGGGCTTTGTTGACACCGCAGAGTTCTTGGAGTTGGTTCGCCGATGGTTTAATATCTGCAAAGTCAAGTTGAGTTTCATGGCGCACCATCTCCACGACAAGGACCGTGTGGAGTTTCACGCAAGGAAGCTGAGAGATTTCTCAAGTTCCTGGGTGAATTCGGCGACTCCATGTGCAGCTGGCATGAAGCTGAAGTCCCGACCTCTGCCAAAATCACCAAGGACACGTCCCTGGCTGTTTACTACACCTCACGAGGACTGGTGGGCCTGATCAGATACCTACTCGACAGGCATAATACTATCTTGGATTAAGGGTTGTTGGGCAGGGTCCAATCAGACAGGATTGAATCACATTTTGGACACCTGAGGAAGTTGGCAGGCAGTAACTATTGGGCCAGTGTTCGGCAATTCATGGAGAATGAGGCAATGATCAGGGCCAGGAGTTTGAACTGGTGGTCAGGCTACAACGTCAGAGATCTAACCAGTGAGATGACTACTTGTCGGCATGAACGCGAGGTTATGGACATGCAGGTGGCGAAGGAATTGATGGAGGTGGCTGACCAAGCAGAACATGAAGAGCTAGATGACTCCATAAAAGGTGCTTGGGTCACATTGCTGGTTACCTGGCCCATTCAGCAACCTGAGGGAACAAGTGTAGTGCCTGTGCTGACCAGCTGGTTGACAGACAGGCTGCACTGCTAGACGTTAGGCTTGAAGAGAATCCTGGTGAACAGGTGGAGACCATCTACAGGTTGTTCACCGAGCTGTTGGATCACGGCAAGCTCCTCGTCCCATCTTCCACTGCCATCGACATCACACTGAACATCTGCCATATCTGGCAAGGTCTGGTGAAGAAGGAGACCAGTCGATGCAAGCTGCTGGAGTGTTCCTCATGCAGGAGGGTGTTTGTGGAGGTGGCAAGCGTCCTGATAACCGAGAATGCCCAGCTGAGTGAGGCCTCCTGTTATGAAGGGCACAGCTTTGTGGACAAGCTCATCCAACAGATGGTTGGTGCCCTCTTCAACCTATTTGCTGGCAACATGGTGTCCGACATCAACAGTGATGCCCATGCCAAGCGCAGGGTTGATGCTTCCACACAGCATGTAGCTAGGTCACAAAGTGATGATAAGCGGCGCAAGCTGACAGGAATGAAAAAGTGTTGACGTGCCATGTAATGTACAGTGACGTTCAGTTGCACTTACTGAATATATATTTGTGTTAGATACATTTGTTTTTGTGCAAAGCCATTATTTTATCTGACTTCTGTTGACTAGAAGCCAAGATAATGAGGACAGAATGTGAAGGATCACTTTCTGGTTTTGGGGCCATTACTGCAAATCAGTGAATCAGAGTGTCCAGTGTTTATGTTATCTGTGTTTCAGGATATAATTTTTGCTCAGTCTGATTACAACCACTGCTGCTCTGTCAGATACACTGCTGAATTTAACCCACCAAATGCTGGCTATTTTTAGCCCTATGGGTCACCCCAGTGCCGGCCATTTTTCAACCTTTTTTTTGGGGCAAAGATGATAGATTTTGATGTGGAAACAACGAATTTCGCTATTAGAATGCTCACTGAGACTCGGAAATGAGTTTTATTGAGTACTGCATACTTGTGTACGGGTATAGCCGCTCTCTCATGCTCACCACGTACGTGAGAGAATGCCGTTTTCTGTGTAAGGTATACTCTGGTAATTATGCTGGGAAGGTATAACAATGTTCAGTACACTTTTCTTATTACTTATTACTTCAGCATCTATCATAATTTACGTGTCGTTCTCACTGTGAATGCATTATCTTACACTTACTTGAAGATAGATACAACCAGACTTCATTACATACAGTCCTGGCACTTACAAGAAGGTATTTACAACTTGACTTCACTATATAGTCCTTACACTTACAAGAAAATATTTACAACTTACACTTACATGAAAATATTTACAAAATGCCTTCACTATGTACAGCACTGGGTGAGGCACACAGGCAGAGTGAGGCAGAGCGAGTGTGAGGAGGGGAACGAGTGAGTGTATGGCCTTGATAACCAGGAGGATGGTAGAAGAACAGTTACCGTACATGCCTGCCAATTTTTACGTGCGAATCTTGAAAAATGCAGTCACAGTGAAGTTTTTTATTTTAAACCATTTTAAAATGGCACTGGCAATGGCCGCGGAATTGTGTCAGACCGTTTTAAAAAGGCACTGGGACGTGGCAGGTTAACAATGTTGTCTGCAAGATTTCTGTTACTTAGAAATCCTACACCACTAACTCTTTCATATTCCCTTCCTCTGTAGTAAAATAGGTGACCACTGTCATCGAGCTGAATTACTTTTTCTTCTTTTCTATGGGTCTCACTCAAATCTACAATATCCCAACTAATGTTTTCCAGTTCAGCCATTAAGTTATCAAGTTTGTAATCTTCAGCGATTTCTTACATTGTATGCACAGATCTTCATGGATTTAAGAGTGTTTAATATCTCAGTCTCTAACTTGTCAACACAGTACCTACAGTACTCACTTTTGGTGGCACACTGCCCGTAAGCACAGGATGCAGTGCGATTGGACCTTTAGTAGACGACGATCCAACAGAAACCCCCATCAAATACTTTGCAATAGAACTCATGTTTGGTTGGAAGGATTATGGCAAATAATCTCACCTCCCTGCCACAGTTTCTGGTGAGATGTAATTTTTCTGCCACCTTATTCATTATATTCGGAGGATTCCTATATATCTATAGGGGGTTCCATGGTCTGCGCCGTCTAAGACGGTACCTTGCATATCTACAAGGCCATCCCCTATCCGCCACCTGGGGACGTGCCAGGTAGCAGTGGGATCCTGCCCATAGATATATATATATATATATATATATATATATATATATATATAATAGGGTATCTTTACTGTATTACTATAGGGGGGAGAATTAATTCTGGAATATTTTGTTTGCTGGACGTGTATATTGTGAGTTTAGGTGTAAACTCTTGAGACACCAAATTTTACCCGAATCGAATGATATTAACAGGTGCCGCATCTTACCCAATGTTTGAGTCTGATATGCACATTTATTGTTGTGATAATAATCTTTATTATCGTCCACCTTATGAGGTGGAGGGATAATGTTTTTGCCTGTGTGTGTGTGTGTGTGTGTGTGTGTGTGTGTGTTCTTACCTAATTGATCTTACCTAATTGTATCTTTACAGGAATGAGTCAAGCTCGTACTGTCCCGTGTCTTAAACCATATTTATCGTACATATCCTTAAATTTGTGAATTATTTTGGCACGCACTATTTCATTCGGTAGTGTATTCCATTGATCAATTGCTCTGTTTGGGAAACTGAATTTCCTAACGTCTTTATCACCTCTCTTCTTATGCAGTTTTTTGCAGTGTCCTCTTGCTGATGCTTCTCCATATGTTAAGTAATCATTTATGTCTATTTTCTCCTTCCTTGATATGCACTTATACAGCATTATCATGTCACCTCTTTTCCTTCTCTCCTGTAGTGTTGGTAGATTCAGTTTATTTAGTCTTTCTTCGTAGCTTAGGTCCCTAAGTTTGGTATCCATCTTGTAGCAGCCCTTTGAACTTTTTCAGTCTTGTCTATGTGTTTTTTGAGATGAGGACTCCAGACTACTGATGCATATTCCTGGGTTGGTCTAATGAATGATGTTATTATCCTTCTTAGCATGTCTTCATTTATGTATGTGAATGCTATTCTCATATTTGCAAGCAGTGTATACATGTTCCGTACCTTCTCGCTGATGTGGTCAGCCGGAGATAGTCTGTTAATGATAATCACACCTAGGTCCTTCTCTCTTTCTGATGTGTATAGGGTTTTATTTCCTAACGTATAATCCCAGTCAGGTCTTTTTCCACTTTTACCAAACTTGATTACATGACACTTGTCCACACTGAATTCCATCTGCCATGTATTACTCCATTCATGAAGTTTATTTAATTCTTCTTGTAGCTCTTTACAAGAGTCTGTGTTAGTAACTCTCCTTTGTATTTTTGCATCATCTGCAAACATATTTAGATAGCTTTCATTTCCAGTGTTACTGTTTATATCATTTATATACACTAAAAACATGATTGGTGCCAGCACTGAACCCTGTGGTACTCCACTAGTCACTTCTTTCCATGATGAGTAGTTTCCCCTTAGTACTGTTCTCATTTCTCTTTTTATGAGAAAATCTTGCATCCAACAAAACAGTTTGCCTCGAATTCCTCCTTGATGGTACAGTTTCCATAAAAGTCTTTGGTGTGGTACTGTGTCAAATGCTTTCTTGAAATCTAAATAGATACTGTCCACCCATCCTTCTCTTTCCTGTATTGTGTTTGTTACTCTGTCATAGTAGTTCAACAGATTAGTAACACATGATTTTCCTTTTCTGAAACCAAACTGTCTTTCTGTTATCATACTGTATTCTTCTAGATGATTTACCCAAGCTTTTCTTATAAGCTTTTCTAATACCTTGCGTACAACACTGGTCAGTGATACTGGTCGGTAGTTGAGTGGATTTTGTCTATTTCCTTTCTTGAATAAGGGGACAATATTTGCTTTCTTCCAAATATCTGGTAGTTTACCTTGAATCAAAGATTTCTTGAAAATTAAAAATAATGGTTTACTTAACTCCTTTGCACATTCTCGTAGTACCCAACATGCAATTTCATCAGGACCACTTGCTTTTCCTCTGTCTAATTTACTTAACTCCTCCTGTATTACTTTTTCTTCTATTTGTATATCTGGTAGTATGTGTGGACATGCATGTTCCACATAGTCTCTCTCAATTTTTTTTTCTTCTGTAAAAACTAATTGGAAATTCTTATTTAGTGCTTCACAAATATCTTTCTCTTGTGTATAGGTGATTCTCTCATCCATAATGGATTGTATTATATCTTTTACTTTGGTTTTACTTCTGATGTAGCTGTAAAATAGCTTTGGTTGATCACTACTTTTATTTATTATATCCTCCTCTATCTGTTTTTGGGCTTCCCTCCTTATTCTTGTATAATCGTTTCTTGCCTGTCTGTAATTATTATACGCCCTTTCACTATTGTGTCTTCTGTATCTATTCCACAACAAATCTCATCTTTCTTTTGAATTTTTACATTCTGTATTGAACCATTTCTGTATTTTCTTATCTGCTTCTTTGTGCTGTGGGATGTACTTCTGGACTCCTATTTCATAAAATTCACAGAATTTTTTAAACAGCATTTAAATCTTGTCCTCTAAGCTCATTTTCCCAATCAACTTCTAAGAAATACTTCTTTAGGTCTTGATAATTTTCCTTTTTATAGTTTAGGCTCTTTTTGTAACTTTCATTGCTGTTAACTATGTCATATGCTATCCTGAAGTAATTTAGTACTGCATGATCCCTTTTGTCGAGTGGAGGGTGATATATTAAACTGTCAATATCATTTTCTTGCCTAGTAAATATTAGATCTAGCATTGAAGGTACATGGAGTCCTCTTTTTCTGGTGGTTTCCCTCGCATGCTGTGTTAGGAAAAACTCTTGCACGAGATCCAGGAGCTTTTGGTCCCAACAGCTTTCTTGGCTAATTTTATCTAGAGTATTCCAATTTATATTTGTATTAAAATCTCCAGTTAGTATAATTCTTTCTGATTTCTCTTCCATTTTATGTAGTAATGATCTTAAACTTTGAATTGTACTCTCTGCCAGGTCCTCAAATTCGTCTCTTTCCCATGTGTTTGATCTGGGTGGCATGTACAAACTGGCTACAATTACTTTCCCTTCAGATGTGTTGATCTCTACTGCAATAAGTTCTGCTTGTGATGGTATATCTAGTTTTATTTCATTGACTTTTAGATATTTCTTAGTTAATATTATAATTCCTTCTCCTTTTTTTAAATTTCTGTCTCTTCTCCATATATTGTATTCCTCTAAGTTTAGTATGTCATTGGATATCCTTGGTGTTAATTTTGTTTCAGTTAGGCATATTATATGTGGTTCATTTTCTCTGACATAATCATTCATCTCTAGTGATTTAGATACCATTCCATCCACATTTGAGTACATCAACTTTACCATCTTGTTTATATACTTGTCATGACATGGTTCTACTACCTTCCTCCTTTTTATTCCTTCCTGTTTATTTACCACTTTCGTATCTGCAATCCTATTACTTTGCAAAAAAAATGTGTTCTTCTCCTCTTCTGATCTTCCCTCTTTTTTTGTTTTTGCTTCCTCCCTCTTCTCTTTCAGTAATTCCAGTTCCTCTTGTGTTAGGCATCTTTTTATCCATACATTTTTGAACTCCTCTTTTTCCATAAGATTCTTTGCATTTTTTAGTATCTCCTCCACAGTGTTTACACTGTGGAAAGTTACGTCTTGTTTTTCTCGTATTTCCCTAACCTTTTGTGTTCCTCTATATCTATACAACAGATTTCCTCTGATACTTCTTTCAGTAAGCTCATTACATTTGCCATCTCCTGTTTGTCTCTTGAGATCTTGTTTTTTACTTCTTCCTCTTCTATGCCAGTGATTACTATAGATTTGTTGATATCTACTGAATCTCCGATTAACTTTGGGTTGTTTTGGATTCTTTTCACTTCCTTTTTAATGCTTTTTTCCTCTACCCTTGTTTCTAAGTCTTTCTTTACTTTCACCATTTCAGCATACGTGGTTTCCACATCATTTTTGTAGCTTTGCACAGCTTCGTTCACCTGTGTTATCTTCTGTGTGTGTGTGTGTTCCCATTACATCTCATGAACGGCTTGAGCTATCAAGATGAAACTTTCAGGGTATGAAGATGTAGTCAAAATACTGACCGAATTCGAAAATAGGCACTCGGGGTCAACGTCAAGGTCACCAAAATGGCTGCCAAAAAGTCAGCTAGTTTATATTGGCCGCCTTTAGCACCATTATATCTCATGAACGGCTTGAACCATGCCTTCAGGGTATCAAGATATGGCCAAAATCTTAGGCTTGGCCAACACCATACTCTTATGGGCGATTAGCGTTCGGCTTCCGAATGTTTTTCTCTCATTTGAAAAGAAGTGAGTGCTTTATGCCTACTTCACTGGATGCTATAGTCTAGTAATACTGGGATTTGCCTTTTGAGTTATTATTAAGCACTTCTTTGCTTTGATTGAGGTGAAATTGTCAGTGACAATGATGACAAACAGGAGGAAAACCAAGATTTGGCTTGTTGGCCCACCAAGTGATATACTACCTGGAAGTAAGTTACCTCCTTGTGGAGAAGTGTTAGTGCGACTTTTCTACCTGATGCGAACAGAGATACAAGCACTGAGGGATTCAGCATGTATTCTGTCTAAGGAATTAGGGGGGTTCTGGGAGAGAGCTCGCATTCCTGCATCTGAGTCACGGATTTGTATCCCCCAAATCGAATCTCTCTATAAAGAATGGAGAAAGCTGTAGATGGGTAAGAACCAGAATACAGAAAGAGAGGAGAAGAAGAGAAAGAACTTCCAAGAACAGATGAAAGATCTCTTTGATACTGCACACACGATGCCTTAGACCTCATTAAAAATCGTGAGGTTAAGGAGTTTCTTATGGCTCAGAGGAAGAAAGGGAGGTGAAGCTCTATGCTCTGTATTGATGTCAAACTCCACCGGAAAGAACGGAGACAGAGATAGAGACAACAAACTGAACAGGAGAGGAAAGAGTGTGAGGAATGTCATTGGACAGTAAAAGAGGAAATAGTGGAGCTGGAGGACAGCCCAACTAGTGATGAAAACGAAGCAGGTGACGATTATACAGATATAGCCGTTCCTTTCTTTTCGGCTGCAGCTCCTCCTCTGAAACGCCAACGAGCATGAAAAACGGTTCACTTCTCGTTGCTGCTGCTTTAGATCGGACCAAGACTTCAGACCGTGCTGCAGTTCATATGCTTTCTGTGACCATTTCTGCCCGTGGACAATATCCAGCAATGTATACTATTAACACGCAAAGTATCTGCCGAGATCGAATCAAGAGTCGGAGGGAATCTGCAGAATGGCTGCACAAATCATTCCATCTAACTGTGCCACTTGTAGTGCACTGGGATGGAAAACTAATTCCCGATGTAACAGGAGCAAATGTAACTAAATGCCTTCCAATGCTCGTCTCAGGTGATGGAGTTTCAAAGCTTTTGAATGTACCCAGTTTGGAATCAGAGACAGGAAAGTCCATGACCACTGTCATCACTGAAACCTTGAATGACTGCAGTATTATCTGAATGTGTGGTAGGAATGGCATTCGACACCACTGCCAGCAATACTGGATTGTGGGCAGGGACGTGCACCCTTATACAGCAACAGTTGCACAAGGACCTCCTCCACCTGGCTTGTTGGCATCACATTTTGAGATCCTTGTTCAAAAGGCATTCAGCATTTGCCTTGGACCGTCCTCTGGTCCCGACATTCACATATTCAAGTGGTTCACAATCTAATGGTTGACACAACACACTTTCAGACCTTGAAGGACAATGAGGAAATGGCAGTGACTGATAATGGGCAATGTGATGAGCTCATAGCATTTTGTATGAAACAGTTGCAAGAAAACCAACCTTGACATGATTATCGAGAACTGCTAGAACTGTCCATTGTTGTCTTGGGTTGTGTACCGTCCTGTGGAACACGGTTTCAGCACCCTGGTGCTCGCCACCATGCCAAATGGATGGCTAAAGTTATATACAACATCAAAGTCCATCTTTTTCATCATCAGACAAGCATCACACTGAAGCAAGGCCGAGGACTGAAGCAGTTTGTTGTATTCATCAAGAAGCAATACCTGAAATCATAGTTCATGGCAACCAAAGCAGCTCTAGTTCCAGCAAACGATCCGAGGCTTCTCCAGGAATTGTCACTTACCCTGATAAGGACATCTCACACGTCTGCTTGAAAGCATATGGTCGTCACTTGTGGTACTTGTCAGAGCAATGAGTTGGATTGGCCTTTTTCGATCCAGCTGTTGACCCTAAAGAGAAGCGAAAAATGATGATGGCTATAACAAAGAAAGCAACGATCAGCTAAAGACAGCAACAGTTGAACTTGAGGTGACAACACTGAATCAGAAAACAGTTTCAAGTTTTGTGACCAGCAACACCAAGAAGATATTCACTCTGCTTGGCCTTCCGTATTCATTCCTAGAATTGGATCCATCTACATGGGAATGTCCTGAGGATTACAGGGAAGCTGAGTGCATCATGCAGGGGCTACAGGTAAGAAGTGACTTTACTGAAAGAGGATGAGCATTGATTCAGGAGTTTAATCTCCTATTGACCAAGAATAAAGATCAATGGCAATTTCTTCTCCAGGTCGTTGAGCAGCACAGACAAGTGTATCCAGATGGAAAGAAGGCTACAGCTGGCAGCAATTACAAGCCATAAAACTAGGCAAAAATGGGTGGGAGTTGGATTCCCATGATACCGACCCCAGTGAGGGGCTAATACTCTGCAAAGAAGGGGCCCTAGGTAACCCAATGGCATATTAACACATGCCGTAAAAGTATAACTTCGAACATGATGCAGCACCAGTTAAAATTATCTAATAAGCATGAAGATTTGCATACACTATTTTTTAATCAATAGAAATGATGTTCCACAGCAACTGAGACAACTTTTTCAAGTTCAAAGTTAACACCTCCATGCCGGGGTTTTTCCGACGTCGCCCACTCCTCGGTACGGAGGATTTCCATGATTTGGGAAAAAATACCCTTTCTTGAAATCCTAATATTTGCCAAACTTAAATGGCTAGAGAAAAAATTAGAGATGCGTAAGACTCAAGACCGCTTCCTATTTGAAATGAAAGTATCCCTGTGTCTCCAGGTGGTCCGGTTAATGAGTAAGGAAGAGTTAAAGATGACTGTTTTTTTCCTGTTTTGATGGACTTATCTGACCGCGCGCCACTGCCAGTGACCTTGGACTCACTGGCTATAGTAGCCGCAGCGAGAAATGAACGCTGTGGTGGGGCAGCCGGGATGACCGGGGATTCCCCCACTCTAGCCATATCTACATGTCACCGACCATCGGCCACCGCTGCAGCCCCGCTCCATGATCCTTACCCTGTGTCTCTGGCTTTCTCTTTCTCTCTCGGTTTCTATATAAACTGCTGTATTTCCGAAACTAATTATGAAATTATTATGACTTTTGTTCCACACCACCTTTGAGGTAAAAATCAAGGAGAGTTTTCTGTATAAAGGTTTCCCCCCCCTCCTAAATGTGGCATATGAGCGGGGGAGTGCGGCCTTGCCAATACCTCCACCTGACCTATAATTATACACTCGCCAGAACTGACCTGCCCTCAGACAAGGGGGGGGGAAACCTTTATACAGAAAACTCTCCTTGATTTTTACCTCAGTGGTGGTGTGGAACAAAAGTCATAATAATTTCATAATTAGTTTCGGAAATACAGCAGTTTAGATAGAAACTGAGAGAGAAAGAGAAAGCCAGAGACATAGGGTAAGGATCATGGAGCGGGGCTGCAGCGGTGGCCGATGGTCGGTGACATCCTATCTCTATGGTCGGTGACATGTGGATATGGCTACAGTGGGGGAATCCCCGGATGACCGGCTGCCCCACCACAGCGTTCATTTCTCGCTGCGGCTACTATAGCACTGCAGTGCCGACCGGAGTGGTGATTGTAGCACTGCCAGGTCTTCCTTCGAAAAACCCAGAATTTTCCACTCAGTCTTCAACTTTTCTTTACTCACTGTCACAAGATGAGTCATCATCCTGTTCATTTGCCTCTCCATAGGGTTTTCTGCCCGTTTCATAGCGCCACTATGCCCCGTAGTGTGTGGGAAAGGAATAACTCTTTGATTATCCGTACTAACTTGTTGCATCATTTATAATAATTTCCCTCTACTACGGCACTTGTATTTGCACTTGACATAACGATTAAAGGTAATTGTACTTTGAGAGGTAAATGCTCTGGCTGTTTCACACAGTAAGGTTGAGTATGAGGTAAATTGTACTAAATTTATGACTAATTTGTACGGTACTAATCAGGGGCATCGTGAAAATATTACTAACGTTATACACAACTTACGTTTTTTGTACTTCACATCACAAATACACTTATGCTAACATATTCACCATTATTTTCTGAGTAACGAGGGAAAAAAATTAGTTACAGCCAACCAGTTCATTTTCTTTCTCGCCTGTGAACTGGTTTTCTTTCATGTAGAAGGTAGGGTTACTCAAGGTATTTCCAATCACTGTTCCACAAATAATCATAAATAGTAACACTTATTGGAGTGCACTTGTAAAACTTATTATAAAATGCTTACTGTATATCATAACACTTAATAGATATAACTTATATCTTACATTTCACTTATGTATAAAAAACACACTTGTGCATACCTGTTTACTATTTACAATTTCCCACACCTGCTCAGTCACTGAGCCCTTTCCCTGGCGGTAAGGGCAGAATTTTCGCAAGTGTCGATGATGCTATCGGTCCCATGCGTAGAGGAGAGGAATTGGACAAAGAGGATGAGGAGGACGTCACTCTAAACTCTACCAGTGCCGTGTACAGACTGAGCCGTCCATCAGTGGGGTTCCTTGGGTACCTACCTACCCTATGCGGTTGTCATGGAAAATGGGTGGGGTTCAAAGGATGGTGGGAAGACGTTTGTGCTGTACCAGCCAACCGGCGTTGCTCCATGCCCCAAATCGTGACAATATAACATGTCAACCAGAGTGTTGGGGGTTAAAGTACCACCCTTATATATATATATATATATATATATATATATATATATATATATATAATCTCATCAGCCGTTTGAATGTCCACTGCAGGACCGGCCTATCCCGACCGAAGTCGGGACGATACAGCCAATGTATCTCTACCATGTGACTTTGGCGGTCTAGTAGAGATTGTATGTACAGTGAGAAGTGCTTGCAAGTGTAATTGTAGTGTTGGAGTGTCTTTGCATGTGTGTGTAGTCTGTGAACCAAGTTTAATTGGCCCGTGCAAGCCGACTGGGTGCAAGCATACTTTACAGTATGCGACACTGGTTCAACCACAGCATCTCTTGTGTCCGCCAATGCAGTATGTGGCCGGAAGAAAGCTCCCTAAAATTACCCTGGCGGGGAGCGAACTCTCGTTCTTCAGTGTACAAAAGCGCACACTTTACCACTGTATCACAGAGACTCTTATATGCAGTATATATACATACATATATATATATATATATATATATATATATATATAGAGAGAGAGAGAGAGAGAGAGAGAGATAATTGTTTGGTTTGTTAGAGCAATAACAACCTTTGGAAGGAATAATTTTCAACTCACTAATGAGCAGTGAAGATACAGTGGTGGTGTGAGGTGTGGTTGAAGGGAGTTGTTGATGTTCAGGATTATCGACCCAGCTCAAGTCAGCCTTGCTTAGTCATCACTGCCTTCCTTCGTGGTGGAGATGTTGGAGTTGGGGGTGGGGAAGAGTGGTGGTGGGGAAGAGTGTTGGAATTGGCGGTGGAAGGTCGGTTGTCGGCTGCTGTTGTGCTAACACAGATCGTCATGTCAAAACTGCAGTTCAAAAGAAGGTGCTTCCTACTCCTTCCTATTGCCTTCCTTACTTCATTTACTTCACTTCCTTACCACCAAATGTCGATAGACGTGGCCAAGGTCTAAATTAGATAAAGAGCGATTGTAAGGTGGGAGGATGACCGACAGCCATGGAAGACACATCTGCTATTGCCTGTGACTCGTTTAGGGGGGCATCCAGCAGACCACAGGCCCCAGTGGCCCTGAAAATCAGAGGGACCGTGGGTTGGTTTAATGCGAGGGAGGGGTACGGATTCATCAAGTGCCAGGATACAGGCACTGATGCTCTTGTGCACTGCCAGGCCATCATTAAACCAAACCCATGGCACTCCAACGCTCCACTGGGAATGGAGAGATGGTGGAGTTCAGTCTCTTTGGGACTCCTAATGGTCCTGAGGCTTGGGATGTTACTAGAATTGGAGGTGTGGCATTGCAGGGTTCTGCCCATGCACAGTGACGTCTCATGACCTGGGGATGTCAGGCCAGTGATCCTTTGAGTCCTTGGGAGATAAACACTGTCATGGAGATTTGCATCACAATGACGAAGGCTTTTTGCAGGGGTGATAAGGGGGCTTTGCATGTTCTCCTGCCCAAGATCTTCGAGGAGAACAGGCTGCCTCGCCTTGTCATCCCTGAGTGCTTCACCCTCGATGTACTGTACACTCAGTTCCTTGTCAACGGGAGTGCCAGGACCGGCAGCCATCACCTGCTGTCCCCTGCACAACACCACGGAAGAGGCTACAGCTGGATGCTCCTCTCAACAGGCAGACTGCAACTGCAATCACTGACCCTGCTCCGGAAATGGACACAGCAATAACCATGGCCAAAGTACACCATCAGCCGTTAGAGATTGAGGAGGGGCAGGACTCCTGTGACACCACCTCTATGGCCAAGGCAGCGTCGACCGGCTCCTTGGCTGAGAAGGAGGTCATTGAGTTGTCCCCTCCTCTGGTAGTGGATGGCACCCCACCTCGCACTCCCATCATCGACCACAAGGATCGGCTAGACGTATTCTCCTACCGACACTTCCTGACCCTCAGTGCCCACACCCGGTCGTACCAGCTCAGAGCTACCATCTACTCCAACCTCCACGGTCTGCTCTGGGCTGCTGATCAGGGTGAGGTGATCAAACCAGTGTTGTTCGTCAGGGGGGAGGAAGTGCATCTAAACGATCTTAGAGCATTCTATCCCATGCTTCCACCACGCTTGGCCCCCTAGATTGGCTGTCTCATGAGATGTGGGAGTGTTTTGTTGAATTGTGAAACTGAAAAGTTTGGCCTAATACCCCTCATTGCAGGTGATGACCATTAAAAAAAAATGTAAGATGTCTCCTTGATGTGCTGTAGATCGCATAACCCACCAGTGTTGATAGTGCCGCCTTTGTAGATAACCGCAGCTCAGGAAGTGGAGATTAACGTGGGCAGGTGTTGATGAAATCGTGAGGTGTTGGATGGCTCATTGTGGGCCGTGCTCTGTCTCACTTTTCCTTCTAGCTTTTCCTCTTGTCTCGTAAGTGGAGGTGATGAGTAGGCAGACTGGGGCTGATTGAGTAAATTGAGAAACAGTTACTTGAATGAAAAAGTTGGACAGTGTGATGTGACCTTACTGTCAGTGGCAGTTTGTGCTTGCTGCCATCCTCCTACTTAACTCTCTCCAAGCTCCCAACCTCCTTCTTTGCTCTGCCACCTTCTCTTTCTTTTTGCCTCTATCTTTGATTTCCTGACTATATATTACTGCTGAAACTACCGGCGAACTAAAATTGGGGTGTATGTGTGTGTACGTATGTGCGTGTGTGTGGGTCAGCCACGTGACCGGCACCTGATGAGAGGTGTTTGGCACATATGAGATTCTTGATTGTCTGGGCTGGGGGAAGTGTATTTTATCTCCTCCTGATGAACTTAGACATAACTACCTGCCCATTACATATTGTACTAGTGTTACATATTAACAGCTGTTACATATAAATGCCTGTAACTATTTTAATGCCGAGAGAGAGAGAGAGAGAGAGAGAGAGAGAGAGAGAGAGAGAGAGAGAGACAGACAGACAGACAGCACTGTGTATATGTGTGTGTGTGTTTGTCTGACAGACAGAGAGCACTGTGTATTTGTGTGTGTGTGTGTGTGTGTGTGTGTGTGTGTGTGTTCTTACCTAATTGTTCTTACCTAATTGTATCTTTACAGGAATGAGTCAAGCTCGTACTGTCCCGTGTCTTAAACCATATTTATCGTACATATCCTTAAATTTGTGAATTGTTTTGGCACACACTATTTCATTCGGTAGTGCATTCCACTGATCAATTGCTTTGTTCGGGAAACTGAATTTCCTTACGTCTTTATCACCTCTCTTCTTATGCAGTTTTTTGCAGTGTCCTCTTGCTGATGCTTCTCCATATGTTAAGTAATCATTTATGTCTATTTTCTCCTTCCCTGATATGCACTTATATAGCATTATCATGTCACCTCTTTTCCTTCTCTCCTGTAGTGTTGGTAGATTCAGTTTATTTAGTCTTTCTTCGTAGCTTAGGTCCCTTAAGCTTGGTATCCATCTTGTAGCGGCCCTTTGAACTTCTTCAATCTTGTCTATGTGTTTTTTTAGATGAGGACTCCAGACTACTGATGCATATTCCTGGGTTGGTCTAATGAATGATGTTACTATCCTTCTTAGCATGTCTTCATTTATGTATGTGAATGCTATTCTCATATTTGCAAGCAGTGTATACATGTTCCGTACCTTCTCGCTGATGTGGTCAGCCGGAGATAGTCTGTTATTGATAATCACACCTAGGTCTTTCTCTCTTTCTGATGTGTATAGGGTTTTATTTCCTAACTTATAATCCCAGTCAGGTCTTTTTCCACTTTTACCAAACTTGATTACATGACACTTGTCCACACTGAATTCCATTTGCCATGTATTACTCCATTCATGAAGTTTATTTAATTCTTCTTGTAGCTCTTTACAAGAGTCTGTGTTGGTAATTCTCCTTTGTATTTTTGCATCATCTGCAAACATATTCAGGTAGCTCTCATTTCCAGTGTTACTGTTTATATCATTTATATACGCTAAAAACATGATTGGTGCCAGCACTGAAACCTGTGGTACTCCTCTAGTCACTTCTTTCCATGATGAGTAGTTTCCTCTTAGTACTGTTCTCATTTCTCTTTTTATGAGAAAATCTTGCATCCAACAAAACAGTTTGCCTCGAATTCCTCCCTGATGGTACAGTTTCCATAAAAGTCTTTGGTGTGGTACTGTGTCAAAAGCTTTCTTGAAATCTAAATAGATACTGTCCACCCATCCTTCCCTTTCCTGTATTGTGCCTGTTACTCTGTCATAGTAGCTCAACAGATTAGTAACACATGATTTTCCTTTTCTGAAACCAAACTGTCTTTCTGTTATCATACTGTGTTCTTCTAGATGATTTACCCAAGCTTTTCTTATAAGCTTTTCTAATACCTTGCTTACAACACTGGTCAGTGATACTGGTCGGTAGTTGAGTGGATTTTGTCTATTTCCTTTCTTGAATATGGGGACAATATTTGCTTTCTTCCAAATATCAGGTAGTTTACCTTGACTCAAGGATTTCTTGAAAATTAAAAATAATGTTTTACTTAACTCCTTTGCACATTCTTGTAGTACCCAACATGAAATTTCATCAGGACCACTTGCTTTTCCTCTGTCTAATTTACTTAACTCCTCCTGTATTACTTTTTCTTCTATTTGTATATCTGGTAGTATGTGTGGACATGCATGTTCCACATAGTCCCTCTCAAAATTTTTTTCTTCTGTAAAAACTGATTGGAAATTCTTATTTAGTGCTTCACAAATATCTTTCTCTTGTGTATAATTGATTCCCTCGTCCGTAATGGATTGTATTATATCTTTTACTTTGGCTTTGCTTCTGATGTAGCTGTAAAACAGCTTTGGTTGATCACTACTTTTATTTATTATATCCTCCTCAAACTGTTTTTGGGCTTCCCTCCTTATTCTTGTATAATCGTTTCTTGCCTGTCTGTAATTATTATACGCCTTTTCACTATTGTGTCTTCTGTATCTATTCCACAACAAATCTCTTCTTTCTTTTGAATTTTTACATTCTGTATTGAACCATTTCTGTATTTTCTTATCTGCTTCTTTGTGCTGTGGGATGTACTTCTGGACTCCTATTTCATAAGATGCACAGAATTTTTTATATACAGCATTTAAATCTTGTCCTCTAAGCTCATTTTCCCAATCAACTTCTAAGAAATACTTCTTTAGGTCTTGATAATTTCCCTTTTTATAGTTTAGGCTCTTTTTGTAACTTTCATTGCTGTTAACTATGTCATATGCTATCCTGAAGTTGTAATTTAGTACTGCATGATCGCTTTTGTCGAGTGGAGGGTGATATATTAAACTGTCAATATCATTTTCTTGCCTAGTAAATATTAGATCTAGCACTGAAGGTACATCGAGTCCTCTTTTTCTGGTGGTTTCCCTCACATGTTGCGTTAGGAAAAACTCTTGCACGAGATCCAGGAGCTTTTGGTCCCAACAGCTTTCTTGGCTAATTATAACTAGAGTATTCCAATTTATATTTGTATTAAAATCTCCAGTTAGTATAATTCTTTCCGATTTCTCTTCCATTTTATGTAGTAATGATCTTAAACTCTGAATTGTACTCTCTGCCAGGTCCTCAAATTCGTCTCTTTCCCATGTGTTTGATCTGGGTGGCATGTACAAATTGGCTACAATTACTTTCCCCTCAGATGTGTTGATCTCTACTGCAATCAGTTCTACTTGTGATGGTATATCTAGTTTTATTTCATTGACTTTTAGATTTTTCTTAGTTAATATTATAATTCCTCCTCCTTTTTTTAAATTTCTGTCTCTTCTCCATGTATTGTATTCCTCTAAGTTAGTTTAGTATGTCATTGGATATCCTTGGTGTTAATTTTGTTTCAGTTAGGCATATTATTTGTGGTTCATTTTCTCCGACATAATCATTCATCTCTAGTAATTTAGATACCATTCCATCCACATTTGAGTACATTAACTTTATCATCTTGTGTGTGTTTGTGTGTTTGTGTTTGTGTATGTGTGTGTGTTCTTATCTACCTAATTGTTCTTACTTAACTGTATCTTTACAGGAATGAGTCAAGCTCGTACTGTCCCGTGTCTTAAACCATATTTATCGTACATATCCTTAAATTTGTGAATTGTTTTGGCACACACTATTTCATTCTGTAGTGCATTCCACTGATCAATTGCTCTGTTTGGGAAACTGAATTTCCTTACGTCTTTATCACTTCTCTTCTTATGCAGTTTTTTGCAGTGTCCTCTTGCTGATGCTTCCCCATAGGTTAAGTAATCATTTATGTCTATTTTCTCCTTCCCTGATATGCATTTATATAGCATTATCATGTGTGTGTGTGTGTGTGTGTGTGTTCTTACCTAATTGTTCTTACCTAATTGTATCTCTACAGGAATGAGTCAAGCTCGTATTGTCCCGTGTCTTAGACCATACTTGTCGTGTGTGTGTGTGTGTGTGTGTGTGAGTTGGTCATTCATAAAATTAATTACTATTTCCTCCCTCATTATTGGAGTAAGACATACTAAGGCACCGGGGATATCTCCTGTAGTATATGGAGCAGAATTTTTGTGTGAAACTCAATAGAATGGACTTGCATTGTCAAATTCTTGCATAGGAATTCATCTCCATCGAAATGTTATATAAGTAGGATAAGAATTGTACAGTGTGTGGCCAAACCATTCTGATATGAGGGATGGTATGGACGTTTTATAAACCTCTCTTCTCAGACATCTTCATTAACCCGCACCGCGCTAGCTATTTTTGCCCTATGGGTCACCTCTGTGCCGGCCATTTTTTGAACTTTTTTTTTGGCTGAAATAATAGATTTTGATGTGAAAACAACGAATTTCACCATTAAAATACTCACCAAAGCTCGGAAATAGGTTTTATTGAGTACTGCATTCTCGTATACAAGTATTCCCGCTATCACGCTCACAGTGTAGGTGAGAGAAAGCCGTTTTCTATGTAAGGCAGACTCAGGTATTTATGCTGGGAAGGTATAGCAATGTTCAGTACACTTTTCTGATTACTTATTACTTCAACATCTATCACAATTTGTGTGTCTCTCTCGCTGTGAATGCGTTGTCTTACACTTACTTGAGGATAGGTACAACCTGACTTCACTATGTATAATCCTGGCACTTGCGAGAAGATATTTACAAATTGACTTCACTATGTACAGTCCTTACGCTTACAGGAAAATATTTACAACTTGATTTCACTATGTATAGTGCTTACACTTACGTGAAAATATTTACAACATGCGTTCACTATGTACAGCGCTGGGTAAGGCACACAGGCAGAGTGAGGCAGAATGAGAGTAAGGGGGAGAACAAGAGGGTGTATGGCCTTGACTGTCGGAGGCCTGATAAGGAAACAGTTACCATACATGCCTGCCAATCATGAAAAATGCGGTCACAGCGAATTTTTAAATTTTAAGCTATTTTAAAACGGCACTGGCAATGACCATGGATTTTCATCATACCATTTTAAAACGGCAATGGCATGCGGTGGGTAAAAAAAAAAAAAAAAGCTAAAGCTTTGAATATTGTACATTTAGTGGCCCAAGGATACAACTGCATTTTGGCATTAAGAATTTGTAGTTGTTGTTAATGCCTATTTTTTTTTTTCTTTTTTTCAAATATTTTTCTAAAAAATGGCTGAGCCATCACTGCTCTCCCCTACAAAGACGTAATTTTCAAGAACTCCTTATAATTATTGCATTTTATCACTATAGGCTATATAAAATTTAATATTATCACTTATTACTACAAAAACTCTTCGCAATCCTGAAGTAACATATGTGTGAAGAGTTGGCAAGTGAATAAAGAATGTCGCACTTGACCACCAAATTATCACATATTTACTTATGTTTCTCTAGTTTACTACTAGTTATGGACTTATGATGTTAATATCTGTCTCTGTAAGTACTTATTTTTGGTCTCATAAAACTATAAAACACTTTCTGCCTTGTGTAGGGCACTGATGTACCATTTGCCACTGTCTCCTTAACTGATGAGTATTACACTAATTATTTATTATCACATGTACCAAACCAGGATAGTCGCACATTTTTACAATCTTTTCTGACTTAGAAGAGTTTGGAGGTTGGTAGGCATGGAAGCACTCTCCCATACAAATGTCCACCTTTCACCTGGCACAGTCACATTTGCTCAAATTTTACCCTTTTTGTCTCCCCACTTCCACCTTCTCCCCCTTGGAGTTGCTGTTATTTGTATAACTGGATGGTTAGTGGCACCACATGAGTGACTAGGCGCACTTCACTCTTGGTCGGGCAGTGGGTGAAGTGAGGTAGTTGGGAGAAACAGGGCAACATCCTCACTCCATGGTGGCCAGTGGGTGATTGAGTGGTGCAACACCTTCAGGCAGACAGGGAGGGTCCCATGTGATCACTCATTGAGCAGAAACACGAGTTAGGCGGAAATAATTGATCCTGAAAAGTATGAAATCTCCCGCAGTCTTGTGGAAAGCCCATTGCAGCTGAATGCAAACTCCTTTAAGAAGGAACACTGTACTCTAAGGGTTAATAAAATAATAAAATCATGTCTTATCATGTCTTATCACCCTGAAAATTCATCACGTTTTGATCCCAAGAAAGCCAATTGGAATTATTTATGCTATTTTCTTTTGTGAAAATGCTGAGAAAGGAGTTGTCCAGAATCGCTTCTTTTGGTGGGTTATCACGAACAAAATTGCTTTTTGAATTTAACCTGTCCTATCTTTTCAATTTTTCTTACTGCTCTCAGAGTGGAAAAAAATCTTTGACTTTGGTTCGAGAAAATTATTTATCTTATAGTCTCGTTTGGCTCTCTGGATAGTTTCTGTATACTGCTGTTGCCATTTCAAATATTTGGTACTGTTTGGCTCTCTGGATAGTTTCTGTATACTGCTGTTGCCATTTCAAATATTTGGTACTGTTTGGCTCTCTGGATAGTTTCTGTATACTGCTGTTGCCATTTCAAATATTTGGTACTGTCATGATTTCCGAAATGTTTATACTGTTTACATGGTATCGTCTTATGACTAATGATTTCTTGATTATGGTTTGACATCCAGGTTGGTATATTAATGGAGTTATATCTTTGGGTGATTCTTAGTATATATATTTTTAATTCGATAGACTTCAGCATATTAGTTAATGTTTCCCGCATTTCTTCAGATTTTTCCACCAGTAGTAAGTAAATTCAATTTGTGTTGGCAATTTTGCATCTCATTTTGCTGAAGATACGTTTTCTGATGTCAGGAAAGAAGAGCCTCTTTACGCTGGTGTTAGTTTATACAAATTTAATGTCTGATTCTGTTTTAACTGTCACTATTTTTTTTTTTATGTTACATCACACAAATTTATTACAGCACTGTCTGTACTTAGGACAAGGTCAGGTATATTATTACCACTAGCTAGCCTATTCACTGCTTGACATAAGGATGCATAATTTTTCACTTGAAACAATCTATTCGATTCTTTGTCCGCAAATGAATTATTCCAGTCGCTGTTTGGGGATATTTTTCATTCATTCATTCATTGCCAGACGCCATGTATCCCAGACGGGGTGGCCAATGGCTTAGAGTTAATTGTTTTACAGGGAGGGGCACTAATCCTCCACCAACCCCACTTGACACGTTGGGATGCCAACAGCATCTGGTGTTCCCCGGCGGTCACCCATCCAAGTACTAACCAGACCCAACGTTGCTTAACTTAGCTGATCGGACGGGAAGCGGTGTACTCAACTCCCCTAAAAAAATGTCGTCCTTGTTTCTTATGACTGATTTTATTCTGTCATGCAGTAATTAATAATTTTCTTCACCTAAATTGGTCAATCCATATACCAACCTCACCGATAAGAATGGGTTTATTACACTCCATAAAAACTTTGCCATAAGAAACCACGTGTTTGAACATTTGGTGCATATTAGTATTACAATTATGTAATTATTTAAGGTTTACTAGAGTTTCCTCATTGGTTTTATGCAGCTGCGATTGTTCAAAGGTTTCACAGTTCTGTAGCAACACTTCTTTAATAATGTGCTTGTCACTAGGTTTTAATACTGCAGTCATAATTATGTCAGGATTATCACTTCGAAATAACACTTCTTGCACTGATATACTGTATACTTACAACATATTAATAGTGTGGCCGAATCTTGTAGGGCTGTGAGACACACTAAAACTAGCACATGATGAGAGTGAGTGTAACCTGGATGTTGGTGCTGGAAAAAAGTGATGCGAATATACAGTTGCTATTGTGATGCTGATGATGTCAATATTTGTTCATGTCTATTACTGCAAATTAAGAAAACACTGCTCCTGAAAAGTATGAATTTCTCAAGTACCAAATTACATTGTTTTGAGATTATCAGTCCCTCCAGTTATTAACATGGCAACAGGGAAATGCATGTTTAATGAGAAAGTATGACAAATATATACAACTTAGTTATAACTTTGTTAGTATGTTCATATGATTTCCAAGGTATATTGTACACATACATAATACTAGTCTGTGCAAAAATGAAAGCTTGGTAATGATCAGTACGTACAAGATAATTTTACATTTCACTTAAGTAAGTGCCACATGAAACTATGCTATTATTTGTGAAGCTTCAGTCATTATTACACAAATCTAAATAGTCCCCACTGACTGGCCACAAACATATTGTTGAGAAGCGGGATTGACTAGTTAGGTCGTCTGGAAGTTTCTCAATGTTTCTGGTATTTTACCGTTGTGTGTTAGTGTTGCCAGTTAGCATGCTAATGTAAGTGTAGTTAACTCCCTCCCGCACGGATAAGTTTCATAAGTTTCTGTGTTGTGACACGTGGGCTTTTCTCCCCTCCCCCGTGGCCACCACGCGCTCCAAAAATGTGTATTCTTGGCTTATTTTCGCCACGTAAACATATTTATTTTGCCACAAAACCCACATATTCCTATTCATCGATGTTTGTTCTACACGAAAACACACACACACACACACACACACACACACACACACACACACTATACGTACGTTAGGGCCCTTAAAATAAACATTCGCACATAGATTTCACTTCCCAACATCATAAGTTGAATGTTTACTAATCAGTCTCTACATGTTATGCCATCAATCGAAAGAGAATTTTATTAGCTTTCGAATGGGGTGGGTGGGTCCTAGTTTGATACGAGGTATGGTCTTTGAGTAATAAGCGAAAAAGTAAAACCCATTTCTGACAGACAACAAATTTTTGTTTGGGGTGCTTTAGCGAAGAACTTTTCTTGGCACTGTTATCTTTTTATTTTATCATCCTATGCAGAATTTCATTTGCTTTCATTTGAACCAAGAACGGTTATCCTAGGCCTCATAGTTTTCGAGAAAAATGCAAAATACTACGGTGTATTTTCCTGCGTGCTAACCTGCCGTCAGCCGCGCTCACGTTATTTTCCCATAGCGTGGTAACATTTTTATGTTTGCTAGCTACGCCTTCTTTCGTTTTATACCAACTGTTTTATATAATTACTTCTGTTTTGTTTTTAGTCCTTTCGGAAACCACACATGAACACTAAACCCATTGCTAGCAACTGGAACTGAAGCTGTACTTATTTTCCTGTCATTTGTGTTGAAGTAAATAACAATATATATGTCTGTGTAAATATACTGACATAAACAGAGGTAAATAGATAAAAAAAGAATATCACGTACTTCTCCAGTGGTGATGATCTTCCTGCAGGACCAGCTCGGTTGGAAGGTGAGGAGTTTTGTACTGTGTGTGTGTGTGTGTGTGTGTGTGTCTGTGTGTGTGTGCTCCACTAGTGATGGTATCTCTCGGTATGATACTGCTCGAAACAATAGCCCATGCAAAGCGGCACATCACATACAGGACACATGTTCCTTGTGTCCTTCCTCATCCCCAACTTGAAAAACAAGTTACACCTGAGCCTTTTCTTGTCGGGGATCCTCACCTGGTGGTGGCCCAGAGTGCGATCCAACCTCGCGTCATCATCAATCACCAGGTGACGTTTGCTTGGATACCCTCGTGCTCTGTGGTCCTGTCATGCGGGAGCTGCAGACCCAGGCATGGGGTCTCCCAATGGACCAGCAACTGAATGTGGTGTTGGTGCTGGCATCCCTGATGGGCCTCTTGCAGGTGGTGACATTGGCACCTGTGATGGCCCTGATGCAGGTGGTACTGGTGTGGGGTGTCCTGCAGGCTGTGCTGGTGCTGGTGGTGGCTGGGCCCATCCTGGCACTGGTGGTCGTGCCTGCTGGGTGCCAGGTGTTGCTGGTGCTGACCGTCGAGTAGGTAGGTCTGGGGCATGGTGGAGTGTGTGTCCAGACGCTGGCCAGTCCTCTTCATGGAAATGCAGAAGATCGTAGATGATCTGTTCCACAAATTCAAGGAGAGTTACTTGCACGTGTCTGTACTTTTTGTACAAGGCGAACACGTTGAACAGTGCCATTTGGATGCAGTAGAATGTGATCTTGGTCAACTTGCTGGCTCACTGTTGGATGGGGTAGTACTGGACCATCTGATCGAAATGATCAACCCCACCCATGTACAGCCGACAGCAGAAGTTCGTCCCTTTTAGCGTGCGTGATACGAGCCTGTTGATCTGGTAACACTGTATGAGATAGAGTTGACAGGTACAGTCACTCATAAAAGAAAAGACCCCCCCTGCCTTACAGGCAATATAACTCGGGGTATTCAGTGTTGGTAACAGTGTATTTGACGTCAGCCATATGGGGGGATGAGGAGGGGTGTTTGAGAGGAGGGCGGAGTTAATCTGCACGAAACACTGCTTCAATCCACAGTTCGAGTCAAACATACTTTATATCTGACTTGTTATGTTGTCCTTCACACAAAATTAACTTTATGCTACAAGAACAAAGAACTTTCAGGTGATAACACAATCCCATACCCGAACATTTATGCATTAATGCTGCACATGATGCAAATGAAACCCCCGGCCTCAAGGGTTAAATGAATGGGCTCGACACACTTAGAACGAACTTTGAATGAACTTCCCCCAAACGCAGCTTCACACCCCCACACCTGACGTCATTTACAGTGTTACCAGGACCGATATCATATTGGTTGAAAGCTGTCTTGGCCGGAGGGGTCGTTTCTTCTATGAGTGACTGTACGCTTTAAATGGCTAATATTAAAGAAATGTGTTCAGAGATAAGAACACATTCTCTAATGATAATATTAATTTGCAGCAGGTGGGATAATAAAGTTATTGTGAAATGTTTAACATTGGTGTATGAAGATTCTTCGTTACGGACACAGACGCCTAGGATTACTTGGACTGGACTGATGTTGCCAGCAAGTATTGTATGAAATATTATAGAACGATTGCAGTCTTAAAGGTGAGGTTGCAAGAAAACACTAATTACGATGTCAGTTACACACTAAACAAACACAGAAACTGCCAGTTCGTGTTTCGCCAGTATGCGATTTTGTTTTACAAGTTAAATCACTTCCTTTTCCGACCTCTCTCCCCACCCGTCTCTCCTCTTCCAAGTCATGCTCTGCCATCATCCACGTTTTATCGTTAATGTTGAAAATCGTATGTCTGTAGGTAAACTGTGGGAAATAATATAAAAGTGTCAATGAGCTTCTTTTCCTCCATCGCTTGAAGTGTTATCAATGACTTGAATATAAATGTTAGTAACATGAATAAATAGTCACTGTGGTGGTTAGGAGACATTTCTCGTCATCATTTATGTAACACTTACCTAACTATCGTTCTTACAGTGCCCATAATACACTCCCTCTCCACCCCTTCGCCGTCTCCTCCCCTCCCCCTTCCACTGTTTCCATCACTTCTTCCCCCTCCCTCCGCCCCCATTTCCAGTAACCTTTATTTCTAGCCTGCAACACTCCGAATCCCTCCCCACCGTGTTATTGTATTGACCCTGCCCAACTTCTCTCCCTTGTCATTTCAAATGTCTTTTTCTCTCCCTTTTTCATTTTTGTCTCGGGAATCGAACAACATAACGATGTTTGGGTCATGTTTTTGTATAGTATCCTTTAATAATGTGTAATATTATAATGACCGTGACAATGGCGGTCAAGAGGCATTAGCTGTTCAAAGGACCGCAGTCAGTGCCTCAGTTTAATGATCATTTTATTTCTCCTCCTCTAGCCATTAATATCTTGCTTACATTTATTTTATAAATCCCAACATACATAAAATATGAAGCACAAACGTCCTTCTTTTCACCAAAGAAAGTATAAAATGAAAAATAATCATTGCGTATGTTGTATGACTGAGGTGGTTTGGACATGTGGAGAGAATGGAGAATGAAAGACTGACTAAGAGGGTGTATGTAGGTGAGGTGGAGGGAGGGAGAGGGAGGGGTAGACCGAGGATGAGGTGGAGGGATGGAGTTGAGAGGAATATATGGGGGAGGGGGGGTTGAGTTGGGGGTAGGGGAGTCAAATGGTGGGTGACAGAGCGACTTGCAGGCGTTTTGTCTGCGACAACCCTTTCGGGATTAGGGCGTCGGGCTATAGATAGATAGATAGATGTTGTATGATCTACACGCATCCAGAAAATATTTTCTTAAAAGTACTGTCAGTATTCTTTGTGATAATTTGTAGATCTTCAGTTACGATTAAATATAGCAAAATAGATGATAGTCACAAAAGCTGTATCCTCATACATTTGGCTACCATAATCATCGTAATATACGATGAAGGGGGATTATACCCCTCTGGATGAGTAGATTAAGCCCTTATCGGAATATGCTTGTCATGAGCCCGGACGGCAGGCAGATGTAAGTGGAAGTATGAGATTGTCGCGGTGTAAGGGTTAATTATGGTAAAGGTTCGCTTCCTATCCATCCGAGTCCTTGTCACTCCTGTATCGATAATATCGGCAGTTGCAGAACAGATGTTCAGGGCGCTGACGGACAGCCATGCCGTTACCTTTTGTTCTAACCATGCAATGCAGCTATGGGAATGGAATGATAGGGATAATCCTGCTGACTGCATTCTCTGACCTTGTAAGATCATGCGTTGAGGGAGTTCAGATCAAAGTATGTCGATGGCATATTGTTTTAAATTATATATAAGTAGACGTATCTCATAGGTCTCACTTTAGTGCGGAACACAATGTGTGTGGGGGGGGAGGGGATTATGGAAGCAGGAATACTTTGGGTGAGGGAAGGGATTACATATATTACAAGCTGGGACACAGATAAATATGTTATAACGTGAAGGGAGGAGTGAGGGATACAGAAAGCGGGAAGGAGGCGAGGAGGGAAGGAATCCACAAGGGGGGATGGTATTGAACACTGATAGTTACGATGGACATATTGTTATGTAAGTAATTTGGTTACTTGTGTGTAATACAGTTGGCAATATAACATGCACGAGTATTGTGTTTATAATGTCATTACAATTAAGACTCAAAGTCCTGTAAATGGTAATAACTGTATTCAAATTATGAAGAACCGATCTAGTTAGGGAGGTAAACAGAAGCAGAGTCAGTTAAATGAAATCGTTGGGAAGGGTTGGGGGTGTTGAGGGAGAGAAACAAGGGGTAATGGTAGAGGGGGGGAAGGGAGGGGGGAGAAGTGATGGAGACAGTGGAAGGGGGAGGGGAGGAGACGGCGAGGGGGTGGAGAGGGAGTGTATTTGGAGCACTGTATTAACGATGGTTATATAAATGTTATATAATGTGACGAGTAATGTCTCCTAACTACCACAGTGACGATTTATTCATGTTACTCACATTTATATTCAAGTCATGGATAACATTTCAAGCGATGGAGGAGGAAATGAAGCTCATTTGACACTTTTATATTGTTTCCCACAGTTTATCTACAGACATACGGTATTCAGCATTAACGATAAAACGTGGATGATGGCAGAGCATGACTAGGAAGAGAAGAGACGGGTGGGGAGAGAGGTCGGAAAAGGAAGTGATTTAACTTGTAAAACTAAACCGCATACTGGCGAAACACGAACTGTCAGTTTCTGTGTTTGTTTAGTGTGTAACTGACATCGTAATTAGTGTTTTCTTGCAACCTCACCTTTAGGACTGCAATAGTTCTATAATATTTCATATAATACTTGCTGGCAACATCAGTCCAGTCCAAATAATCCTATGCGTCTGTGTCCGTAACGAAGAATCTTCATACACCAGTGTCAAACATTTCACAATAACATTATCCCACCTGCTACAAATTAATATTATCATTAGGGAATGTGTTCTTATCTCCGAACACATTTCTTTAATATTAGCCATTTAAAGCGTACCTGTCAACTCTATCTCATACAGTGTTACCAGATCAACAGGCTCGTATCACGCACGCTAAGAGGGACGAACTTCTGCTGTCGGCTGTACCTGTTGTACTCCTCCACAATGATGGGCTTGTTAATGACCTTCTCAACATAGGTTGTCCGCCTGTCATGACCCCGCACCTTTCCTTGAACCCTCTTCGGAATGGTGTTCGCAGTGTGGAAGGTGGACACCATGTTCACAATGCGTTTGTACTTCTACAGCATGACTAGCACATTGTCCTTGTGCCAGTAGCCCATGCCCCCTCCAGCAGGCTCTTAGCCCTGGTGATGGCCTGCAGCTGGCGTGGCACTCCTCTAGGCAGCCGTAGGGTCTCACATAAAATCCTGCAGTGAAGAGTTGTTCGCACAGGGCTGAAGAATTGTAATAGTTGTCCATGAACAACTTACAGCCCTGGTCCTTCAACGGTTCCACCAGGCCCCACACAGTGTTCTCGAGGGTACACTGCACCCCCTGTGGACCTCGAGGTTCCAGATCTGGCCCAAGGATGACTCAGCCAACATATACAACTTGATGGCATACTTGGTGGGCTTCTGGAGGTTGTAGACGCGGAAGGACAGCCGGCCTTTCCACTCCAGAGAGCCCTCAATCAGGCTGAGCTGCTCCTCAGGTTGGTACACTGACTGGAACCGCTGAAGGAGGTACTCCATGACCGTGCGAACGTAGATGAGCTGAACTTGGTTGTCCCAGGGAATGGCGAGCAAGTTCAAGGTGTGGAAGTGCTTAAGGATGGCAGAGAAGCACTTTCCACTCATCGCCCGCCAGACCATAGGGTAGTTGTGTAGCTCGGAGCTCCTCCAGTAGTGCCTGATGGTCGGCATGTGCATGACCCCCATGAAAGGTATAACCCCAGGAACTTGGCCATCTCCTCTTCACTGCAGGAGAACCAGGCATCCAGCTGAGTCCCCAGGAATGTGGCATACCGGTTGGTTTCTACAGTGAGGTATGACAACAACTCCCATGTAAAAAAGAGCTGGAAGAACTGCAGGGGGGTTGTTGGAATATCCACCTTGATCCCTGGGGAGCCAGTGAATGGCCTGTGGTTCAGTGTGAACGGGCCACTGGTCCACCCAGGATCCCCTTCAGCGACGAAGGCGGCGGTGGCAATGGTTCGTCCTGTCGACACCTTTTGGCCTGCCCTCCGACCCCTTGGACGTCCCATGTCCAGGCAGCAGACCAGGGCGCCCTCGTTTAGGAGGGGACCCCTCGGACAAGGACGGGGACGAGACAGAGGGCTCTGGGGACACCAGTCTTCTTGCCCTGCCCGGTGAGGATGTCACCGTAGCATCCAGCACGACAGAAGCGGGTGGAGGGGCCATCACAACGAACGATGGCCCAGCTTCTGGTGACACTGGCTCGCCAAGGGGGGCAGAAAGGCTTGGAGATTGGGAGCCAACGAAGACTCGTTGCAAGCCATATGGAGAATAAATTACTGTCAAAAGGGATTGAGGACCCTGTGGTAGTCCATGCTGTGGTAGGAGTGTGAGCTGAAATAAAGAAGTCAAGGTAGTTTTTTCACAGCCAGCCATGAAATTGGCTCAACACTGGCACAATGCAAGGGTTCATGATATATGTATATGTCCTTGAAAAACATCGTCTCCTACGCCTGACTAAGCACACAGGTAGGGGCCACGAGCACGTGGTTACTTCTTTCATTTACTTTGCACATTACACATAACCAAATCTATAATTTTTATGAGATATACAGTACATTTCACCATTAATCTGTAAATGGATGTGTTCTGTAGGCCGTTACCTGTGCGCTAAGGTGTAGCAGACGGTGTTTCCCTTATGAGAACACTCTGCAGTGGGTCAGTCTTTTACTGTCTTTACACATAAAACATAACCCACTCTATCACTTTTTATGAGTCAAGATATTTTATTCACAGCCTGCCAAGAACTTGGCTCAAGACTGGCACAACACAAGGGTTCATGATATACGTGTATGTCCTTGAAAAACATCGTCTCCTACACCTGACTTAGCGCAAAGGTAGGGGCCACGAGCACGTGGTTACCTCTTTCATTTACTTTGCACATTACACATAACCAAATCTATCATTTTTATGAGATACACAGTACATATCATCACTGATATGTACATGGACGTGTTCCATAGGCCATTACCTGTGCGCTAAGGTGTAGCAGACGGTGTTTCCCTTATGAGAACACGCTCCAGTGGGTCAGTTTTTCATTATCTTTTCACATGAAACATAATCAAATTTATCAATACATGGGATACGCAGTATATTTCACCGAAAAAAAAAATGTAAATGCACGTTTTCCTAACCTTGCATTGCATTTCACTATCTTTGTGCTAGCTCAAGAGTACAAAACGCACTCTTCATTACGAGAATGTAGGTCAGTTTTTCACTGTCTTTTCACATAAAACATAGCCAAATTTATCAATACATGGGATACACAGTATATTTCGCCCCCCAAAAATGTAAATAAACATTTTTCTAACCTCGCATTGCATTTCGCTACCTTTGTGCTACCTCAAGTATATAACATGCACTCTTCATTATGAGCATGTGGGTCAGTTTTTCACTGTCTTTTCACATAAAACATAACCCAGTCTAGGACTTTTTACGAGATACACAGTATATTTCACCAAAAAAAATGTAAATGCACGTTTTCCTAACCTCGCATTGCATTTCGCTACCTTTGTTTATGATCCAGTGTACAACACACACTCTTCATTATGAGCATGTGGGTCAGTTTTTCAGTTTTTTTTTTATTTCACGTAAAACATAAACCCAAGCTATCACTTTTTATGAGATACACAGTATATTTCACCACAAAAAAAAAATGGAAATGCATGTGTTCCTAACCTTGTGTTGCATTTTGCTATCTTTGTGCTAGCTCAGGTGTACAACACGCATTTTTCATTATGAGCACGTGGGTCAGTTTTTCACTGTCTTTTCACATAAAACATAACCCAATCTATCACATTTTATGAGATATGCAGTATATTTCACAACAAAGAAAAGTAAATGCAAGTGTTCCTAACCTCGCGTTGCGATTCACTACCTTTGTGCTAGCTCAGGTGTACGAGACGTTCTCTTTCTTACGAGCACGTGGGTCAGTCTTTCATGTTAATTTCACATAATACATAGCCAGATCTATCAATATATGTGATACACAGTATATTTCACCAATAAAATGTAAATGTACGTCTTCCATAGGTCAATTACATGGCCCCTCCCTGGGTGGTAAGGTGTAGCAGACGATGATTTCCAGGCGATCTCGTGGTTCACTTTCACTTTCTTTTCACATAAACACATAAAGTATATCACTGTATAAGATACACAGTACATTACACCATCTACAATTACGTATCTCAAGTTGCATTTCGATACCTTTGTGCTTGCTCAGGTGTACGAGACGTTCTCTTTCTTACGAGCACATGGGTCAGTCTTTCACGTTATTTTCACATAATACATAGCCTAATTTATCAATATATGAGATACGCAGTATATTTCACCAATAAAATGTAAATGCACGTGTTCCTAACCTCACATTGCATGTCGTTACCTTTGTGGTAACTCAGATGTATGAGACGCACTCTTTCCTACGAGCATCTGGGTCAGTCTTTTACTGTCTTTCACATAAAACTTAACCAAATCTATCAATATATGAGATCACAGTATATTACACCACTACAATTACAAGTAAGTGGCCCTTACCAGTGCACTAAGGTGTAACAGATGTTTCCCTTACCTGAAGTCGCTGCAGTGTTTACAATTTCACAATACACATAATGAAATCCATCATTTTATGAGACATACAGTATATTTCACCACAACAGTACATGAACATGCTCTGTATGTCACGTCTGCAATACCTAAGATATCACAGACGATATTTTCTGATGAGCACGTGGTGCAGTGTTTATGTTCATCCACACAAGCATACAATAAACATATTACTATAACACTCATGCTTTATTTCACATAGAAAGCAGATGGAATAAATATAACAATATGATAAAATCAAATATCCCTATAAACCTTCTCTATTTTATTCCCTCCTGACAACGGCCTGCCATGGCTGTAAGGCTTACTTGACTCCTGCCCTAGCCAATATTTCATCATGTACACTCATTGCACTGTACTCCTATTTACTGCACAGTAAAACTATCCATGATATATCAGCATAAAATAAGGACTTCATCAACACCCTGGGAAATATTCTGTTCAAGACAATGCTATCATCAGGCGGTTTCCAGCCTGCCCCTGCTGAACGTTTCACCATGTCCTTCCTCGCTAGCTATTGCACACTATATACACCTGATTCACTGTCACTATTGTTCGAGTTCGATGGTTGAGTACTCACATTGGGTGCAGGGTAGAGGGAGTGTAGTTGTTGGGACATGCCGAAAAACAGGGTAGGCCTACCACAGTCTTTGTTGGACCAACGGCTCATAACGGCCAGGAATGATTCACAAAAACCTAATTCCCTATTGCAAACACCAAATCTAATCATAATAGTGCCCAAAAGGTAAACACAAGCACTATAGGTACATAGGAATATGACGCACGCTCAGGACGGGGGTAAACAGAGTATGATTTAAATGCCATGCCACATGGTACCTTCTCCCTCGAGAGCTGCTGTGGAATTAATACACCTTGTTTGGGCTGCTGCGCATCTCAGGCCCCAAGGTCTCCAAGTCATTACTTTTGATGAGTAGCACGAGAACTATGACGCCTCCAAAAATGACACCAATCAGCCCAAAACTTTTTCTCTGACAAAAGTTTTTATGCTTAAATGACAACAAACGCGTCATTAAGTATAGTCGCAGCCATGCCCATATGACGACAAATGCATCATCGTGGACGGAGGGGTTAAGTCTTAAGTTGTACATTAATTTTTATGCTCTTTTTCTCAATAATGCATTATTTATGTGATTGCTTACTCTATTATGTAATTTAAACTTGTATGCTAAACAATTTAGAGTGTTAAGCAATGTAAGAAAACTCTGGCATGTTTTGGATGTCTCCGAGTTGGTAATGGTTGAAACTGTTGCTCCTTGACGAATGTGCAAGAACTTTGTATTAATAATAGAAAACTCTTAGCCCTCTCAGGCACAGTCACGCGAATCGCGCTGCATGTGGTTTGGTAGAAAGAAGCACAGTCACGCGAATCGCGTTCCTAAGCACAAAAAACGCCTTTAAAAAAAAAAAAAGGGGGCCGATTTGCATCAAATTTCGGTGCGTTCTAGTGTGTACATCTTTTTTCCGAGGTAAGCATTTGGCAACACTGTGACTGCTCTGATGAGACAATGCGTAGCAGAAATATCTCAGTATCTCACGACCAGCCGGGTAGGAGAGTAGCGCAGCTGTCAGTGTCCCTTTAAAGCCACCATTTTCCCCCTCCCACCCAAGGCAGACGCCATTATTGAAATATTGTGATTGTACAGTGTTTTTGACTATAATTTGAAGTGATTGTGTCTATGGAACATAGATATATTGCCTATAAATCACTGGGGCCCATTATCAGCTGTTAAGCTTACAAGCAGGAATGTGGTTTGTTATAACGGGGTTTCCACTCTGCTTCACCCTGCCCGTAAATGATGTGAGTATTTTACCTTTATATAATGAAGCCAATACTTATATTTGTGAAACATATAGTGCCTGGATTGGTGAAATAACTGACCTACCATAGCAGGCATTATGCACGCCATAGATATGCAACAGTCGCTAAGGAAATAGACAGTCACATATGCCATAGAGTCGGGAATAATAGAGGAGGTTGGGATGGAATCATGTAATAGTGTTTTATATTGCGTATGGTTTAGTGTGAAATATGCATATAAAATAGTGCAGCGAGTGTCCACAGAAATATATTTCATGCATTGACTGACTTAGCTATAACATAGTGCAAGTGTCAGAGACATAACATAGTGCAAGTGTCAGAGACATGAAATATGTCAAAGCCACATATACATACGTATGTCGTGCAGCGAATGTTCGTGGCGAAATCTATTGTGTGCATCACATGTGTTTTAGGTAAATGTATCGCAAGGAGAGAAGAAAATATGCCACAGCCACAGACACACCCACACATGCACACACACTCACCCACACCCACACCCACACCCACCCACACACACATACACGCACATGCATGCACACACATACGCTTACACACTACATAACTCCTCATCTTCAAGCTACTGCCAGAATCTCAACACCTCTGGAGGAAGTGAGTTATCCATATTTTGTTGATTTGTATATTGACCTATTTCTATAGTTCAATATTTTTTTACACTAATAAGCAATGTTTTACATACACACATATGAGATGGAAGAAAGTTCAGCTTCAGTATCAGTACCTAGCAAAAAGACTAGTGGTCATGTCGAGTTTCTGAGAGCACTGTCAAACGCCTTATGATATGTTACGTGTATAGTTTGAGTAAAGAAAGAAAATAATAAAACATAACGAGCGAAAATATGTAGGCATGGGTGAGAGAATGTTTTTTATCTCGCATGCCGGGGAGGAGGAGTATTCTAAGTTTGTCGTCCAATTTCTCCAAAACTATTGGACTTATCATTTTCCCATAAGAACCATGATAAAGAGCAGTAAATTCTATGTATGTTCAGTGTCAGAATATAAGACTTTGGGAGCATTTTTTTTGTAGGAAAAGGCGGGGGAACAGACTCTGTTTTTTCCTCGCTTGAGGTAAAAGTCCAAAGCACTTGGAGGAATAATCTCACTTGGTTGGCCAATTACTCGAAATCTATTGGATGTATCGATTTCCTGCAAGAACCATGATAAAGAGCAGTGAATTCTATGTATGTTCATTACTAGAATATAAGCCTTTGGAAGCATTTTTTTGTAGGAAAAGGCAAGGTAACAGACTATGTTTTTTTATTGCTTGAGGTAGAAGTCTAAAGCGCTCGGAGGAATAAACTCACTTGGTCGGCCAATTACTCGAAAACTATTGAACGTATTGATTTCCAGTAAGAACTATGGTAAAGAGCAGTAAATTCTATGTATGTACGACATAACAGTATAATATCTATGATAAGAATTCGTTGTTACATAGGTGGGAATATATCACATGCTGTGCGCGCATCACGAAAGTGGCGCACGGATGTGAGTTCCCAGTCGTTTTTGACGATTTACTTGAAAACTATAAGGCGAATCGAAACCAAATGTGCTCATTTGAAAGCTCGTGAAATTCTGCATAATATTATGCAATAAAAACATAAGGTGTACGAGAAAAGTTCGTAATAAAAGCTCCATGAATTTTTTCCAAAAATGGCTTTCAGCTTTTGGCTATTTTCTTGAGAAGTATAAATCATATCACAACCGGATTTGTGTTTTTAGAAAGCTGATGAAATTCTCTATCAAAACTTCTAATAACATTTTCCTGTATGATGGAAAGCATTCAAATGATGATTTTGGGAAGTGAAATTGATGTAGCAAAATGTTTATTCAGGGCCGCCTAATGTTATTTTATTCGTGTTTTCCTGTTTTTTTGTGGTGCTTATCAACTAGAACAAACATCGACGAATAAGATGATATAGGTTTTATGACAGTATATTGATGTTTGAGTGGCGAAAATAAGGCGAGAATACATGTTATTTGCCACGCGCAGGCAGCTGGGCTGGGCAGCCTCACAGAAAAAAATTGTGCGCCGGAAAACTTACTGAAACTTATCATGCGCGAGAGGATTAGGAAGCTTATATAAGGATAGGGAAAAGACTAGAGAAAGTTCAGTCAGTATTAGTTCAGTTTGAGTGTAGTTCAGTCCCAGTGCAGTGCAATTTGTATATTTTCGGTACTTGTGAGAATAGTGAAGTGTTGTTACCAAACAGTGAAGTGTTATTGCAGTTTGTGTATCTTCGGTGCTTGTGAAAGTAGTGAAGTTGGAAAGCATTAAGAGTAATTATTTAGAAAATAAGGACAGTGAACTTAAGAAGCCAGTATTTATTTATGATGCCCGAGCTGATCCAATGTACTGTACACCAAAAGGCTGCCTCAAGGAAGAACAACTCACTGGGCAACGTCCTTCCTGTACTGAACTACTGCTGTTGGAGCCTGTGGCAGTGAGACAGGGATGTAACAATGGTGGAGTGGGATCATAAGTGCTGCAGTGAGTCAGATCTTCTACATGGAGCAAGAGGGTGTGCAGACAGGGTCCCAAGCTGGGCATGCGGATGAAATGTCCCTGGCGGCCATGGTGAAGCTATTACAATCACAAAACGTATAACTACAAGCACAAAGTGCACAACTACAAGCACAAGGTGCACAACTACAAGCACAAGGTGCACAACTACAAGCACAGAATGAAGGACTACAGGCACAGAACGAAGGACAGAAAGAACTCAAAGAACAATTAAAGGCCCAAAATGAACAATTACCGGCACAAAATGAAAAAATCAAAGAACAATTGCAAGCACAGAGGGAACAGCTTCAAGAGGCATTACAGGGGCAACAGAGGGAATTACAACTGAGGATGCAAGGACAGCTAGATGCTTTCATGGGGGAAATGAAGGAAGAACAAGAACAATTGAAGGTGGAAGCATATGCTAAGCTAGGGCAGAAGAAGAATGAGGTAAGAAATAATGTAACGGAGTGCAAACAGGGTGTAGACGACCAGTTGAAGTCAATTAGTGAGGAAATAGTGACGGAGTGCAGACAGCATGTGGACAACCAGCTGAAGATTAGTGAGGGAATAGTGATGGAGTGCTGACAGCATGTAGATAACCAGTTGAAGGATGTAGTCGACCATAGGAAGATAATTAGTGAGAAAATTGAGGCTGTAGAGAAATATTGCACTGCTGAGCCTCACGTTAGTGTATAGGGAGCATATGAAAAAAACAGACTGTGTGGTGAATCTTGACGAATCCCAAACATATAAAGGTATTACAGGGTTGAATAATCAGAATGCAGAAATTTTTAAGTCTTGGCCTCAATTATGATGCCCCAGTTTTTAGGCTCCAAACCAGTGAAGAGCATGGCTATAAAGGGAGTCCAATTAAAAAGAAACCTCAGGAATCTGATGTTAGACCATCTCGGGAAGCTTACCGAGCACAGTTTGAGTTACTTGCTGATCAGAAAGATTGGGATGATACTCAGAGGGGAGTGCAGATGGCTACTAGCCTTAAGGGTGCTGCAATGAAAATTTTGGGCCAGAGGTCAGTAGAGGAGAGAAACACTTATCAGTCCTTAGTAGAAGAGCTGGAGCGCAGATATGGGACCATGTACCAGACTGAGGTTTACAGAGCAAGGTTCCAGACCCGTGTATGGGCTCAAGGAAAATACGTACAGCAGTTTGCTCATGATCTAGAGAGTATGGCATACAAGGTATACCTTGGAGCAGCACCTAACCTGTTGGCTATTCTTCTGAGGGACCAGTTCATCGATGCTCTTGATAGTGCAGAGTTGAAAGTGCAAGTGAAGCAGGCACAATCAAGAAGAATGCAAGAAGCACCAGCCAGGGCTCTAGAATTTGAGTCCTATGGCAGGTCCAATACTTCCACTATTCAGGCAGGTGGTAGTGCGGGATTTAAGGCATGAAAAACGCAGGTACATAAAGTGGAATAATTCGAAGGAAGTTGCTGGTACTGCGAAAAGCCAGTACATAGGAAAGAGGACTGCTACAAGTGAAAAAGGGAACAGGAGAAGACCAGAGGAGGTTGCTGGTTCTACGGGAAGCTGGGACACAAGAAGAAGGATAGTAACAAATGCAAGAAGGATGAAGAACAGAGCAGTGCAAGGAGATATTTAATTTTAACAAAAGCGTGTTGGACATGTGGTGAGGTGGGACACTTCAGCTATGAGTGTCCAAATGAGAAGGATGAGGGTAAATTGGTGAAGGCTGGTGACAAGAGGCAACAATCAGCCAGTTTTTCCCAAGAAGCCCCACCATTGATGAAATGCAGGAGAACATTGATGAACAGTTTGCAAGAAGATGGAAGAACAGATGGCAAGAAGTGCAGTAGGAATGGGAAATTGGCAAGAAATGACGCCATACTGTTGTGAAAGGGCCAGCGTCTGATGCAAAAGACTTTAAGAGGATGCAGATGGAAGATGCAGATTTACAACCAGTCTAGAGTGGCTGCAGCAGAGTGCAGTGTGACCATCTTGGGAAGAAGTTTTCAGGTTAAGCCCCTTGACTAAGAGCTATTGGAGTCAGTGGGACCTTCTTTGTTTGAACAACAGACTACTAGAGCGTCAGTAGAGACACTCAATAGCCTCAGCAAGTGTTGGGAACTGGTGGTTTGGAAGAAAATGAGGTCTGGGATCTTGGATGAGTCTCATAACCAGATCACTTGTGGGCACCTGGGAGTGAAGAAAACACTAAGTTGGCAGCAACAGATGTTCTACTGGACTGGCATGCAGCATGATGTTGAAGAGTGGTGTCGGGGCTGTGATGTATGCTGTGCCAGGAAGGGACGCAAGAAACGTGCTTGTGCCCCTCTTCAGCTGTATCAAGTAGGTGCACTGATGGAAAGAGTTGTGGTGGACATTGGTGGACCTCTGCCACTCACTGAAAGAGAACATCGGTATGCTGTATATGTGATGTCATGGACTACTTCACAAAGTGGCCAGAAGCCTATGCCATCCCTGATCAAGAGGCTGTGACTGTTGCTCAGTTGTTGGTTGACCAGTTTTTCTGTCATTTTGGAATGCCACAAGAGCTACATTCAGACTAGGGTAGAAACTTCGAGTCTGCTGTGTTCCGTGAGTGCTGCAAGTTACTGGGGATCAAGAAGACCAGGACAACTCCACTAAGGCCACAGTCAGATAGGATGGTGGAGAAATTCAACTGAATCTTGGGACAAGAACTGGCCAAATACCTGGATTATTGATGGCATATTGGTCTGCATCCCATGAGTCTACCGGCTACAGTTCTGAAAAACTGATGTTGGGCCACAAGTTATGCTTACCCATTGACTTGTTAATGGGAAGACCACCTGGTCCTATGCAATGGATCTTCAGGAAAGGCTGGCTGAGGTACATCATCAAATGTGAGGAGCCCTTAAGTTTTCAGGAGATGTGAAGTAGTGCAAGTATGATGCCAAGGCAAGTGAGGTGAGCTTCAAGGCTGGTGACCAAGTTTGGTTACATAATCCTCAGCGAAAGAAGGGACAATCACCAAAGCTGCAGAGCCCGTGGGATGGGCCTTATGGACTGCCTATCAGACGTAATGTATTGGATTCAGGAAGGCAGGAAGTCTCGCCCAAAGATGGTACACTTGAACTGTCTGTGGCAGTACCATGGGCCAGGACAGTACAGCTGGGACGTCTCTGAGGAATCATGCTGTCCCGCAGCCAAGGATGTTGAAGAGGCCCAAGGAGCTGAAGTGCAGGAGGATGGTGAGTTTCTTAAGAGAAGAAGTGCATCAGGAAGAGGACCAAGACATTCCAGGAGGGGTGGACTATGTGGAGGATCTGGGACGTTGCCGGAAGTGGCATAGGAGAAGATCTGATAAGGTTCAAGGCGGTGACTCAATCGGTAGAGAGTTGGTCTGCAGTCCTAATGGACCTGGGTTCAAATCCCGATGGGGCATTGAACAGTTTAAGGATTTGAATGTCATAAAATCAGACTTTACTGATCTACCAGAAGACCTGCTGACATGTCATAAAAATACCCCAGCTAATACCAATACACCAGTCCTGTATGAGACAGCCCTAGCATGTATTCAGTATGGACGGTGGGTGTTAGCGCCAAAGTGGTGACATGTAGAGGTGTGCGGTACGTAGGAGGACTACTGGGCCTTGAAAGCAGGCTGTGAAGCCTATGCCCAGAGTCGGTCACATAAAAAAATATATATAAATATCACTGGCTTCATCTACTTCAT
Organism: Coenobita brevimanus; assembly: GCF_032717465.1. Taxonomy (NCBI): domain Eukaryota; kingdom Metazoa; phylum Arthropoda; class Malacostraca; order Decapoda; family Coenobitidae; genus Coenobita; species Coenobita brevimanus. The sequence goes on along the minus strand of NC_136968.1, from coordinate 13,265,449 downwards.
TTTTTTCTTGGTTATTCGTTAACCTTTGTTTGCCATAGACACACTTGGGCATTTTATTCAGACTATTTGAAGGAGGGAATGTCTAGCTCTCCAAATATATTCTAAGTGGTTTTCAGCAATCTTCCCATGAATGTAATATTACATCCACATCCCTCACTGCCACAGGCTCCAACAGCAGTAGTTCAGTATAAGAAGGGCGTTGCCTAGTGAGTTGTTCTTCCTAGAGGGAGCCATTAGGTGTACAAGAACACAGATCAGCACAGGCGTTGAATGTAACCAAGCTTCTCACGTTCGTTGTCTTTATTTACCAAGTAATTACATGGTATGCCCGCCAACTAAACTTTAAAGATATCACAAGTACCAGAGCTACACTAACTTTGCAAGGCCACAAGTCAAACTAAACTCAGACTCCTCTATTCTCTCCTCCAACCTTATATAATCATGCATTACACTCAAATCTTCAATAATACTCTAGCTAACACAGTTGCTAAATCAGAGACATCCAAAATGTCCAGGTTTCTTACATTATATAACACTCTATATTATTTAGCATATAAACTGAAATAAAATTACATAATTTAACAAGCACATAAATAAAAACATTATAGTGAAAAAGAGCTTAAATTTTATGCATAACTTTACAAAATACCTCCACTCACAAATAGCAGGCTAACTGGCAACTCTGACACATAACAGAAACTGTGAGAATCAACGGGAACCCTACAGTACTACCTATCTAGCGAATCCCACTTCTCAACACTAACCCCCGCCTAGTCCTTTGTCGTCCTGACAAAACTACCTAATGTATACAGTACAAACATTACCCTTAATCCAAACTAAACATTTCATTATACAAAAAATAATCTTTCAACTTATCAGGTCTTCTCCTATGCCACTTCCAATGACATCCCTATTCTTCCACACAGTCCACTCCTCCTAGAATGTCTTGGTCCTATTCCTGATTCACTTCTTGTCACCTTCCTCTTTTACTCCAGTTCCTTGGTCTTCCTCAGTATCCTCGGCTATGGGTGAGCATGATTCCTCAGAGACATCCCAGCTCTACTGTCCTGGCCCATGGTACTGCCACAGATGATTCACCTGTACTACCTTTGGGTGAGACTTCCTGCCTCCCTGAATCTGATAGGTGGCCCAACACAGTGTATGGCCCATCCCACAGGCTCTGCAGCTTCGGTGACTGTCCATTCTTCCGCTGAGGATTGTATAACCAAACTTGGTCACCATCCTTAAAGTTCACCTCACATACCTTGGCATCATACCTGTGCTTCATCACTTCGTCTGAAAACTTTAGAGCTTCTCTCACTTGATAATGCACCTCAGCCAGCCTTTCCTGGAGATGCTTTTCATAGCATGAGGTGTCTGTAGGCAGCTCTTCACCGGGTGTTCTTCCCATTAACAAGTCAAGAGTAAACGTAACTTGTGGCCCAGCATCAGTTTTGCAGGAGTGTAGCTGGTAGACGCATGGGATGCAGACTGATATGCCATCAGCAATGCAGGTAATTTCTGGTCCTATTCTATTTCTCCCTCTATGCAGTATTTGGCCAGTTCTTGTCCCAGGGTCCAGCTGAATTTCTCCACCATTCCATCTGACTGTGGTCTTAATGGGGTTGTCCTGGTCTTCTTGATCCCCAGATACTTGCAGCACTCACGGAATCCAACAGACTCAGAGTTTCTACCCTGGTCTGATTGTAGCCCTTGCGGCATTCCAAAATGACAGAAAAACTGGTCAACCAACACCTGAGCAACAGTCGCAGCCTCTTGATCAGGGATGGCATAAGCTTCTGGCCACTTTGTGAAGTAGTCTATGGTGACACATATATATACCAGTTTCCTCTTTCGGTGAGTGGCAGAGGTCCAGCAATGTCCACTGCGACTTGGTACAGCTGGAGAGGGGTGCAACTACATTTCTTGGGTCCCTTCTTGGCACAGCATACATCACAGCCTCGACACCACTATTCAGCATATTGACGCATGGTTGTCCAGTAGAACTCTATTGCAGCTGGCTTAGAGTTTTCTTCACTCCCAGGTGCCCACTAGTCATCATCCAAGATCTTGGACCTCATTTTCTTTGGAACCACCAGTTGCCAGTGCTTGCTGAGGCCATCGTTTGTCTCCCACTGATGCTCCAGTAGTTCCACTGACTCCAGTAGCTCTTCATTGCAGGGGTAAACCTGGAAACTTCTTCTCAAGATGGTTGCACTGTACTCCGCCTCCCAAGATGGTTGCACTGTACTCTGCTGCAGCCATTCAAATACTGGTTGAAAATCTGCATCCTCTTCAGGTCTTCTTCAGCTGACACTGGACCTGCTACTGTAGTACAGTGGCATTTCTTGCTAAGATTCCCATTCCTATTACACTGCTTGCCGTCTGTTTTTCCGTCTTCTTGTACACTATCAGTCTAGGTTCTCTTGCATTTCTTCAGTGGTGGGGTTCTTGGGGAAAACTGGCTGGTTGTTGCCCTCTTGTCATCAGCCTTTACCAATCTACCCTCATCCTTCTTGTCTTCTCAGCCTTGTTCTTGCTGTCCTTCTCATTTGGACAATCATAGATGAAGTATCTCACCTCACCACATGTCCAACACCAGTTTGTTGCAATCGTGGGTTTCCCTACACTGTTCCATTCTTGCTCCTTCTTCTGCTTGTAACAATTCACCTTGTTGTGTCCTGGCTTTGGAGAACAAACAACCTCCTCTGATCTTGTCCTGTTCTCTCTTCAACTTGTAGCAGTCCTCTTTCCTTTGTCCTGGCTTTTCAGAGTACCAGCATCTTTCTCTAATTTTCTCCTGTTCCCCTTTTCACTTGTAGCAGTCCTCTTTCCCATATGCTGGCTTTTCACAGTACCAGCAACTTCCTTCAAATTTTTCCTCTTCATGTGGCCTACCTGCCCTTTTCTTGCCTTGAATCCTGCAGTAGGATCTGCCTGAAATGTGGACATACTGAACCTGACATAGAAGTCAAATTCTAGAGCCCTGGCTGGTGCTTCTTGCATGCTTCTGGGTTGTGTTTGCTTCACTTGCACTTTCAACTCTGCACTATCAAGAGCATCGATGAATTGGTCCCTCAAAAGAATAGCCAACAAGTTAGGTGTTTCTCCAGGGTGTGCTTTGTATGCCATACTCTCCAGGTCACGGGCAAGCTGCTGTAGGGATTCGCCTTGAGCCTGTACATGGCTGTGGAATCTTGCTCTGTAAACCTCAGTCTGGTACATGGTCTCGTATCTGTGCTCTAGTTCTTCTGCTAAAGCCCCTGTCACACATACGCGACTCAATGGCCGACCGTGGTGAGACTCAAGGTCGTGTCCTAGTTGGCTTCCACGCCTCTCGACTGGCCCCGAATCTGCTCTGCTTGTGACTGCCTAACGACGGCGTCAGGACTGCTGCACGACCAGTTGTGTCGTCCTTAAGAATGTGACATGATCACGAGGCGACCACGAGACGATGGAGCTACAAGTCTTCAGATTTGAAATTTAACGAATTTTTGTCAGCCATGACTGTAACACGACCGCCCACGAACACAAGACGACTGCGTGACGAGTTTGGGGAATGCACCCCAACCCCCCACAACACCCCACGTCCCCCCCACGACTGACCCATGGGGTGGGGCATCACTCCTAGACCACCAGTGACACCCAGCATGGGGCGCATCACACCTAGACCACCAATGACACCCAGTGTGCGGCGGGGCATCACACCTGGACCACCAGTGACACCCAGAGCATCACCATGGACCTCCTGTGTCTAGGTCAGTTGATGAGGGACATGCTGTCATAATGGGATTTTGTTGGCGTCAGCATCACAAAATGCAATGACCGCATCACGATGCATCCAATTGAGCTAAGACTGCTTCACGACCGACGTACGACACTCCTGACTGCGCTGCAACTGTGCCATGACTTTTGGCAAGTCATGAGGCCCGACGAGTTGTCCCGGTGGCTCATGAGTGCCCTAAAGAGTTCGGGCTTTGTCAGTAAATCAAGGGACAATCAATGAAAAAACGCGTTACGACCTTGAGTCGCATTTTGGTCGACCCTTGAGTCGTTTGTGTGTGACAGGGGCTTAAGAACTGATAAATGTCCCTCTCCTCTACTGACATCTGGCCCAGAATTTCCATTGCCACACCCTTGAGGATAGTAGCCAGCAGCATTGCCCTCTATCATCCCAATCATTCTGATCAGCAAGTAACTCAAACTGCACACAGTAAGCTTCCCTAGGTAGTTTACCATCAGATTCCTGAGGTTTCCTTTTAACTAGACCCACCCATTACAGCCATGCACTTCACTGGTTTGGGGGCCTAAAAACTGGAGCATCATTATTAAGTCCAGGAAATAAAACTCCTACATTCTAATTACTCAACCCTGTAATGCTACCTTTAGATGTTTGGGATTCTTTAAGATCCACCACACAGTCTATTTTTTTCAAATGTTCCCTGTACACTGACTTGAGACTCAGCAGTGGAATATTTCTCTACAGCCTCAGTTTTCTCACTTATTATCTTCATATGGTCGACTACATGCTTCAACTGGTTATCTTCGTGCTGTCTGCACTCCATCACTATTCCCTCACTAATCTTCAGCTGGCTGTCCACATGCCGTCTGCACTCTGTCATATTTCCTCAATAATTGACTTCAGCTGGTTGTCTACATGCTGTTTGCACTCCATCACATTATTGCTTACCTCATACTTCTGCTGCCCTAGCTCTGTGTATACTGTCTCCTTCAGCTGTTGTTGTTCTTTCTTCATTCTCCATGAAGGCATCTAGCTGTCCTTGCATCCTCAGTTGTAACTCCCTCTTTTGGTCCTGTAAAGCCTCTTGAATCCGTTCATATCACTCTTAAGGTAACCAGATTTATTGGAGCTAAAAGCAGGACGCGCACACGTGTGCGTGCGTGCGTGCGTGCTTGTGTGTCTGTCTATCGATAGAAAGATAGATAAATTGATTGATAGGTAGATAGACAAATAGACAGATAGATATAGATATATACACAGATAGATACTGACTAATGTGACAGCGACCGCTGCTGCGCCATACCTCAAACTGAGGCTGTTAATCAAGCACTAACGTCTCCTATGAACTCTGAACATACCGTGCAGTACAGCGAATGGGTCGACCAAAGTTACCAGCTAGTGAGCATTACAGATTTTATATTAATAATTCGGTATTTCATTTGGTTAGGATTATGCATAATTTTTCTAATTCATCCTAATTTCACAGAAGAAGATCATGTTACATCTAATGCAATAGTAAGGTTCTAAAAGAGGGACAGTTAAGATAGTTTGCTCAAAAAGTGGGACATTCTAGTCAATTAAAAAAAAGCGGGACGGATGTCCAAAAAGCGGGACTCTGGTCACCTTAGTCTTTCTGTTGTTCATTTCGTGCTTCTTATTTTTCACTTCGTGCTTGTAATTGTTCTTTGAGTTCTTCTGTCCATTATTCTTTCCCTGTAGATGTACACTTTGTGCTTGAAATAGCTTCATAATGGCATCCAATGATACCTCGTCCTGCATAGCCTGGCTTCTTGTCATTACAGCTTCTGCCTCCATATCGAAGGTTTGCCTCATTGCAGCACTTTTCAATTCTCACTCTTGACGCCACATCCCATACCGCCACGGCTCCAACAGCAGCAGTAGTATAGGAAGGACGTTGCCCAGTGAGTTGCTCTTCCTAGAGGCAGCCTGTAGGTGTACAACAACACAGATTTGCACAGGCATTGAATGTAAACAAGCTTCTCACCTTCGTTGTCTTTATTTATCAAGCATTTACATGGTATGTTCGCCAAGTACACTTCACAGATATTACATGTACCACAGGTACACTAACTTCGAAAGGCCACAGGTCAAACTAAACTCAAACTCCTCAATTTTCTCCTCTATCCTTATATAATCTTGCATTACACTCGAATCTTCGAGTATACTCTAGCTACCACAGTTGCCAATTCAGAAACATTCAAAATATCCAGCGTTTTCTTACAGTACATAACACTCTAAATTATTTAGCATACACAGTGAAGTAAAATTACATAATTTAACAGTTACATTAATAAAACATGGCAGAGAAGGAGCATAAAACTTAATGCATAACTTTACAAAATACCTCCACTCACAAATAGCAGGCTAACTGGTAACTCTGACACGAAACAAACTGCTAGAACCACCAGGAACCTTCCAGTACTACCTAACTAGAAAATCCCGCTTCTCAGCAATAATTCCCTTACGCTGAAGAAATTCGGTGTGGTATCCTCAGTAAAAGGGTTCTGTTCTGATACCTTTTTATTGTTCCTAGCATCAGTTGGTGATTTTATTTTTGTTACTGCTTTACAGTTTTGCTGAACTAATGAAAATTCACTTTTTACTTCATTTGCTATAGGGCTGGATAATTTCCTTTGTCTCCTTGACTTGTGAGTTGTTGGTGTCTTAATTTATGCTTGTTGCAGCGTTTTTTTTTTTTTTTTTCTAAACTTAGAATATCTGCCACGTTAGTGAATGTGTCTCCATTAACCCACCAACACTCTGCCATATATGTGTTGTTCACCTCTGTCAACATTTTAATTTTTGACACAGGAACTCTGGAACATGAATACAACAGGATCTTTTAACATACAATTTTTATACAAAATGGAAGTTATGTGCACTATAAATTTTATTCATACCGCCATTACTTTACATATGGCATTGAGATAAATATAACATTATTGGTGTTACCCATTTGACTGGCGTGCGCGAGCACACACACACACACACACAGGAGACACCAAGGAGTGCAGACGCGGGCCGACAGCATTCCATACCGAGCCAGCACGGCCAGTTGCATTACCTAAATTAGTATCTTTATATGAGTCAAGCTCTGTACCAGGTTAGACTAAATGGTTTTTTATTATTAAAAAAAAATAAAAAGTTTAAACAAGACTTGTTCAAACAGAAAAAGAGAACCGAGTAGTGAAAGAATGCGCTCAATCAGCTGATTGTTTAGACTACAACTGCCCCAGGGAATGTACTGTAAGTACTCTGTGCTTTTAGTATTGCAAAATGACCACATACTTTAGTAAAGCAAATTTGGAAAAGAAGAGGGATAAAGGTAGAAAGCAGGATGATGATTTCTACCAAGAACTGGTTGAAACGGAGACTCACAATAGACTGGTAGAGCGTGTACACAGACTGGAAATGGCCTTTCAGAATGAGATTGATGAAATAAAGAAGCAGATGCACTTGCAAAAGGAAAAAATAGAAAAACTAGGAAGGGAGGTCAACAAGAAAGACACAACCATAAGTGAACTAACAGTGGAACTGAGTACACTTAGCAGGAAAATGACTGATACGGCAAGTACAGTAGTCAACCACGAGAGTATTATGGTAGAGTTAAAAAATGATACAGAGACAATTAGGCAAGTAAGCAGTCTGATAGACCAGAGCAGTGATATTGAGGAGAAGATAACACAGGTGAATGAAGCTGTGCAAACCTACAAAAATGATGTGGAAACCACGTATGCTGAAATGGTGAAAGTAAAGAAAGACCTAGAAACAAGGGTGGAAGAAAAAAGCATTAAAAAGGAAGTGACAAGAATAATCCAAAACAATCCAAAGTTAGTCAGAGATTCAGTAGATATCAACAAATCTATAGTAATCACCGGTATAGAAGAGGAAGAAGTAAAAAACAAGATCTCAAGAGACAAAAAGGAGATGGCAAATGTAATGGGCATATTGAAAGAAGTATCAGAGGAAATCTGTAGTAAAGACATAGAGGAACACAAAAGATTAGGGAAATACGAGAAAAGCAAGTCAAGACCTCTAAAGGTAACTTTCCAGAGTGTAAACACCTTGGAGGAGATACCAAAAAATGCAAAGAATCTTATGGAAAAAGAGGAGTTCAAAAATGTATGGATAAAAAGATGCCTAACACAAGAGGAACTGGAATTACTGAAAGAGAAGAGGGAGGAGGGAAAAACAAAAAATGAGGGAAGATTAGAAGAAGAGAAGAACACATTTTTTTTTTTTTTTTACAAAGTAATAGGATTGCAGGTACGAAAGTGGTACATAAACAGGAGGGAATAAAAAGGAGGAAGGTAGTAGAACCATGTCATGACAAGTATATAAACAAGATGATTAAGTTGATATACCCAAATGTGGATGGAATGGTCTCTATATTATTAGAGATGAATGATTATGTCAGAGAAATTGAACTACATATAATATGCCTAACTGAAACAAAATTTACACCAAGGATATCAAATGACATACTAAACTTACAAGAATATAATATATGGAGAAGAGGTAGAAACTTAAAAAAAGGAGGAGGAATTATAATATTAACCAAGAAAAAACTAAAAGTCAATGAAATAAAACTAGATATACCTTCACAAGTAGAACTGATTGCAGTAGAGATCAACACATCTGAAGGGAAAGTAATTGTAGCCAATTTGTACATGCCACCCAGATCAAACACATGGGAAAGATACGAATATGAGGACCTGGCAGAGAGTACAATTCAGAGTTTAAGAGCATTACTACATAAAATGGAAGAGAAATCGGAAAGAATTATACTAACTGGAGATTTTAATACAAATATAAATTGGAATACTCTAGATATAATAAGCCAAGAAAGCTGTTGGGACAAAAAGCTCCTGGATCTCGTGCAAGAGTTTTTCCTAACGCAAAATGTGAGGGAATCCACCAGAAAAAGAGGACTCGATTTACCTTCAATGCTAGATCTCATATTTACTAGGGAAGAAAATGATATTGACAGTTTAATATATCACCCTCCACTCAGCAAAAGTGACCCTGCAGTACTAAATTGCAACTTCAGGATAGCATATGACATAGTTAACAGCAATGAAAGTTACAAAAAGAGCCTAAACTATAAAAAGGGAAATTATCATGACCTAAAGAAGTATTTCTTAGAAGTCTATCTATCTATCTATCTATTGCCAGACGCCTCAATCCCGTTTGGGGTGGCCACAAACAAATCGCCTCCAAGTCGCCCTGTCCCCTGCCATTTCACTGCTCTGCTCCCAACTCACACCCCCCTCTCTCATATACCTCTCCACCCCATCCCTCCATCTCATCCTCGGCCTCCCCCTCCCTCTTCCCCCCTCCAACTCACTCACATACACTCTCTTCGTCAGTCTTTCACCCTCCATCCTCTCCACATGGCCAAACCACCTCAGTGTGTTCCTCATAACGCTTCCTATCACATCCACATCAACACCACAACGCTCCTTTATATCCTCATTCGTCAGCCTGTCTCTCCATGTGACTCCACAGGCTCCTCTTAAATAACTCATTTCCACGGCTCTCACTCTTGACTTGTGTCCTTCCAACAACGTCCAAGCTTCACTTCCGTACGTTAGAGTTGGTATCACAATACTCTCATGTAGTAACTTTTTCACTTCCATGCTCACTTCCCTGTTTCTTATCACTGCTTTCAAGGAACCAGCAACCTTTCTTCCCTGATGTACCCTTTCAAGCACTTCACCCTCCAAACCTCCATCCTTACTCATCACACTACCCAAGTACTTAAACATACTCACATTTTCCAATTCCTCACCATCCAACCTCGCTGTACATTCACTGACTTCACCTATCTCAAAGACCATCACTTTACTCTTCCCTACATTCACCTTTAGATTCCGTTTCTTACACACACTCCCAAACTCATCCACCAAGCCTTGCAGCTCCCCTTCGTCTTCACTTAACAACACAATATCATCTGCAAACAACAGTACAGGGAGATTCCAAACACTGTCCTCTCTCACCAGGGACACTCCAACATCCACTACCCTATCTTGTACCTCTTTTATTACCCCATCCATGTACAGATTGAACAACCATGGAGACATGACACATCCCTGTTTCAACCCAACCTTCAAAGAGAAAAATTCACTTAGTTCACCATCCACACACACTGCAGCCTTCGCACCATCGTACATACTCTTCACAGCATTCAACAACTTCCCATCTACTCCATATATTCTTAACACTTTCCACAATCCTTGTCTATCCACCCTGTCATATGCTTTCTTCAAATCCATGAAAGCCGCATACAACTTCTTTCCCTTCTCTAGAAACTTTTCCACTAAAGATCTAAGAATGAATTTCCGATCTACACAACCTCTTCCCTTCCTAAAGCCTCCCTGTTCTTCTCCAACTAATTTCTGTGTTCTTTCTCTAACTCTGCCAATAAGTATCCTACCAAACACTTTTCCTATTATATTAAGAAGACCAATGCCCCTATGATTACCACACACTTCTTTTTCCCTTTTTCCTTTGTACAAGGGAACAATCATACCTGACTTCCAATCCTCCGGGACTCTACCTTCCTCCCAGGCCAATCTGCACATCTTCCACATCCATTCTACTACTATCTCTCCCCCATGCTTCAGCATTTCACCACACACTCCATCAATTCCTGGGGCTTTCCCTGATTTAACTTTCTTCATTGCTTCCACAACTTCTATCCTACTGATTTCTTCCTGTCTTCTCACCTCCCTCCTTCTCCCAGCCATTCCTCAGCCACTTATACTCGCATTACTTCCATCCTCTACGTTCAACAATTCCTTAAAGTGTTCTCTCCATCTGCTCACTTTTTCTCCCTTCTCCACTAGTAATCTACCATTTTTATCTTTCACTCCTCTGCTAACTTCACTTCCACCCTGTCTTACTCTTTTCACCTCTTTCCAGAACATTATCTTGCAGTCCCTCCACTTTACACTCAAATTCCTTCCAAATTCCTCATCCACTCTCTCTTACTAATCTTTTCACCTCTTTCTTTCTTTCTACATATAACTCTCTCTTCCAGCTCTCAACTTCTTCCACGCCCCTATTTCTCATCCATTCATTGTATGCTTTCTTCTTTTGTGCCACGGCCTGTTTCACCTCTTCAGTCCACAACGCTGTTTCTTGCACCCCCCTCCGTCTTCTCTTCCTTCCACACACCACATCACATGCTGCACATATTTCTTCTGTAAATATCCTACACACACCTTCCACGTCTCCCATCTGCTCCAATTCATATTTGCCCAATCGTTCCTCCACTTCTCTCTTATACTCTGCCTTTTTCTCATCCTCTTGTAACCTTTCCACTCTCCTTGCAACTACTCCTTCCTCTCGTCTTTCCCTTCTTCTATTCCTCCATCTTACTTAAATTCTAATTCTGGCCACCACCAAGTAGTGGTCAGAAAGTCCACTCCCCCAACCTCTATAAACTCTTGCATCCATTACCCTTCTTCGCATCCTTTCATCCATACACACATAATCAATCATTGCCTTCCTTTCTTTCAGTTCACCACCCACACTTCTGACCAAGTTGATTGGGAAAATGAGCTTAGAGGACAAGATTTAAAAGCTGTATATAAAAAATTTATGAATTTTATGAAATTGGAGTCCAGAAGTACATACCACAGCACAAAGAAGCAGATAAGAGAATACAGAAATGGTTCAATACAGAATGCAAAAAATCAAAAGAAAGAAAAGATTTGTTGTGGAATAGATACAGAAGACACAATAGCGAAAGGGCATATAATAATTACAAACAGGCAAGAAACGATTATACAAGATTAAGGAGGGAAGCCCAGAAACAGTTTGAGGAGGATATCATAAATAAAAGTAGTGATCAACCGAAGCTATTTTACAGCTACATCAGAAGCAAAACCAAAGTAAAAGATATAATACAATCCATTACAGACGAGGGAATCACCTATACACAATAGAAAGATACTTGTGAAGTACTAAATAAGAATTTCCAATCAGTTTTTAAAGAAGAAAAAAATTTTGAGAGGGACTATGTGAAACGTGCATGCTCACACATACTACCAGATATACAAATAGCAGAAAAAGTAATTCGGGAGGAGTTAAGTAAATTAGACAGAGGAAAAGCAAATGGTCCTGATGAAATTTCATGTTGGGTGCTACGAGAATGTGCAAAGGAGTTAAGTAAACCATTATTTTTAATTTTCAAAAAATCCTTGAGTCAAGGTAAACTGCCTGATATTTGGAAGAAAGCAAATATTGTCCCCTTATTCAAGAAAGGGAATAGACAAAATCCACTCAACTACCGACCAGTATCACTGCCCAGTGTTGTAAGCAAGGTATTAGAAAAGCTTATACGAAAAGCTTGGGTAAATCATCTAGAAGAACACAATATGATAACAGAAAGATAGTTTGGTTTCAGAAAAGGAAAATCATGTGTTACTAATCTGTTGAGCTACTATGACAGAGTAACAGACACGATACAGGAAAGGGATGGGTGGACAGTATCTATTTAGATTTCAAGAAAGTATTTGACACAGTACCACACCAAAGACTTTTATGGAAACTGTACCATCAAGGAGGAATTCGAGGCAAACTGTTTTGTTGGATGCAAGATTTTCTCATAAAAAGAGAAATGAGAACAGAACTAAGGGGAAACTACTCATCATGGAAAGAAGTGACTAGTGTAGTACTACAGGGCTCAATGCTGGCACCAATCATGTTTTTAGTGTATATAAATGATATAGACAGTAGCACTGGAAATGAAAGTTATCTAAATATGTTTGCAGATGATGCAAAAATACAAAGGAGAATTACTAACACAGACTCTTGTAGGGAGCTACAAGAAGAATAAAATAAACTTCATGAATGGAGTAGTACATGGCAAATGGAATTCAATGTGGACAAGTGTCATGTAATCAAGTTTGGTAATAGTGGAAAAAGACCTGATTGGGATTATACGTTAGGAAATAAAACCCTACACACATCAGACAGAGAGAAGGACCTAGGTGTGTTTATCAATAACAGACTATCTCCGGCTGACCACATCAGTGAGAAGGTACGGAACATGTATACACTGCTTGCAAATATGAGAATAGCATTCACATACATAAATGATGACCTGCTAAGAAGGATAACAACATCATTCATCAGACCAACCCTGGAGTATGCATGAGTAGTCTGGAGTCCTTATCTCAAAAAACACATAGACAAGATTGAAAAAGTTCAAAGGGCCGCTACAAGATAGATACCAAGCTTAAGGGATCTAAGCTACGAAGAAAGACTAAATAAACTGAATCTACCAACACTACAGGAGAGAAGGAAAAGAGGTGACATGATAATGCTATATAAATGCATATCAGGGAAGGAAAAAATAGACATAAATGATTACTTAACATATGGGGAAGCATCAGCAAGAGGACACTGCAAAAAACTGCATAAGAAGAGAGGTGATAAAGACGTGAGGAAATTCAGTTTTCCAAACAGAGCAATTGATCTTTGGAATGCATTACGGAATGAAATAGTGTGTGCCAAAACAATTAACAAATTTAAGGATATGTACGATAAATATGGTTTAAGACATGGGACAGTACAAACTTGACTCATTCCTGTAAAGATACAATTAGGTTAGAGAACAATTAGGTAAGAATACACACACACACACACACACACACACACACACACACACCCTCTAGGCAGCTTTGTCTGAGTGTATAATTTACTTGGATGCAGTACTCCTTAATTTTGATGGCAATATTTTGACTGAGTCTTAAACTTTATCTTACCTCCTAGTAATCTCATACCACCCAGCCCCTCTCCATTTGTATATTAATAATCACAGCTTCAGTAAGAGGCGAAGTAGTGTTTCATCCAACACAGTTAAGTTTTATGTAATACTTTGTACATTTCCCCACCAGGCAACTCGACAGAGGTGTATTACTATGGGACTCAAATTACCACAGCGTTGTTGGGAGTAACTCTGGGTGTACTCTTTATTATCAAGCTCTCTCTACCTGTATTCTACAATTTGGGCATCGTTTCACTGAATGAGGTAGGAACTTGAAAAGACATCATTTTCATGATCATCTCCATCACCATGATCACCACCACTATCACCACCACCACTATCATAAATCTGTCCTCTACGATCATATGCAGTAAGTTAAATTCAGAAATACTGATATTCAAGTAGACTGTCTTTTGAAATCCATCCCACGTCTAAACATTCGAAACTGTTCTCCTCCACTTCACAGCGCAACTGTTCCGTAACGGGGTTTTGGTTAATGACGAGTCGTTTTCCCTTTCATGCCGACTGCCACCAGAATACCAAGGAAAAGCAAAACCCGTCCCCTTAACTCCCGTTATTGCATGCATAAGAAAAAAGGGTAATATAACAGCTAATTTACTTATCTTATATCATACAAAAGTACACATATTCTCCTGCCTACTTAGGACCACCACTACTGAAAAATACTAAGAATACTCAAGACACGGGTGAGTGGGGTCCATGAGGAAGGGTTCAGAGGTAAATGTAGTGAGGTAACTATTGAGGTATGGTGTCTCCACAGAAACATCTCCTGTCCTAGGGACTCCCTACCGAGGTCATGGTAGCACTTTACTCAGGCATTTCTTCCCCCAGCACAAGTGTCCCGGAATTTATTTGATTCACACTAGAAAAATAGTATGCGTGATCCTAAGTTAAGAGTAATAAGTATAAATTACAAAATTAGCAAAGAGTAGTAGTGAAAAGTTTACCCTTGAACTCCCAGTTTCTTCCCACTTTTTTTTTTTTTTTTTTTATGTGTCCGACTCTGGGCATAGGCTTCACAGCCTGCTCTCAAGGCCCAGCAGTCCTCCTACATACCATACACCTCTACATGTCACTTGATTTGGAAAAGGTAAAGATCCTAACTTTTATTCATTTACCATTTGAAATGTAATCGTTGATAACTTCTATTCATTTACCACTTAGAATGTAATCACTGGTTATAAACTAGCATGCAGGAATTATTCTGTAGCATAACAGCGAACCAAGTTTTTTTTCAACATGCCGTTCACTTCATTTCTCTTGTTAATCACTTGTCATTTTGTTATGGTAGGTGTTTAATGGTCAGCTTCCCGAGGCTTGAACGCCTAGAATTCAGCTGGGTTCTGTTTCTAGACCGGAGCTTAGACAAATAAGAGAGAGGCAGGACACAAAAACTCAAAGCAACAACCTTACACGTGTATTGACTAATTCTATTCGTGGGACAGGTAGATGTCACAAGAAAAGGAATCTGGGTAATTATTAGTCATATACTGGTATCGTAGCATCGTGAAGGATACTATATGGTCAATAGTTCAGGATAGCAGGTGAATAGCATAATAAATAGTGTTCGCAGTATTTCGGGCAGGGAGAATAGTTCTCTGTCATTTGGAGGCTGGGCAAGTATTACACTGGTCTTTTAATGCAGAGGAATTACACTATAAAGGGCGAGTCTGATTTTTACTGAAATCACTGCACTCTTATTAAATCTCTCTTCTTACTCTCACTGTGTCACTGTTTGCCCGGATCTTGATTAGCACATATTATTACGCCTTGGACTTATATTCTATTGGATATCACTTGCCAAATATTCTAGTCACTATCACATTGTCACTGCACTATTCACTGTCACTCACTGTCGGTGGGGCGGTGGCATGTTCAGTGTGGTGGCTGGAGGACTCACAGCCTGACTCCTGATCGGGGCTGAATCCCGCCTGTGGCCTCTGTATCCAGCGGCCACAGAATCACTCGTAGGGGCGTCCTCTCTTGCCCGGGGCTAGGGACGGCTAAGGGCCCTGCACTGTCAGGGCTGGGGGTTGGAGTGTGGCCCTCAGGCCTGGGGCCGAACAGCTCCCTGAAATGCGTACTCAGACGCCTGTTGGAGGACGAGGGTCGTCGGCGTTCGGGTGGGGAGAGGCCTCGGCCGGGGGTCCTGGTGGCAGCCACGGGGACCCAGTGACTACGGCCTCCTGCCGTCGGAAACGCCGTCAGGAGTGAGCTGCAGCGTCTGTTGTTGTCGGAGTCTGTCAGGTAGGGTCCCTCTGGAGCTGGCTGGGCGGAGTACAACCCTGGGGATAACACAGGGCCTCTCCACAGGTCCTCAGGACTGGGACCCTCCTCCTGGGAGATATCAAGTCATGGGGATGTGGCAGCACCTGATGGAGAAGCAGCTGGTGGCTGCCTCCTGCCATAGGGCCTGGCTACAGGCTGAGGCCTGTGTGGGGGAGCGGCTACTAGCCATCTCCTGAAGGAGGGGTGAGCGGCTACTGGCCGTCTCAAGGGCACCTTCAGAGCGGCTACCCGGCCGTTTCAAGTCAAAGACGGGAGTGGCTACAGGCCATCTCCTGAAGGAGGGGTGAGTGGCTACTGACAGTCTCAAGGGCACCTTCGGAGCGGCTACAGGCCATCTCAATACGAAGGCGGGATCAGCTACTGACCGTCTCCTGATGGAGGGGTCAGTGGCTACTGGCCATCTGAAGGGCACCTTCGGGGTAGGTACTGGCCATCTCAAGACGAAGGCGGGAGCGGCTACCGGCCGTCTCCTGAAGAAGGGGTGTGTGGCTACTGGTTGTCTCAAGGGCATGTTCTGAGCAGCTACCGGCCGTCTCAATACGAAGGCAGGAGCAGCTACCGGCCTTCTGAAGAAGGGATGAGCGGCTGCAGGCCATCTCAAGAAGGGCACGGCTACCAGCCATCACTAGGGTGCTGCCTGGAGCTAGAGTAATAGCTCCACCCCGATCCTGTCAAGGGTCAGTTTGCCCCCAAGGTAGTCTTCTTTTCAAGGTATGGTGGCGGTGGTCGAGTTCCAGGTCATAGGGGCATGTGGCCCGGGCAGTCATATGTCCCTGTCGCTCTGGGTCTGGTCACGCTCTGTCTGCCCCTCTGTAGGCTCCTCCTGGGGTTGTTGTGTTGCCCTCAGTTGCTATTCCTGGCATTTTACCACCGTCATCGGGGAGAAAGTAACATCCCCGTGACTGGAGGTGATAGATTTTGGTGGTGTTGGTGTGGTGCACGGGTTGGATATGTTGAAAGAGGGCGTTTCATGCTGTGGTGGTTGGGTTTTCGTGCATCTGGGTGTCGCAGGTGATGAAAAGGGTGGACATGTCGGTGGTGTTGTGGAAGAGTGGCAGGAGGTGGAGGGGACCACAGATGCGATGGTGCTATCTGGAGGGCAGCACCCATGTGGCTCGTCGGATTCTCATGTCATTAGGTCTTGTCTCCCGCAGAGAGCCGTGCTGAATGCTGGAGATCGCCGTGGAGCATGGGGTTTTATGACGGGGCAATGTGGCGTGATGTCTCTGGGGAATGGTTGTGGCTGGGATTTGGGTCTGGTGTAGCATGACTGTGTTAGGAGGGGGAGTGTAGTGTTGTGGTGAGGTGGGTGGTGTAGGGGTGGGGGCATATCAGGCGGGTGGGCGGGAAAGGCAGCCGGAACGTGTGACGGTGGTTTTTAGGGTGGGTGTGGGTGGCGAGTTGGGTGTGTGCGGGTGGTGTGGTGGAGTTGAGGGTGGTGGGGAGGTGGCCATTTTGCATGGGGGTGGTGGTGTGGTGGTGGAGCTGGGAGGTGTGATGGGCGGTGGGAGGGGTGCACTGGAAGCGGGTGGAGGAGAGGTTGGTCTGTGGACGGAATATGTGGTGATGGGCATGGGGGATGGGGAGGCAGGTGGGGAGCATGAGGGTGGAGGGGCGATGACAGGGCTGGGGGTGAGGATGGGTGGTGGGTGGGGTGAAGGCTGAATGGGCAGAGGAGAGGTTGGCGCATGGGTGGGACAGGTGGTAGCGGGTGTGGGGGATGGGGAGGATGGCAGGGAAGGGGTGGGGGAGAGGTCGGGAATTTGCAGCATCAGTGTCTTCATGTGAAGACAGCATCATGTGATGCTGTGTGATGGGGGTAGGGATGGTAGAGGACAGGGAGGGGGAGGCTGAGAGGGAAGGTGAGGGGGATATGTAGCAGTCGTATGAGGTAGGGGGAGGTGGGGCGGGCTTGGAGGGTGGTGTGGGGTGCGGGGTGGGGTTTGGGGGAGCAGGGTCATGGAATGGGCACACGTGGCGATTCCTGAGTGTGCAGGGTGTGTTATGATAATCGACTGTCACTTGGTAGAGGTTGGGGACATTGGTGATGGTGTAGGGTCCTGTGAAGCGAGGTGCAAGCTTGTGGGGTGTAGGGAGCATTGCTATCATGACGGTGTCACCCGGCTTGTATGGATTGGAGGAAGTGTCAGGTTCGAGGTCCAGGCTACTATGCATGTGAGAAAGCCGCCTGTTGAGATGGTGAAGGGAGTCAGATGTGGGGGATGTTGCGGGGGGTTGTAGGTGTTGCCCCATTGGTAGGAGAAGAGGCACATCCCCAAACACACGTTCGTAGGGCGATATGCCGTCTTCTCGTGGGCAAGAGTTTATGCCCCATTGTACAATCTTGACGTGTACTTGCTAGTTGTCATTCTTGGTTTCTTCTATCTGGGTGCGGAGCTGGTTTATTAAGGTGCGATGACCTTGTCTGCAAATGGCGTTGCCCTGTGGCCAGTAGGGGGACTAGTGGGAGATGTGATAACCAAAGTTTTGAGCTAACTCCTGCCAGATTTTACTGGTGAACTCCAGGCCGTTGTCTGAGTGGATAGCCTGTGCGATGCCAAAATATGGGAAAACATGACACATCATTGCGTCAGCAACTGTAACGGGGTGATGCTCCTTTGCTGGGCAGGCGACGAGGAATTTTGAGTATGTATCAATAAAAGTGATGACATACCGATAACCTGATCTCAGTGGCAGGGTCCCCACTATGTCGATGGATAGTAACTGCCAGGGTTTGTGGGCAGTAATGTGGCCTGACGGGCCGGCAGTGCGGGTGATATCTTTTCCTAAGGCACACGCCCAGCAGGATTGGACAATATCCTTGGCTTGGGTGGATGGGTTGGGAGTCCAATATGCATCAGTGAAAGCTTGCAGGAGCTTCTTCGTGCCCAGGTAGATCCTGTTGTGTGTGTGTAGGTGTCGGAGGGCGTCGAGAGTGGTGTTGAGGGCAAGGATGATGTGCCCCGACGGGGTAAATAGGTGGTCGCACTGGCGGTGTAATTTTGAAAGAGGTGCTGGGGGATCCAAGGGGGTCTTTCCTTATACTGCCACTGTCGGAGGAGATCGGGCTCGGCCTGTGCAGCATTGATGGGAAGTCGGGAGAGAGCATCCGCGTTTGTCTGAAGTTTGCCGGGGTGGTAGGAGATCTCGTAGTTAAATTCCTCCAGTGTTTTGCACCATCTGATTAGCTGAGCGTTGTGAGTGTCAGACTGACGCAGCCGTTGGAGGGATTGGTGGTCGGTAATGATGGTAACTTGGGTCCCCGAAAGGTATGCCCGGAAGTGGGCCAAAGTCCAGACGATGCCCAGGCATTCCCTCTTCGTGGCGGCATAGTTCTTCTCTGCCTGATTGAGGGTGCAGCTGGCACAGGTGATGATGTGTTTGTGGTCCTCCTGGACTTGGGCCAGCACAGCGCCTATTGCTATCAATGGGACATCAATGTAGAGATGGAATGGAAGGGAGTAGTTGGGGAAGGCCACGATCGGGGCGGAGACAAGTTTGTTCTTTAGTTGTTGGAAGGCGGCTCGTCCCTCATCCGTCCAGAGGAAAGGTTCCCTCTTCTGGGTAAGGTTGTGGAGTGGTTTGGCAATGTGGGCAAATCCCTTCACAAAGCTTCGGTAGTAGGAGGTCAGGCCGAGGAAGGCTCGGACTCCATGGACATCTTGTGGAGGGGGAATGTCTGCAATGGAGCAGAGCTTGTCTGGGTCGGGGGAGATGCCATCCTGGGAGATGACGTGCCCCAGGAAGGAGACGGTTCTGGTGGCTAGGATGCACCTAGATGGCCGTAGTTTGAGGCTGGCCTGTCGGGACTTTTCGGAGGTGTTGGAGGTGGTTGGCCCAGGTCTTGCTGAACACAATTATGTCATCTAAATAGGCTAAACAGATCTCCCAGGCGAGGCCACTGAGGATGGACTCCATCAATCACGAAAAGGTGGCAGGGGCATTATAGAGGCCGAAGGGCAGGATTTTGAACTTGTAGTGCTTTCCGTTGCTGGTAGAAAAAGTGGTTTTGCCTCTGTCTTCTGGCTGCATGGGTACCTGCCAGTACCCTGATTGGAGATCAAGGGTGGAGAACCAGGAGGTGCCGTATAAGGAGTTAAGGGAGTCGTCTATCCTGGGGAGTGGGGTGGCGTCCTTGATGGTGGTGTTGGTGAGCCGGCGATAAACGATGCAGAACCACAGGGTGCCATCCTTCTTCTTCACGAGCATGACGGGGGAGGACCAGGGGCTGATGGAAGGGGAAACAACTCTGGTCTCGATCATTTCCTGGACCTGGCGGTTGTCTTCCTCCCGTTGCTTGGGATTCTTTCGCCGGGATGGCTGGCAGATCAGCGGACCTGTCGTGTAAATCTCGTGAGGTAGGTGGTATGTCCAATGTCAGTGGGTCCCGCCACGAACAGGTCCTGGAAATCCTGGAGAAGGCAGCGGAGGATGTTGGATTGGTGGGGGGAGAGATGGTTGGGGATGGGGGGCAAGGGGGAGGGGGAGCTGAGGGGGGGAGGGGCAAGGCTCGGCTTCTTCCATTTCTCCTATTACGAGCCCTTTGGGTAGTGTTAGGGGGCAGGGAGCGAAGTTAGCAATCTGGACTGTCGCGACATGAGGGGGAAGAAAAGTGGGGGCAAAAGGCAGGCCGACAGGGTCCCGGTTGGCAGGTGGGGGGAGAACAGGACGGACGTGCCCGTGGGATGTTCAGGGGCAGCCAGGTTTCGTGGTAGGGGGGAATTGTTACTGTGGAGGAGGTGATGGTGGGGAATGTTGGAGGAGAGGGTGGGAGGGAGAGAAGGGGGGTGGAATTGGTTGGGGTCGGGGCATGCAAGTGCACACTGCTGGGGGGGGGGGAGGGTCAGGGAATTTCCGGAACTGGAGTTGTCTGTTGTGGCAATCGATGGTAGTTCATAATTTCTGTAACAGGTCCAGCCCCAGGTATCCATCATAGTTGCAACAGGTGGAGCAGAATATGATGAATCTGTGTTGTGTCGATGCTGGTTGGTGTGTGTCAACACGAAGGGCCCGAGTTTCCCCACAGATAGGCAGGGGGCCATCCCCCACGTCTACAAAATAGGTTGACGTCGGGAAAAGTGGGCCAAAGGTCGACTTGTGACGGGAGTAAAAATAACTGTACAAGCAGGATCTGGCCACCCCCGTGTCAACTAGAAGTCTGGCTTTCACCTCGTTCAGCCTCATCTTGTTGTAGACTGGGGGGCGGTACTTGGGGGAAGTGGCCCCCGCCACCGTGGGGAGGTGCGGGGGGGGTCCTAAAAATCCAACTGTCGAGGACCACCTTCCTACTCTTCTTGTTCCATCTCCCCAGGTTCAGTTTTTTCCGTGGGTGCAGGTTCGTCAGCTGGCTCCTTGTTTATGTTGGCCTGGGGTGATTGCCTTGCATCTAGCAGCCTTAAGTTGGTCCCTGATGTCATGGAGTGGGCACCAGGAGCTGCATGCCGAGAACTCCCAGGGGGGATTAATCAAGATAAGGCATATGCGGATGAGGCTTGACAGGAGGTGCAGGTTTGTTGGTGGGGAACTTATTCAGCACGTATATTTGTTGGGGGGTAGGGCGGGAGGTCAGAAGGCGTCGTATAAGCTGGATGTCCCTGTCCAGGTCTCCTGTTGGGTCGTGGATCATGAAGTACTCCTTGACCATGCTGGGGAGGACTCTGAGGAGGGTGTTGAAGGTGTGTTGCTCCCGGGTTTCGTCATCCGCCTCAGGGTAGGCAGCAGTAACCAGGCACCTGGCTTGGATTAAAGTATCATCAAGATTGCCATCGTATGTCAAGCTATCCAACTGGGATAGTGCTACTACGTTTCCTAGTGAGGGTGTGATGTCTTGGATCACGAGCTTCATGAAGTTTTGCCAGGTGAGCCCCAGGACGATTTTGGTGTGATTTTTGCTGCCGCTTTTCCCAGTAGTGGGAGTGTTACTGCTATTTTTTGTTTGTCATCCTCAAACCCGATATCTAGCAATTGCTTAATAATCGCCAGATATGTGTGGACATTGTACTGTTCTGGGTCAAATTTAGGCAATTGCATGTGCAGCTTGGTTCCCATTTTGCTGGTATTTCCTGAATGCCTCTCTCGTATGCCCGGGACAAAAACCGCTGCTGTCCACCAGTGTTATGCTAGGTGTTTAAGGGTCAGATTTCTGTCCCTTGAACGCCTAGTATGCAGCTGGGTTCTCTTTTTAGACTGGAGCTTAGACAAATACGAGAGAGGCCGGACACAAAAACTCAAGGCAACAACCTTACACGTGTATTGACTAATTCTATTCATGAAACAGGTAGATGTCACAACAAAAGGAATCTGGGTAATTATAAGTCATATACTGGTACTGTAGTATTGCGCAGGATACTATTTGGTCAATAGATCAGGATGGCAAGTCAATGGCACAATAAATAGTGTTCGTAGTATTTTGGGCAGGGGGAATAGCAGGCTGTCACTTGGAGGAAACTAGAAGCTGTACTTAGGCTGGGCAAGTATTACACTGGTCTTGTAGTCCTGAGGAATTACGCTATAAAGGCTGAGTCTGATGTTTACTGAAATCACTGCACTCTTATTAAATCTCTCTTCTTTCTCTCACTGTGTCACTGTTTGCCCAGATCTTGATTAGCACATATTACTAGGCCTTGGACATATATTCAGTTGGATATCACCTGCCTGATATTCTAGTCACTATCACACTCACTGCACTATTCGCTGTCACTCACTGTCTGTGGGGCAGTGGCATGGTTAGTGCAGTGGTGGGAAGACTCACAGCCTGACTCCTGACCGGGGTTGAGTCCTGCCTGTGGCCTCTGTATCCAGCAGCTACGGAATCATTCATAGGGGCGTCCTCTCTCGTCCGGGGCTAGGAGCAGTGAAGGGCCCTGCACTGTCAGGGCTGGGGGTTGGAGTGCGGCCCTCAGGGCTGGGCCTGAACAGCTCCCTGAAACACGCACTCAGGCACCTGATGGAGGATGAAGGTCGTCAGAGTTGGGATGGGGAGAGGCCTCGGCCGGGGGTTCTGGTGGCAGCTGCGGGGACCCGGTGACTGCGGCCTCCTGCAGTCGGGGATGCCGTCAGAAGTGAGCTGCAGTGTCTGTCGTTGTTGGAGTCCGTCAGGTAGGGTCCCTCTGGAGCCAGCTGGGTGGAGTACAACCCTGGGGATAGCACAGGGCCTCTCCACAGGTCCTCGGGACTGGGACCCTCCTCCTGGAGGATATCACATCGTGGGGGTGTGGCAGCACCTGACGGAGGAGCAGCTGCTGGCCGCCTCCTGCCGTAGGGCCCGGCTACTGTCCATGGCCTGTGTGGGGGAGCGGCTACCAGCTGTCTCCTGAAGGAGGGGTGAGCAGCTACAGGCAGTCTCAGGGGCACCTTCAGAGCAGCTACCGGCCATCTCAAGATGAAGGTGGGAACGGCTACCAGCCATCTCCAGAAGGAGGGGTGAGCAGCTACTGGCCGGCTCAAGGGCACCTTTGGAGTGACTACCGGCCATCTCAAAACGAAGGCGGGAGCGGCTACTGGCCGTCTCCTGAAGGAGGGGTGAGCGGCTACTGGCTGTCTCAAGGGCACCTTTGGAGCGGCTACCGGCCATCTCAGTATGAAGGCGGGAGCGGCTACCGGCCATCTCAGTATGAAGGCGGGAGAGGCTACTGGCCATCTCAAGGGCACCTTCGGAGCGGCTACCGGCCGTCTCAAGACGAAGGAAGGAGCGGCTACCGGCCATCTCCTGAAGTAGGGGTGAGCGGCTGCAGGCCGTCTCAAGAAGGGCGTGGGTACTGGCTGTCGCTGGGGTGCTGCCTGGAGCTGGAGTAATAGCTCCACCCCGATCCTGTCGAGGGTCAGCTTGCCCGCAAGGTAGTCTCCTTTTCCTGCTTTGGCAGCGGCGGGCGAGTTCTGGGTCATAGGGGTACGCGGCCCAGACGGACTTATGACCCTGTCGCCCGGGGTCAGTTCGCACTCTGTATGCCTCTCGTATGCTCCTCCTGGGAGTGTTGTGTTGCCTTCAGTCGCTATTCCCGGCATTTTACATTTTATGCTAAAACTACTCCAGGTTACATTTACTGTGTCTATGAGGAATATATATGTAAGTACTAACCTCTTTAGGAGGGCAAAATAACCTACAGATACATGGGAAGTATGAGTGTGAAAGGGTTTCCTGCCCAGCTCTGCTCCGTGTCGTGTTATAGACAAAGGCGAGAGGGGAACCTGCTACAGGAATGAGACGAGGGAAAATTCCATTTACCAACTTTTTCTCTTAGCTAATTTGGTAGTATGAATTTAATATGAGAGGATGGGTTATGGGATACGATTGTCATCGTGCACTCGGCTATTTTTAATAATTCAGTTTTACTAGGAGGGGAATGCGGAACGTTACGTCACCCTGGAAGAACAGTGACGTGAGGTTTGCGGGTGAGTTAAGCACGGCGGGCGGTTCGATTCCAATCTCACGCCCATGACTTTCACGGAGCCGTAATATTAAAGTAAGTACAAATATTATTGAGCTATTTTAGGTGACAAGTGAGTGAAGGGAAAAGGCTTACTCAGAACTTATAAATGACCTCTACATGCTACTGGCACCATTACAGTTCCACACATGGAAAAATCTAGAACAGCCCAGCTATTTGCCACTGGACCCTCAGCAAGTGAAAACAATTTTTACACACATGTTACAAAGAGAAGGAAGGGTTGGAGGGGGGGGGGCAAGAAGTGGAGCACAGACTCTTTCCACTACTGTCAGAATTTCACTGACTCCCTGGAGCCCTGTAACTCATCTTGTGACCTGGCATTGCGTTTTTTTTTTTTTTTTTTTTTTAGAGAGAGAGATATGTATAAAATGAACAGTTTATATGTTTTACATATACCTAGAGTTTCTAGGAGGCTTCAGAGGCCTTTAAAAAAAGTAAAGTAACGTGAGAGAGACCAAGTCCTGCAGAATGACCAAACAGGTTAGTATGTGGTACTGGGCAGTGGCTTGGCTAACAAAGGGTAATAGGTACGAAGTATCTCAGTAAATCAGTAACCATTGACAGGCTTCTGTAGGCCAACCCATAATGGAAACGGAGCAGTTTATGCTGACTGCAAGGGGTGCCACCTCTGTCATGAGCATCTTCATACATACTTCGTCCATTCATCCTATTCTTTTGCACACAGTATTCTACTTCTTGTTCAATAGATTTTTCCTGCCCCACATCTTTTACTAATCTGATTGCTTGTACTGTTCAGGTAATAATACGCACGTAATTCCTTAATTCCCTCAATACAATGGCATCTTTTATACTTGCTACACCCAGACGATTTTCCTCAGCTTAAGAAAGCCGTTTTGAAGTGGGGGGTTTAATATAGCCTTCAACGAAGTGGATCTCATAAGGCCTCAGCAGAACATAATCCAACACCTCTAATTTTAAAGTTTAGCTCACAAGATTCCAACAAGGTTTCCTGACAGAGTAAGCGATCTTTTGATAGCGAGTATATTTTTGTTCACTTCTTGTAGTTAACTGTGAATAATGTTCTGCATTTATTTACTCCAATTATGCAACGAGTTGATGAGAGGCCTGTGCAAAATTTATTACATTATTGCTTATTAATGGCCGTTGCAGTAGAAGGAATAATTTTTCACTTTATGTCTTGCTTATCCAACTTATGGAAGATTCTTTGAACATGCGAGGTTAGATACACCCTTCATTAACCCTTTCACTAGTAGATGTCCCTCCTGACTTTATCAAGTGTCTTGGGTTATTGATGGGTAGATAGGTGGCTTTCCTTGTATTGGCTGTAATTACGAATGAAACAGTCTGTTTAGAAAATGCTACGCTGGGATAGATTAGTTAGGTTAGGCTGTATTTAGGATAAGTCAGGTTAGGTTAAGTTGTGGAAGGTCAGATCCGTTTTGACTTCTAGGTTAGATACGATAAGGTTTGGCTTAGGAGGATAAGGTTAAGTAATTTTAAGTCAGTTGCACTGCAAAACGTATGTACCGTCATGTAGTACAACAATGTTCACATACCGTGAAGTTACATCTATTTGGGAACAACTAGGACCCTAAGTTAATGCAGAATGTACCACTGTACTAACCTCACAATACTTTGAGTTATTATTCTGCGTCTTCAGTAGTATGACGTATATTTGTTATAATCCCATTTCCAAAAATCATTATTATTATTATTACCTCTGCCAAGGAGGCCATGTTTTCACCCCTACCCGTTTGTTGGTTGGTTGGTTTGTGAGCAAGATTACACAAGAACTACTGTACAGGACGGATTTCCACGAAACTTGGTAGAAAAATGGGCCTTGGACCAGAATACACTCCATTAAATTTTGGTGCGGATCCGGATAAAGATGCGGATCCAGGAATTTTGTTTCACTTTCTTTATTATTGCGAGATAGGGCGTTGGCGGAGGTATGGCTCTACTGAGTGCCATGCTAGTTAATATTGTTGTTGTTGTTGTTGTTATTATTATTTTTATTTAGAGACGGTAACCCTCTTCCAGTGAAGGAAATAATATAAGCTCTGTTTTAATTCTTCCATTTTGAAAATTTTCTCTTAAGCTGAATAAAATTGGTTGAAGGTGGCAAAATATATATAATTATTAACTGCGTTCTGGGCGTGAAGGGTTTGAGCGTGTGTGTGTCACGCTTGGTCACCTGCTGCTGACCACCACATTTACGGCCGTGGGTTCTGTGGGGAGTGGGTGACCTGGCCTTGTTTTATACTGTTATCTTTCATGAGGCTGGGTTAGGCCATGTCAGATTGGGTATAGCTTAAGATCGATTACGTTGGGCTAGGGTTCTTTACGCTAAATTAAAAAAGGCTAGGATGGGTTAGATAAGGTCAAGCTACATGGGGCTGGTTATGCCTCCGCCCACCTACGGTACAGAAAGCATTAGGCAAATGGCCTGTCCGTCCGTGCGTGTGTCTGTAACACACTTGTGGGCACGGTATCTCCTGAATCCATCAACGGATTTCTACCAAACTTTTATCCGTGATGCAGTATAAGGAGATGATGAACTCATTAGGTCAGCTAGGTCAAGAGGTCAAAGGTTAAGGTCATATGTGGTCAACTTAGTTTATCCTTATGGATGCGATATCTCCTGAACCCCTCGGTGGATTTCGACTAAACTTTTGTCGGTGATGCAGCATTGAAGGGACGATGAGCTAAGTAGGTCAGCAAGGGCATGGCGGATGTATGACGAGTTCGTGTGCAGCAGCTGGCGGAAGCATACCCAGTGATGCTTTTCGGCGATAGCTTGGGTCCCAAGTTTTGGGCGTTTCATTTAGGTTTAGATGACTTTAGGTATGGTTAGGATAGGTTAAGTTAGGTTACGATAGATTATGTAAGATTATATTTGGAAATGTTATATTAGTTATGTAAAGTCAGGTAAATTATCTTAAGCATACTGAATGACATTTTACTGGGGGGGGGGGGAGGACGAAGTCTTTCCCGAAAATACTGAAAACTGCTCTGACCCTCAAAGAAGTACTACAGAAATCCAGATGTATGAAATAGACAATGGTATGACTAACATGCAATAGAATAACTTCACATCCTGAGAAATCACAAGTTTATTGAAAAAAAAAGAAAAGAAAAAAGAAAGCCTGATGTTGTAAAGCCTCATTATATACAGTAATACTAAATATGCGTTTAACAATAATATATGAGTATATATAAAATAAAATTCATTATAATAAATCATATAGTATTGATAAGCTCGGGACGAATGTGAAAGGATGGCTGGAAACGTCTGAGACTAGAAAGAGTGTTTTTGACTGAGGTATGAATGTAAAAGTGGGGAATGTCAGGGTAAATGGGGTGATTGGTGTGTTGGGTGTACCTACTGAGGTAGTGCTCTGGTGGACATTCGTGCAGGGAAGGGCTTGGCAACAGCCAATACCATATTTAGGCTCAAAATAATCCACATATATAAATGGTCAATAATAAAAGGTGGGTGGTGAGTTGGATGAGCGTTAGGCAAAAATTGATTAGGTGTGTGTGCATAAACGAATGAGAAGATCTGTGTTGGACACGAGAGAGGTGGGCGAGTGGACTGCCTGTTCACTACATAGTAGTGTCCAAGAGAGATTCAAAAGCTTTAGGTGAACAGAGGTAGAGAAAGACAGGAGGAGGCAGTTCCTGCAAAGGCAGCAGAATGACAGCAGGAGAATTTAAAAATGGCAGGATACAAGAGAGATGTAGAGGATTAACTAGGTATACATGTTATGAAGCAGATGGGGGAGGTAAAACGCATGTGAAAGGCATTCACAGAAGAAATCCATACATCACGTGAAGTAGTGTGTGTGGTTAAGAGAAGACGTAAAGGAGAGGAAGGAACAGTGTGGTGGAATTAGGAGTGAAACGAGCTGCGGCAACGAAGAAATCATATGGTGACTGGGTGGGAAGGGAGTGCTGAAGGATGATGCAGAGAAGAGGAGAGAGGTAAAAAGACTAGCAAGAAAGAGTAAGAAGAGACTGGATGAGGAGCTGGAAGAAATCTGAATGAAAAGGGGAAGGACTGTTAGAAACTGTTTTGGAAGGAGGCTAGGAAGTTAGGACAGGATGATACGGGAACAAGTAGGGGAGTGAAAGATAAACACGGCATAATGCTGGTAGAAAAGGGAGAAAAAGTGAGGAGGAGAGAATGCTATAAGAAATAATGTTGAACAAAGAAAGCGAAAGTAGTGCGAGTATATGTCGTTGAGGAATGTAAGGAAGAAGAGGAGCCAGAAGGGAAGAAGAGATCAATAGGATGCATACACAGTATCTGAACACTGAAGAAAGCCAAAATGGTGAAAGTCGCATGATTTGAATGGAGTGTTTGGCGAAATATTGAAATATTGAGGAGAGATAGTGATAGACCTGATATGGAAGACACAGATTGACCTGAAAAGAAGGCAGAATCCCGAAGGATTAGTAGTTAGATAGAATTATTTCTTTATGTAAAAATGGGGAAAAGAAGTGTGTGGCATTCATAGGGGTGTTTGTCTTCCCAGTGTTATGGTAAAAATATGTGGCAGGACACTTACTAATAGAGTATGAGGAAATAACCGGATAATTAACTGGAGAACAAGGGGTTTTTTGGGTATGGAGGAGGTTACGAAGTGGATAAATTTCTAGTGAAATGGAAAAAGTTGTATGCTGACTTTACGGATTTTGAGAAAGCACTGCATCGTAAATTGACAAGGAATACAGGTATTAAGTAGATAGGAAGCTACTGAATACTGTGAATTATATGAATGTGGGCACTGGGAATGCAGTGGCATGGACAGTGAACTGTGTGAGATCTTTGATATGAATATAGGACTGAAAAAGGGATATATCACGTCTCCGTGATTGTACAGTTTATAAACAGAAGGAGTTATAAGAGAGATACAAAGCAGAGCAATGGATGTTGAAGTGTCCCTAATGGGAGAGGGTAGGGTTGGGAGAATTCCTGTACTGTTTTTTGATGACGACAGTGTATTGATGAGTGAAGATGAACAGGAGCTACAAGACTTGATGGATGAGTGTGAGAGTGCATGTAACAAACACAGTTTAAAAGTGAATATAGTAAAGAGTAAAGTTAAGATCTGTAAGATAAATGAAGCCACTGGATTCACAGTGAGGTTGGGTGGTGAGGAAATGGAGAATGTGAGTGCATTTAAAAACGTAAGTAGTGTGATGAGTAAGGATGGAAGTTTAGAGGATGAAGTGCTTGGAAGAGCAGAGCGAGGAAGAAAGGTTGCTGATTCACTGAAAGCAATAGGAAGTGAACATGGAAGTAAAGCATTTCTTGTATGGCAATATTCTGATGCCCACTCTAAGGTATGAAACCGAAAGCTGGACCCTGTTGGAGGGACAGGAGATTGAGAACAGTGGAAATTTGAGAGGAGCATGTGGAGTTCCATGGAGAAAAAGAGAGGCTAATGAGGAAGTAAAGGAACGTTGTAGTACTGATATGGATTGATAGATGATGTATGCGAGCGAGGTGGAGGGAGAGAGAGGGGGAGACCAAGGATGAGATGGAGGGATGGAGTGGAGAGAAAAGAGATTGTGAGTTGAAAGCACGGCAGCCAAAGGGCAGTGGACAGGCTACATGGAGGTGATCTGATTGTGGCCCCCCCCCCCACTTTACGGGATTAAGGAGTCTGGCTGTTGACAGACAGATACAACCTTTGTGCTTTAAATCTCATGCTCAGACGTGTATTTACATGAGAACTGATAGTAAGTAAGGAATATGTATTGAAACAGACCAATAACAAATCAGTTTTCCCTCACACAATAAGGAGACTCCCTGCATAACAAAGATACGTGTATCAGTACATCAGTAGAAGGATCTGTATTGAAATAAATCACTTTTGTCCCGAAAATTCAACTTTCATCCTCAAAAATACACATTTTCCTAGTCCTGGGAGGCTGCCGTGCCACAGACCCTCATCTTCTATGTATAGTACGCCTGTGTATATTGTTAAGTATAAAGTACAATGTGTTATTTTAAAGAGTACAAGTATTCTATTTTTACAGTATCTGGAGCTACGGTTTAAAAGTGTCTGGATTCGACGCATGGCCACCTGTGCCAGTCTGCTGATGGCGGCCACCTTTATGGGCGTATGTCAGTATGGCCCCTCCCTGGCCCTCGCCGCTGTCACCCCGCTCTCCACCACTGCCTCTATGATCATTATGGCCACTGTCTGTACCTTCTACACCACACTTGTAAGATGGGAATGTACATATGAATATTTTAGGAGTGTTTCTGCTATTAAACCTAATTCTGTTTTTATAGGCATTAATATAATCATAGCACAGTATGTAACCCTAGCACAATATGTAATGTCTGGTGCATCAGGAAGAGAATCACAAAACATCCTCTGGTCCTGGACTACCAAGAATATCAAAACACATGATGTAAAACACACTCACAGAAGCCAATTAGCCACTTGGTGGAAGCGTGCTAGATGCTACACACACACACACACACACACACACACACACACACACACACACACACACACACACACACACACACACACACACACACACACATGAAAAGATAGGACAAATATGCCATTTCCAGTGGAGTTCAGTTTGGTAGGATTGGTTTGTTGTTGTCATTGTCGATTAAGTCGCACCCACTCGAGTCTCAATTGGTAGGTGTAACTGGTCGTTGTGAGAGGAATAGTTTGTTGTTGTTATGGTCGATTGAGTAGATCCAGTTGAGTCCAAATTGGTAGGTATAATTGGTTTTTGTTGTAGTCGGTCTTAGTCTGCTACAGAGCCAGGGGGGATCCCATGAGCACTCTACCCGTCGACGGCCCTGGGATACTATTATATCCGTAGCAGTATCAAGTATTTCTCTTGTACGACCATGTATTTCTCCTGTCAGGTGTTTGAGGGAGTTATAGTGACGATGATACGTTCTGTATAATGTCTTACGTAATTCTGTTTTGAAAAATCCTTGACTGAGGAATATTCTTGTGATCTGTTGGATTCTTGTAGTAAAGTTTTCCAAATTTTGTACTTGCCATTGCGATCCGTAGCAACTGGGACATGTATACATCGTATACTGGAACACTAGGTATGTTTCTCAACAAATTTGGGTATGATACAATTTCAAAATAATAATAATCTCCTTTATCGTTGAGTTTTGTTGATATAACTTTGTTTTCTGTTTTGATATTAATTTCCCAAAAAACTTGCTTGGCAGTTGTCAGTGTTTTCTTTATTTAATACTAGTGCTTCCAGATATATTTCTTTTTTCCTTTCATTCATTTCTCCATCATTGTCAGCCAACCGGAAGCCAGGCCTTAATAAATACCCAGAAAATCAGGTGTGAGACTCAAAAGGAAATTGGGAGGCACTAGATAAAGAGACTGAGTAGAGAAAAAGTAGGAGATTGAGGAGAGCACGATTAGCTGTCACTCTGACAATCCTGGCGAAGTCATTCTGTCCGTCACCAAGGCACGGGTAGGCAGTAACAATATTACTGTGTCACAATAAAACCCCGTAACCCCACAGTATCTCTGCCTCACCTTCACTTACGATACAAGACACAGAGGGGTGTGTGTGACAGAGTACGACCTATCTCGAGACTAGAGAGATAAAACCCACAAACACACAATCTCCACGCTATCCGGCGCCTCAAGACTCCTTTACCTCTGTAGCAGCCTACATGAATCTATACTGGTGGGTGATGATAAAGATGCCTCGCCTCCTGAGTTGTGACTATTATATACATTTGGCAGCAGCAGTAATCTACAATACTATATGACACCCGACGCTGGTGACAACGATTCTCCACATCATTCACATTATCGACACTGGTGGCACCTACCTGCCTAGCTACCTGCCTACCTCCCTATCTACCTACTGACATTTTAAGGATAATCATGGATGAAACAATGCCAGGGAAGGGTCAAATGTTTGGCCACGATATTGGTCGGCAGCCTGTCCTGTCGGAGCACACTGCTCATCATCTTCGAAGTATCGCAATAAATCACGTCAGAAACAGTAGATGAGATGCTGGGAAGGTGTTTCAGTTCAATGTGTCTACACGAACATTTTCCAATAATCCTTCATTACCACGCCACAAAATCACAGATGCTCACTGATCGTGCTGACGGACCTTTAGCCTTATTTTACGTAGGAGATGCGGCACTCCCTGAATACGTCTTCTTGCCGCTTCTTTTTGTCACCCTTCCCACTCCTTAGGGATATAGGGAGATGATGACGATGTGATGATGATGATGGTAACATTAACCGTCTCAGGAAACCTGG
This sequence comes from Coenobita brevimanus, assembly GCF_032717465.1. Taxonomy (NCBI): domain Eukaryota; kingdom Metazoa; phylum Arthropoda; class Malacostraca; order Decapoda; family Coenobitidae; genus Coenobita; species Coenobita brevimanus. Next base: position 13,232,871 of record NC_136968.1, on the reverse strand, counting down.
CCAGAGCACCCCCACTCCCCCTCCCGGTTACATATTTCCGTTCTGTATGCATACTCGTCACACCACCAGAAACCCTCAGGCAGAAACGACGCTCGCCCCGTCGTTTAAAAATTAACCATAAGTGTTTCTCGAGAATATGCTCAATGTGTTTCCCAGGAAAAACTACCTCTATCTGAAATGGGCTGCTTAGTTGAGGTGGCTGGCTGTGGCACTGAGACGGATACCTACTGTATACAGAACGGAAGTAAGCTTCCCTGTTTCGGCCAAGCCAGATACTTCCCCCGCGGTGAAAGTACGATTTATACTTTTCATTTCAGAACGGGCCCTAATACAGATACCAATTATTCTTTTGTTGAATTGGGAAGCCAAAAGGTGTAGCTTTCTTTGTTCTCGGGCTGTACATTAGTAAACTTATAAATTTATGTAGAAATAAGCGTGTAAATATTGCGTTCATTCACAAAGAAATTGGAACTTTTTGAGGAAGTAAAATATCATTATATTAAATGGAATCCCTCTTCTGTTCGACACCAAAGTAATATAAACATATATTATGTCTTTGAGTAATTAAGTGTATAGAGCACATGAAACTTTGTTATAGTACTATTTTCTGGTCCCAATCAAAGTGAGATTTATTGCAATATATTAATTACAAAGTAAAAGTTTACCACTTGCAACTTGGACCAACGAGACACACATTTAGAGTCAGGCAAACCATTGCCAGACATACGAGCCTACTGTATAATGCGTATGAATGCAGATCATACGCCTTTTTTTTTTTTTTTTTTCATCCATTGGTTCATTGACATTAAACGCATATGAAAACCGTGAGAAGGTTAATATGTAACTGTTATAATAATAATAAGAAGAAGAAACGGTGCCAAGGCACAGAAAATCCGTCCCTGGCAGTCATTTTAGTGCTGACGTATAAACACAACAGGATATCTAGTCAAAGATGTCACATATCACATTTGTAGTAAATCGGGCGAAAATTGACGATTTTATGCCCATTTGAAGTTTTAGGCCAGACTCACCTGACATTGACCCCCCTACCGCTAACTGGGGGGTGACCCCCTTGATGTAATGAGGCGTGTTATGAGATGCAGAATTGAAAGATGCACCTTTATGTTTGGGTTTCGTGTCGATATGACGAACTTGAATGGAGTTAGGACGAAAGAACAATTTTTGCTCGTCTCCCCCCCGTTATTTTTAAATACATTTTTGGGGCCTACAGCCTGGGCCTTGGCCCAGTTTGGCCCAAAATTAGATGATCAGAAGGTCATAGCCCATCATCCCTGTAATTTTAGTCAAAATCGCACTGGTAGTTTTTGCGTAAAGTTGTTAACAGACAGACAGACAGACAGACAAACAAACAAACAAATCAACCGAGTGAAAACAATACCCGTCTCCTAGCCTCTCCGGGGCGGGAACGGGTAAGAATGATAAAAGTAATGACAACAAAAGCAACAACAACAACAGCAGCAACAACAATAATCTATCTATCTATTGCCAGACGCCTTAATCCCGTCAGGGGTGGCCACAAACAAATCACCTCAATGTCGCCCTGTTCCTCGCCATTTCACTGCCGTGCTCCCAGCTCACACACCTCTCTCTCATATACCTCACCACTCCATCCCTCCATGTCATCCTTGGCCTCCCGCTCCCTCTTCCCCCCCACCTCGCTCACATAGACTCTCCTCGTCAGTCTCTCACTCTCCACATGTCCAAACCACCTCAGTGTGTGTTCTAACGCTTCCTATTGCATCCACATCCACACCACAACGCTCCTTCACTTCCTGATTCGTCAGTCTGTCTCTCCATGTGACTTCACATGCTCCTCTCAAATAACTCATTTCCACTGCTGTCACTCTTAACTTCTGTCCCTCCAACATGATCTAAGCTTCACTTCCATACGTTAGAGTTGGTATCACAATACTGTCATGTAGTAACTTTTTCACTTCCATGGCCACTTCCCTTTTTTTTATCACTGCATTCGAGGAACCAGCAACCTTTCCTCTTTGCTGTACCCTTTCAAGCACTTCACCTTCTAAACTTCCATCCATACTCATCACATTACCCAGGTACTCAAACACACTCACATTTTCGATTCCCTCCCCATCCAACCTCACTGTACATTCACTGACTTCGCTTCTCCTGAAGACCATAACTTTACTGTCCTCTACATTCAGTTTTAGATTCCGTTTCTTACACACTCTCCTAAACTCAATAATACAAATAATAATAATAACAATAATAGTAGTAGTAGTAGTAGTAGTAGTAGTAGTAGTAGTAGTAAAAGTAGTAGTAGTAGTAGTAGTAGTAGTGGTAGTAGTAGTAGTAGTATTACTATTATTATTATTATTATCGTTATTATTATTATTATTATTATTATTATTATTATTATTACGAGCGAGCAAGCGTAGCGAAGCAATGTTTTCTTTAAGCCGGGTACACACACGCGAACAGAACACCGTATCGTAACAAGGCCGTGTTGCGCGACGAAGATACGCGTAACAAGGTGTGGAAATGATGAGTCCGTAACCGAACCTCGTCGCGTCGCGAACTTTCATGCGTCCCACCTCTATCAGTCGGAGTCAGTCCGTGTTTGGAGGTTGTACTGACAATGGCAAGTTTACCTGTCGCAGCTGCCGCGTATATTTATATACATTATCATACAGTGAAGAGGAGAAAGGAAAGAAAATGGTGGCAGTCACAGTTATACACAAGAAGAATGGCATACAGTGGTCGGGAATTACTCGCAGACATGAGGTTCCAAGAAGTTTCTGGCCACTACAAAAACTTCACCAGAATGTCGTCGACAGATTTTGAGAATATCATGAGATTGGTAGCACCTAAAATAATGAAAAAGGACACACACATGAGACCAGCTATCACAGTACAGGAGAGGTTAGCACTCACACTCCGATTTTTAGCAACAGGAGACTCCTACTCAAGTCTGCAGTATCTGTTCAAGATTTCAAAACAGGCTGTCAGTGAAATTGTGCCAGAGGTGTGTCAAGCTATCATTGAAGCACTGCAAGACAATATACAGGTAAGTAAAGCTTACTTTCCATATAATTTCATATCACCCTTCTTAACATGTTAGTAGTTGTTAAAGAATAAAAACTACATATACATCATGCTCTGTGTTCTGAACGTAATTTTTTTTAAGCATTAATAATTTAGTATAGAAGACTGGTAGGACACCTGACACAAAGGACAGAAAAGGTAGCAATTTCATGAATGATTTAAGGTTTAATGAAAAGACATTTTACCAGATAATTTTATTCACACTAACTCAAGCAAATGGAATTCATGTTCTGAAGTAGTAGGGTAGGAAGGGAAAGTATACATTATTCCTTGGGTTGTGGTGTACATGAAGTACAAGGTGTGTCAAATATCAGTTTATCAAATATTTATTCAAATTAGGTCCTGTAGAGAGACTTCACCATCTGAAGGAGGTGGGGAAACCCCATATTGTTCCCTGGGTTGTGGTGTAGATGGTTTGAAACATGTTTCATGGCATTGAGTGGTTCCTCCGTGAACTCGAACATGACCGATCCCTGTGGTACATTACTCTAAAAACCTGTGTTATATATTTTTATGTTTAGGGACCAGCCTCATACTGATTACTGAGCAGACTCGGTGTAGCGGCTGTACCCAGTTGATAGGTGTCGGACACACGTCCCGTCCACACATTGCGTAACCTCACCCTGTAACATCCTTTGATGCGACGCGCAAAAACCGACAATTGGTGGATCGGGAGCGAACCCCAACGCGTAACATATATGTTCGCTCGGGTGTTACGCAGTGACGTTACGAGGTCCCGTCCACACAGGCGTTTTTGTTACACGACGGGGTTACGTTACGATGTTCGGTTCGAGTGTGTGTACCCGGCTTTACGTTCAGCTGAGACATGAGCACCCCAACACGACCTGGCCCGATCGCGATGGTTTTCAGACGCTAATAACTTTTCTACTATGTGAGGTAGAGAAGGGATTCTTTCCGCAGGTAGTAGATACATTTAATACATTTTGTTTGTAGCTATGTATTTACTCATGAGACCAAAGAAACCCCTTGGAATTCCAGCATTCCAAGGCAATCTACCAAGGGCTTCAAATGACGATCCACTATGAAATCAATTTTAGGCACTCTGAAAGTGATGCACACACACACACTTAGAAGCTGTTTCTCTGATTGCTCGCGCGCGAGCGTGTGTGTATGTATGTATGTATATGTGTGTGTGTGTGTGTGTGTGTGTGTGTGTGTGTGTGTGTGTGTGTGTGTGAGAGAGAGAGAGAGAGAGAGAGAGAGAGAGAGAGAGAGAGAGAGAGAGAATAAATATTTTAGCACAATTATTCTTCTATTATTGTTCAACTACCTAACTAGGAATGTTGGAAGTTTACTCCAAGATGATATGATGATACGTGCATGTACAAACGCTTGCGCGCTCGTCACACGCTCACAAAGCACACTTTACTGGTAATAATAATAATAATAATAATAATAATAACGATAATAATAATAATAATAATAATAATAATAATAATAAACAATAATAATAATAATAATAATAATAATAATTATAATAATAATAACGACGATTGCAGCGACTCGCTACATTAATTCATCTTATTTCCTCCGCCAACAAAGTTGAACGGAGGTTTAGCAACCATCCCTGTCTGTCTGTTTGTGTATAATGTATCTCAGAAAGTAGGCGTCGAATTTCATTATCTTAAGGACAAGTGGGCCGTGAGTCAAGGCAGAGCTAATTACATTTTAAGTCGGATTTGGATCGGATGAAGAAATTAATCAAATTCCATTGACGTTGATGGAGCTATATGTGACTGTGTAACATGGCAGTTTCAGACATAGAACTGATTGTGTATGTAAGACCGTAAAAGTGTTCACCTGGTAAGAAAGAGGAGTGACAGCAGCAAATAATAAAATTTACTGGCGTTGGCGCAGGTATATATTCTATAAGTGTTTCCTAAACTCAGGTGAAGAAAATACCATTATACCTCTTCGTTCACCTGCACACCAAGACCTTCTTATCCTTTTATATGAGACCTCAAAAACTGTGGTCTGTCTGTCAAGCGATGAAATTCCACACCTGCACCACACCACGCCTTCTAACCGACCACAGAGTATTTTTTTCACCGGGAAGTGCCAAGCTGAGAGAGTTAAAAAAATAATATCAGACAGGAAATTCTTTTCTCGCGATTAAACCCAACCTTAGATCCACTTGTTTTCAGATATATATCCTCACTGACAGGGATAGAACTGCTAATACACACACACACACACACACACACACACACACACACACACACACACACACAGACTGTCTATCTGTTTTTCTGTCTGTCTGTCTGTCTGTCTGTCTGTCTCTCTGTCAAACGATACAGCTCTCACGTCCCTGTCAGTGCTTAAGCATCCTTGTACAATGTGCGCTCGAAGTTATACCGCACCATTTCATGTGAGAACTAAAGACAAGATTCTTATGATAGTATGGTATAGAATCATGACGGTGTAGCTTAGGGTTTTCTCAACGTGATGACTGATGTGTATTTATGACCATTGAACAACAGTGGTGTATCAACTACTTAGAAGCTGTTTCTCTGGTATCATGATGTTTCTCTATATTGTACTATCTGTTAACTTTTCTGCTACTTACTGCATCAAAATCAAATGGGCTGTTTTGTTCCTGTTGTGACCCACTGCTTATCTGAACAAAAACCCATTGGACTTCAGGATTAAGCTTTCCTTTTTGCTGTCATACACCATCCTCTTTTCCGATGTGAGATGGGATGTGGTCGGGAACGGGTCGAGCAAAAATACACAAAACGAACTGTTCTGTAGGAAATATAATCTAGTATTCAGTCAGGGTCAGTGTTTCTCTTATTACTTCAGTAGGTCTATTTCACATATAGGGCATCATATCAAAACGAATCATACATGGGTGGAGACAAAAACCAAACCTTCGCTAGGATAAGAAAATTAGTCAGCAGAAGGAAGTAAGACACTAATTAGATGAAATAATGGACGAACAATTGTCTCTGTACAACGTTAAGGATAATGTAGCTGCTATTAAATGTACTTCATATATGCTTGTGTTCAGGGTGGAGTGCGAGGCGTGGTAAACACAGACGTACTCCAGACACTACTGATGCTGGGAGGTGTACTGGCTGTGGTGGTGCTCTGCTGTGTTGAGCTTGGAGGACTGGCTCAGGTCTGGAGCATAGCATCACATGGACAACGCATACAGTTCCTAAAGTCAGTACTGTACATAATTTACTGTTGTATCTAATTCTGCAAGTCAAATGAGCTTAGGTTATTTTGGTTACTGTATTTTAGATTAAGCTAGGATAGGTTAAGTAAAATTAGATAGCATATGGTTTATGGGAAGTATAGATAAGAGGGTCTTATTGGCCAGTGGCAAGGTTAGCTGAAGGTGCACCTATTCTTCGTAATGGGTTTGGGAGAAATAAGAGAGAAAACGAAGGTTTTCCTCCACCCACAACTCCTTTCGGCATAATAGCTACAAGCACTGACTATAAAAGAAAAAAAATGACATGGGGGAACATAAAAAGATTTTTTTTTTTTTTTTTTTATGTTTCTGATTCTGGGAATTCACATGAGGGTCCGCCCACTGTAACGTTAATACCCACAGTCTATAGTACGTGTAAATTCATGCTATATTTCTGTTATTGAGGACTGGTGCAATGATATCAGTAGTGATTTTGACATAAGTCAGTGGGTTTTAGGTAAGGATCAATAAAGTGTGTTTCAACAAAGTTTAATAATGACACTTCCCCCACCGAAACTGGGAACATATTAGCGTCCTTTGGGTAACAAAAACGACTTCACTAACCACCTAAAAACCAACTTCCCCGAAACTGAAGTTAGAGTGAGTTGAGTTTGGTTAGATTGCGGGAAATAGAAGTAATATGTCTGTGTTCTTTCCACACAGCTTTGACTTGAGGCCATACACTCGGCACAGCGTCTGGTCCACCACCGCACTGGGCTTCTTTATAGTCATGAGCTACGTCGCATTTCACCAGGCTACACATCAGAGGTTTATTGGGGTTGCCTCACTGAACATCTCAAAAGGGTAATATTTCTCTCTCTCTCTCTCTCTCTCTCTCTCTCTCTCTCGTACTTAGCGACGTAAATCCACCTATCCACCCATCATCCAATCCTGCGTTGCCCCATGAGGAGCGTAGGAGCCCGGGGCTAGGCAAGTTGGTCATGACTTTAAAGATGAGAGTGACCAGCCTCACTCATCCCTGAGTGGTATTACGTGAGGAATAAACCCCCAGCCATCACTTGAATATAAACCTACACAGGCTCAGTCCGATTGGAAAGCATTAATTACTCACTAAAACACAAGGCGCCATAATTTGGCTATATGGTTCCTGGTGTACAGGAAACCATTTGGTTTTTCACTTAGTGTAGAGTCACCCATAGGCAGAGGGAATATGAAAGAATGAAGGAAAGAAAGAAGAGGAAGGAAAGAAGAGAGGAAAGAGCAGACACCCAAAGCAGCACTTCATCGAGTGAGTAGATGGTGAGCGCCCCCACCTACCACATTTACGAAGTAAACTAAAATATATATAATAATAATTCAAGTAATAACAATACATTCCAATAATGAGAAAAAATTTCAGTAAAAATATAAGCCTTGTCCTTGATGTTATCCATTTCTCAAGTGAGTTATTAGCAAGTTATTATAAAATTTTAAATAATTTCTGATCTCAAATGATAGGCAGACTAACTTTTGTATGGAAATGCTTGATTTTCCCCAAATTCTGCCCCTTACATGTAAATACATGTACTTCCCTTCGTAACTGTAGTAAAATAATTACAGAACAAACATGCTAGAGGGCATTTTGGAATCAAACATGGCCCATACAGGAACCACGTAAAAAAACTAAAATGACCCGTGCGTTTACTGGGATGGTTATTATATCGTCTGGTTCATCAGTGTCCCTTTATATTTTTTTTGCTCTGAAATAACTTAAAAATATTAATGGAAAAACTGAGGAAGTTGTCACGAGATACCAGGTCCAGGTACAGCTTTGATCCGAAAAAAAAGTATCCAAGCCTTATCCATGTATCCAGAAGAGTCGAACATTCAAACACACCCCTCCCCTTTCTCGTCCATTCCTTTCTTACCTCCCCACCCTTCCGATGACACTTCTTGTGTGTTTAAGTTTAGTACTTAAAACTTCAACTCTTGATTGAGTAACTTGGTAATGTCTAAAACTATCAGTAAACTTGCTGCTTATTTAAGACTTAAATGTGAACACCCTTGAAAAATATTATCTTAACGATTTCCATGCCAAGCATCTCTTAAACTCACTACATTTGCCATCTCCTTTTTGTCTCTTGAGATCTTGTTTTTTACTTCTTCCTCTTCTATACCAGTGATTACTATAGATTTGTTGATATCTACTGAATCTCTGACTAACTTTGGATTGTTTTGGATTATTCTTGTCACTTCCTTTTTAATGCTTTTTTCTTCCACCCTTGTTTCTAAGTCTTTCTTTACTTTCACCATTTCAGCATACGTGGTTTCCACATCATTTTTGTAGCTTTTCACAGCTTCATTCACCTGTGTTATCTTCTCCTCAGTATCACTGCTCTAGTCTATCAGACTGCTTACTTGCCTAATTGTCTCTGTATCATTTTTGAACTCTTCCATAATACTCTCGTGGTTGACTACTGTACTTGCCATTTCACTCATTTTTCTCCTAAGTGTACTCACTTCCACTGTTAGTTCACTGATGGTTGTGTCTTTCTTGTTGACCTCCCTTCCTAGTTTCTTTATTTCTTCCTTTTGCAAGTGCATCTGCTTATTTATTTCATCAATCTCATTTTGAAAGGCCATTTCCAGTTTATGTACACACTCTACCAGTCTATTGTGAGTCTCCATTTCAACCAGTTCTTGGTAGAAATTATCTTGCTTTCTACCTTTATCCCTTTTCTTTTCCAAATTTGCTTTACTAAAGTATGTGGCCATTTTGCAATACTAAGAGCACATAGTACTTACATTCCCTGGGTCAGTTGTAGTCTAAACAAACAATTAGCTGACTGAGGGCATTCTTTCGCTACTCGGTTCTCTTTTATGTTTGAACAAGTCTTGTTTAAACTTTTTCTTATTTTTTTTTTTAATAATAAAAAACCATTTAGTCTAACCTGGTACAGAGCTTGACTCATATAAAGATACTAATTTAGGTAATGCCACTGGCCGTGCTGGCTCGGTATGGAGCACTGTCGGCCCACGTCTGCACTCCTTGGTGTTTCCCGTGTGTGTGTGTGTGTGTGTGTGTGTGTGTGTGAGACAGAGAGAGAGAGAGAGAGAGAGAGAGAGAGAGAGAGAGAGAGAGAGAGTGCAAGTTGGCTTTTATCCGATTTTAACTAAACTTGCTGGAAGGATGGAAGGATGAATCTATAAGGAAGCCTGCTTTACTCTGTATACAGTTAGTCACAGGGATAGGTCAAATACTGACGTAGGAAAATCAACTTAAACATCTTTTTTTTTTTTTTTCACTGTAGAACAGACTCTGGGGAAGGGTTCAGGGTAAGGCAAGAATGGAATGATTCACTTTTAAACAATAAGTCAGGGGTCGAGGCTACAGGGCAAGGGCAATGCTAGACTCGTGTGCATGTTTGTTAACAAAAAAAAAGAAAGAAAAAGAAAAGATTCGATTTTAACTAAACTTGGTGGAAATGTCGAGGACCAGCCAAGAAATAAAAATATTGTTTTTTGAGAATGGTTGGTCAAAAGTCAGTAACAAGGCAAGGTCAAATAAATAATTTTTATCTGACTTAAGTTTTGATTAAAGCAAGGCAAGAATAGAAGGGTTTCATTTTATGAACAGCCAGTTAAAGTCTAAGATTATAGGAAAGATCAAAAATCGAAACAAAGTCAAAAATCGAAGCTTATAGAGGAAAGTAAACTCATATAGCATTGATTTTATTTGAAACAAACTTGGTGTAAGGGGCAAGGGTCAGTCAAGACGGAAGGGATTCAGTCCTACGAACAATCGGCCAAAGGATAAGGTCACAGATTAAGCTCAAAGCTTGATCCGTGTGTCTGTGTTAAAAAAATAATAATAATAATTTGATTTGAAAAAATAACTTGATTTGATTTGGATCAAACTTAGTCGATGAGTTTAAGATCACTCGAGTCTGACCTGTTGTTTTTTTTTAGAATAATAGGCTGATGTGTCTTGCAAAAACACCCGTAAATATGGCACAGAGGGGCAGGGCGAAAAATTACCTATAAACCAAAGTATAGCCTCTCTCATGATCCTAAGCTCGTGTTTGTCTGTTTGTTGCGCAATTTTTTTTTTTTTTCTGTTCAGGTTCTGGGCTGTTTTACTTTTATACCTGACAGGAGCAAGAAAAAAATATTAGTAACAACTACAGCAACAACAAGAATAATAATAACAACAACAACAACAACAACAACAATAATAATAATAATAATAATAATAATAATAATAATATTATTATTATTATTATTATTATTATTATTATTAATACGGTTATTGTCAACATCTTCACCAACAGAATATGTTGGTTCTTCCTGCTGGGGTTCTGGGTGCTGTGGCTGCTGTTCTACCTAACGGGACTGGAAGCCTACGCCACATACCACCTCTGCGATCCTCTCACTGCTGGTCGCATCAGCAAGCCCGACCAGGTACAGGACAGTTTCTCACTTGAGGGTCTACACACTTATTCGAAACTGTCTCGAATCTGGTCCATTCTCTGAGTCCCAACATTCCTACTTCTAGCCATAAGCTTTCACATATCATTATTACGGCACTACTGCCCAGTGTTCATACTAAGTGCTCGTGAGGGACGCCTGTTCATGGTGGCACCGATATAGTTGGGTGGCTCCGCTGCTTGGCTATACAAACTTCCTTTTATTCCTTCCTTATCTTCTGGAGGGAGAATGGTGTACAGGAGAGAGCAGCTTGAGTCTGCTGCTCGCTGGTTTCACACTCACCTGAGTCTGGGAGTCAACAACAACATCCTTCTAGGTCTGTGCCATTCAGAATTGGTACAATGATTTTTGTGAGGAGGCAACTGAGACACTTTTGTGAAATTCAAATTAGCAAGCTGTTCCGACACAGCCTAGGATCAAACTTGTGTCCTTTACAAAAAGCAGACCCGTTATCTAATCACATGACCACACCCCTCGTGGATGATCTAGGCACCTTCCTGAATGTATCTCAGAACTCAGTAGGATACGGCAGCAATCCAGTATTATGGCTCAGGCAGTTCACAGCGCCATTTCAAGCTCTTCAAAATCCTAAATGTGCAGAGTCATTCATGTAGGCAACTGTACACTCCATATCCATGTCCTTTCTTGAGCTTAAGTTGTGTATGATACTGAATGTTTACACCTTGGAAAGCCTAGTACCCTATTTGTATCCTTTCTATAACTTAAATTGTGTGTAAGCACTTTTGTTTTCCAATCTTATGTTAACTCAGACAACAAAGAAACGATATAAAGAGTGAAACGTCTGACGATAAAAACAACTGTTGTTAACATTGAAGACTGTAGTTAACTAACGCCAAGTGACAGGGGTGTGTACCCTTAACTAATAAAATCCTTCTGAAATAACAAGAGTATAATTAAGAAGGAAATAATAATGTTTATGGAAGTTAAACCTCTCATGCTAGGGATAACTTCAGCATTCTATTCCGCCTTAGGCTAGACGAGTCTATGCAGCTGAGGATGTGTATAGGAATTTGATGGTGTTAATATTGTCACGAATAACTATCTCATGGCTGGAACAATGCTACTTTCCCTATTAAATCTAACGCCATACGATTTTTGTACTTGCAATTGTGGATAGGCGTGGGAATGTTAATACCATCACCATTAAGGTGTTAATCATGGTCAGTAAAGTGTAGTATTATATTCCAGCTACAGGCAGAATAGTTTATTCGCCTGAGGATAAATCATTATTACATGAGTGTAAATAATTCATAAATAATTACCTTCCACCCTTTCAGATCCTGCCTTACCTGGTCACCGACAAACTGGGACATCTACCTGGCTTACCTGGGGTCTTTGTAGCTGCTGTTTACGGTGGCGTCCTCAGGTGTGTTAAAGCGTAAGGCACCTTGGTGTCGGATGTTTACCCTTGCAGACCAAAACACTGGAGAGAGAGAGAGAGAGAGAGAGAGAGAGAGAGAGAGAGAGAGAGAGAGAGATGGGCAGACAAATAAAATGATGCAAAGATATACAGACAGCCTGATAGTCAGAAGCTGCCAATGATCTGCACATAAAATGTGTCTACATATCTTCAAATGAACAAATACTGAAGTTGTGTATGTGATTGTGTTGATTTTTTTTTTCACTGAATGAATGTGTATTGCAAGCTGTGGGTCTAGGGTTTTATCCGCGGTATCTTTCTTCCTCCCCAGCACCCTCTCCTCGTGCTGCAACTCTGCCGCATGTCTCATATGGGAAGACTTCCTTAAACACCTACCCTACTTCACCGGACTCACAGATACCGCTGCCACCAATGTTATTAAGCTACTTTGTGAGTCCTTTTCTATTGTAGTTATGAGTTTAATAGAATCATGCTAATGCTTTGGCTACGGTGTTTTCTGGGCCAAATACAATTCTCTCCCATAACTTATCTGACCTTTACCCTCCCCCCCAACTCCCCCAACTAATCTTTCCCCACACCCTACAGCTTGTGTGTGTGGTGTGGTGGCCATGGTCGTGGGCTTAGGAGTGGGCAGTCTGGGTAACATGTTCCAGGTCATGAACACAACCACTGGAACTTTTGCTGGACCTTTAGTGGGGCTCTTCCTCTCAGCGCTCTTCCTCCCCTGGGTAAATGTCAAGGTAATGTAATATCCAGCTGATGATGAATTTGTGAAGCCATTTATTCATGCAGCAGTAAGAATGGGCGGTATTTAACTTCTTGAGCCATGCACGGAGATTCAGTGTGTTAGTTGTGTGCTTATTTGCCTGTCACAAAAAACATGAACAGAGAGATTTTGATGAATTATTGCATGCAAAGCGACCTAAATCTCGAATGTCAGTCAAGAACTGGATTTGCTTTACCAAGGCCACTCTCCCCTCTCATAATGAAGAAGGTAACGGTAATACACTCTGTTCTGGGCATTAGAAGGTTTGAAGGTAGGTTACTTTAGTCCAGATTCCTGGGGATAGGTCACTGACTACTTCCCTATCAGTGTTTTACTTGACAGGAAACCAATCATTTCCATCACCGTTTTTCTTAAGGCACGGGCTCATCCTTATTGAGTGCTTTACCACTTGACCACCAGAGGACTACGTGTACTGTAAGTATACGCTCGTGAGTCACGTTAACGTTCAGGCTCCAACCCAACCCCTGGCTGGTGGAATATCGTAGCCAGGGATTCACACCAAATAAAGATTATTATCCACTGTTAAGATGGAAGTTTGAAACATTCTGTCTGCTTGAAAAATAAACACGATCGCACTGCAAATTGCGAAAAGAAAAACAATAAACCCAACAAAAAACGGGGTGGTTTGAAATCATTGCTACGAATTTCCTCCGGCTAAGAGTAGGCGTAGAGGATAAGCGGATTTTTAAAATCCAATTATTTATGTTTATTATTTAACTGTTTATGTAGTTAATTGTTTCTAGTTGCCATGTTGACTGGTTATTATTTTTTAACCAGTTTTCTCACCAATAGCCACAAGAGATTGTGATGAAATCCCTTCGTGTTCGCACATCCAAATAGGCTGTGGTAGAATGTGTGGAAGAATAATGACATGTAAACACAGGGTGAGAGACTAGAGTAATACATAACATCCTATGTGCTTTTGTCATAATAAACGCTGTCCTTCTGACATTCTGCATGCCCTTTTAATGGGATTATTTATATTCAGCTGCATTACTGTACATGTAAACATCAAGAACCATCCTTGCATCCGTGTATTCCTGGTCTGCATACGTTAAATGAGCATAGACTATTTGTAATTATCATCAGAAGCTCCGTTATTTCAGTTATATGTACTATACAGTACCTCCCATTTTATTCTCGTGTCACTGGGCGGTGCAAGGCCAGTAAGACTACCAGGTCTCCTCACCCAGTTGTAATGTGCAAATGTGGTGATGTCACGGCGTGGTGGACTGTCATATACCCACTCCCCCTACTCATCCCCCAGCCTCTGTCCCAGACACATTTCTTGTAACAGCTATCGGAGAGAAGTAGAGGCGGACATACCGTGACTCCAAGCTATTTTTTTTTTTTTTATCTGTTCAGTACCGTGCCGGCTTTTATTATTTTGTTCTAGTTATCAGCAGATGAATTTACTCAGATTAGAAAGAAGCTGTGGGAGTGAAAGGGGTATGTTGTTAGCTAAAGTATAATGAGAATGATGTAATGGTGATAAAGAGTTAATGTAACTCTTTATATGCTCTCACCATACTTTCATCTTCTTTCATTTCCTTGAACAACAAGAAATGGTGCCAAGGCACAACAGACCCGTCTCCGGCAGTCATTTTAGTGCTGACGTATAAACACAACACGATATACAGTCAAAGATATCACATAAAATTTGGAGTAAATCGGGTGAAAATTGACTATTTTATTCTCATTTGAAATTTTAGGTCCGACCTACCTAACATTAACTCTCCCACCTCTAACTAGGGGGGGGGGGTGACCCCCCTGAAGTAATGAGGCATGTTACTGGATGTAGAATTGAAAGATGCACCTTTACACTTTGGTTTCATGTCGATATGGCGAATTTGAAATGAGTTATGGCCAAAAAATGATTTTGTTTTTTACATTCTTTGGGCCTACAGCCTGGGCCCTGGCCCAATTTGACCCCAAATTTAATCTCATGATCAGAAGGTCATAGCCGATCATCCCTGTAATTTTAGTCAAAAGTGCATCATTTTTTTGCGTAATGTTGTTAACAGACAGACAAATAAACACAAACCGAGTGAAAACGATACCCGTCCCCGAGCCCCTCCGGGGTGGGGGAGGGTAATCATGGATTCCATGTTTTAATATAATTAAATGGAGCATGCAAGCTGAAGTTAGGGTATATAAGAATGCAATATATGGTCGTTTATTACAGTATTATTATGCATGCTTCTATTATACAGAGAGGAGAGAATTTTAAGCCTCAGTCAAAGCCTCAATAAACGAGACCTGAGAGAAAGGGGGAGAGACGGGAGAGAAAGGAGGTAGAGAAAGGAAAAGTGTGGGGGGGGGGATTGTTGCCAAACACTGCCAGAATACTGAACACCCCAAATCAATGTAATCCTACTGTATGCAAATACTTATTAGAATGAACATCAGTTAGAACAGTAAAGGTGATTGCTAAGGTTATCATTTAAAATTACCTTGACATGGGCGGGAGAAGAAGCAATTATTGTCGTGGAGAAATATGAACATTAGAAACTCACTTGACTAGTTACCAATTATATATTGCAACCCTTTATCCCCAAAGAATTACACCCAAACACTGCACAGTAGCAAAGCATTTTTACACTCTTGGTACATTATATTCAGTAGACTGTAGACAGCAGAGACTAGAGTGCGAGATGGCCTGTCTGACCTCTAACTTCCCAACAACTGGGCCTGTTTATCACTGGCAATCTTTACTAAGCTGTGTCCACGCCGTGACGGTGTGCACGAGCTGGAAACAAACTTGCCCTTGTATGACAAAACTTGGTAGTCTTTTTGACCTTGGGCCAGTGCTTGGCTTTGCCGAAGGGGGGGGGGGATGCCACTCACTTTTTTTTTTTTTTAATTGGGCCACAGGGTAGGTCTGCTGGTGTCACTGGAATAATCTGGTTAGCGGTGGTCATGTTCCCAGGCTCACATTGCAGATGAGGATTACAGATTGTCAAAAAAGTCCACTGGAAAACATGGGGGAACTGGCTGCAAGTATTTATAACTGAAATAACGTATTATCAATTCTTTGCTGGGAATCGATTCCTGGTTTCACAGATGAGAACCAGGCAGCTTTCCACAGTACCACGACCACGTAAAAGTTGTCCCACCTTCACATGCTTGTAACCAACATACCCCTGCCAGTAACTGCTGGCATGAAAGGGAAGAGACAGCCCCCTGGCACTCGGGCATATAGCAGCTCTAAATCATATCCAGGGCATCTCCGGTAGCTTGCAATGGAATGAACCTGCATTAACTAAGGAAAAACTTTTACCTGGTCGTGGTACAGTGGGAAGATGACTGACTTTAGCCTAAGAGATGTGGGTTCGATTACCCATTCAGTATTGTTAACATGTTGGGTGATTTTTTCTGTGTTAGTACTGGTTTATTTCATCATGGTTATGACTGTTCAAATGGCAGGAGAAAAATATGGCTTACGACTTGAACATGAATGAAAGCTAATTTCAAAAAAGCCATTCTGGAGTTTGTTAGTGCATTCTCCTAGTCCTCAAAGCCAAAACATTTTATGATAATGATGGTAAGAGAGAGAGAGAGAGAGAGAGAGAGAGAGAGAGAGAGAGAGAGAGAGAGAGAATTATTATTATTGCTGTTGTTGCATTTTTTTTTAACCCTCCCAGGCACGTTGACACAAATCGTGTTGTTTGTGGATTGGCACATGAACGCACATTGACACGAATCGTGTGAAAAAGCAAAAAAAAATGTCGTCAAAGGAAAAGTTTTCAGCCGATTTGCATCAAATTTGGGGACGTTCTAGCCGACGCATCCCTCTTCCGAGGTAAACACTTGGCAACACTGTAGAGCCTCCTTGGAGCCTGTCCCTAGTGAGAAACCTCAGTACCTCACAAGGAGTCAGGCTGTAGGGTTGCATTGCATGTGCTGTCCCTTTAAATCCCTCTAATTCTCCCTTTCCCACCCGAGTCGAAGCCCCTATGGACTGAGTGTGATTATATATTATTTCTGAGCATATTTGGAAGTGATTTAGTCGATGGAACATAAATATATATCTTAAGAAATGGTGCCCATTATCAGTCGTTAGGCCTGGGGGCAAGACACATGTTCACTGTAGTGGAAATATGCCACTCTGCCTGCAATGGGCCCTATGCTGTGAGTACATATACGTATATAGTGAAACCAGTGCCTAAACTGTATTGTGTGTGAAAGATATAGTGGCTTGCTTTATTGGAACAAGCATGCATTATGTACGCCATAGCCTAGGGTGGAATGGGGCAGGCGTTACCTGTATGCCATAATCGGGAAGGGATTATTAGAGGTGTTTAGGGATGGAATTTGATAGTGATAATGTATGTGCATATGAACTTGTGTGAAATGTAAGGCCAACATGCTGCAAGTGTTTCTGAAGGAGTGTGGTGTGTGCCAACATAGTGGTTTGTCACAAGTCTCGAGGCTAAGGTGCTGTGTCATGGTCACATTGTACCATAGTAAGGAACATAATAATTACGGAGGTAGGGGTGGAATAATTGTGGTAGTGACATATTCGCGTATGATTTAGTGTGATGCGTACGTGAATTGAGCTGTGAGTGTTCGTGAAGGGATAATTTAGGGTGCATAGCGTATGTTAGCGATACCTTAGCGGCAGGTGTGTGGGGACGTAAGAACGCCTAGCAACCAGGGACGTCATTGAACAGGTACTGTAACCTGCTCAGACATTTAGTGAGAACTTATAATTTATGTACAATGTACGAGAAATGTGCTACGAGTGTTCGTGAGGGAATTCTGTGGGTGCATAACGTAGCGATACCTTAGCAGCAGGTGTGCAGGGATGTAAGGTCGACTAGCTACCACGTGTGTCATTGAACAGGTACTGTAACTTGCTCAGAGATTTAGTGAGAACTTATGCTTTATGTACAATGAACGTGAAATGCGCAGCTAGTGTTCGTGAAGGAATTTTGTGGGTGTGTAGCGTAGGTTAGCGATACCTTAGCGGCAGGTGTGTGGGGACGTAAGGATGCCTAACAACCAAGTGCGTCATTGAACAGGTACTGTAACTTGCTATGACATTTGTTGATTATTTATGATTTATGTAAAATGTTCGAGATATGTGTCACGAGTGTTTATTGTGGGATATTGTGGGTGTGTAGCGTAGGTTAGCGAAACCTTAGCGGCAGGTGTGCAGGGACGTAAGGACGCCTAGCAACCACGGACATCATTGAACAGGTACTGTAACTTGCTCACACATTTAGTGAGAGCTTATACTTCTTGTAAAATGAACGTGAAATGTGCAGGGAGTGTTCATGAAGGAATTTTGTGGGTGTGTAACGTCGGTTAGCGATACCCTAGTGGCAGGTGTGCGGGGATGTAAGGACGCCAAGCAACCATGTGCATCATTGAACAGGTGCTGTAACTTGTTGATTATTTATGATTTATATAAAATGTCTCTGATATGTGTCACCAGTGTTCGTTGTAGGATATTGTGGGTGTGTAGTGTATGTCAGCGATCCCTTAGTGGCAGGTGTGCAGGTGACGTAAGGATGCTGGGCAATGAAAGACGTCAATGGACAGGTACTGTACCTTGCTAAGATATTTGTTGATTGTTTATGATTTATATAAAATGTTTGTGCTAATGTTCCTTCTGGGATACTGTGGGTGCGTAGCATATGTCAACGATACGTTAGCGGCAGGTGTGCAGGTGACGTAAGGACGCCGTACAACGGCGGACGTCAGTGGACAGGTACTGTAACTTGCTAAGACAATTGTTGATTATTTATGATTTATATAAGATGTTGGTGATATGTGTCACGAGTGCTTGTCGAGATATAGTATCATTGTTGGGGGAACCTTGGGAGAAGGAAAACAGAAATCTATCTATCTACCTATCTGTCTATCTATCTATCTATCTATCTATATATATATATATATATATATATATATATATATATATATATATATATATATATATATATGGAGCCTCTGTGGTACAGTGGTAAAGTGTGCTTTTTTATATACTGAAGAACGAGGGTTCACGCCCCACCAGGATAATAGACTTTGGGAGCGTTCTTCTTGCCACGTACTGCATTGGCGAACATAAGTGGGGCTGTGGTTGAACCAGTGTCGCATACTATAAAGTATACTTTCACCCAGTCGGCTTGCGCAGGCCGATTACACTTGGTTCACAGACTACACACACATCCAAAGCCGTTCCAACACTACAGTTACACTTAGGCCTACAAGCACTTCTCACCCTACATACAATCTCGACCAGACAGCCTAAGCCACTTGGTAGAGATACATTGGCTGTATCGTCCCCACTTCAGTCGGGATAGGCCGGTCCTGCTGTGGACACTCAAATGGCTGATGAGATGAGATGATATATATCTATCTATCTAAATCTATCTATCTATCTATCTATTTATATATTTATACACACACCCACGGACGTCTGTGGACAGGTATATACCGAACCTTGAAAAGACATTGGTGGATAACTTATGATTTATGTGAAATGTTAGTGATGTGTGCCACGAGTGTTCGTAGAGCTATTGTTAGGGTGTATTATCATGTGTGGGAGGAATCTTAAGGGAAGGAGGGCAGAAAAAAAATTCTCTCTCTCTCTGTATATATATATATATATATATATATATATATATATATATATATATATATATATATTGTTAAGAAGCGAGATATGCCAATTAGGTACCCGAGATCTTTCTCGACGTTTCTCGTACCGTAAGTTCCGGCATCGGTACGTATCAGAGTTGCCAGTTTGCCTGCTGTTTGTGAGCATAGTTGTTTCGTAAGTTATGCAGTTATTTTTGTGCTCATTTTCTTTATAATGTTTTATTTAAGTGATTGCTTGTTGAATTACGTAGTTTAAGTCCTTATGATTTAGAATGTTATGTAATGTGCGACAACTCTAGCATGTTTTGTTGTCTCCTAGTTGCTAACTGTTGTTGTTTGGGGCAGGTAGCCTACAAGACCAGCTCGTCCGAAAATGTTTGAGAAGTAGATCTTTCTAGAACAATGCAACTTTATATAAGGATGGATAAGAGACTAGAACGAGTTCAGTCAGGTTTCAGGTCAGTTTGAGTGAAGTGCTGTCGGTTTGCAGTTCAGTTTGAGTGTAGTGCAATGCTGTAGTGAAGTTTGTGAAGTGTTGCTGGCAAGCATTAAGTGTAATTACTGTTAGTGAAGATTATTTTTGGTACTTGTGTAATAAGTGAAGTGTTGACAAGCATTAAGTGTACTAACTGTGAAATGTTGTCAGGCATTAATTGTAATTGCAGATAGTAAAGGGTGTATAGGTCCAGATCTTGTGAGATCAGTGAAGTTGGAAAGCATTAAGTGGAATTACTTGGAAAATAAAGACAGTGAATTTTAAGGAGCCAGTGTTTATTTTTGCCTCAGTTGATCTTGTGTACTGCACACCTGAAGGCCAACCATAGGAAGAATAACTCACTGGGCAATGTCCTTCCTGTATTGTACTACTGCTGTTGGAGCCTGTGGCAGTGTGGGGTGAGGACGTAAACTGGTGTCAGGAGTGTGAGGTTATTAAGTGCTGCAGTAAGTCAAACCTTCGACATGGAAGCAGGAGGTGTGAAGACAAGGTCTCGAGCTGGGCAGGCGAAGGAAATTTCTCTGGCGACAATCGTGAAGCTACTGATGGCACAGAGTGAACAAATGCAGGTACATACTAAAGAATTCAAAGAACAAACCAAAGAAAAAAAACAATTACAGGTACAAAGGGTACAAATGAAGCCACAGAGTGAACAACTAGAGGCACCAGGTGAAGCTCAAAAAGAACGATATGAGCAACTTCAAGAGGCATCAGAGGAGCAACAGAAGGAATTACAGCCAAGGATGGAAGGACAGATAGATCCTTTCATGGGGGAAATGAAGGAAGAACAGCAACAGCTTAAGGAGGAAGTAGATGCCAAGCTAGAGCAGCAGAAGTATGAGGTATCCAATTATGTGTTAGTGTAAACAGCATGTAGACGAACAGTTGAAGACAGTTAGTGAGGAAACAGTGACGGAGTGCAAACAGCATGTGGACAACCAGCTGAAGATTAGCAAGTGAATAGTGACAGAGTGCAGACAGCATGTAGACAAGCAACTGAGGATTAGTGAGGGAATAGTGATGGAGTACATGCAGCATGTGGATAACCAGGTGGAGCATGTGGTCGACCATGTGGAGATGGTTTATGAGAAAATTGGGGACTGTAGAGAGATGTGGCACTGCTAAGCCTCATGTTGGTGTTCGGGGAGCATATGAAAGGAGTGGTGAATCTTTACGGATCCCAGGCATCTAAAGGTAGAATTACAGGGTTTAATAATCATAATGTAGATTTAAGTCCTGGCCTTAATTATGATGCCCCAGTTTTTAGGCCCCAAACCAATGAAGTGCACGGCTATACTGGGGGTCCAATTAAAAAGAAACCTCAGGAATTTGATGGTAGAGTATCTTGGGAAGCTTGCCGTGCACAGTTCAAGTTACTTGCGGATCAGAATGGTTGGTATGATAAGAAGAGGGCTGCAGATGGCCCACCACTGAAGAAATGCAGGAGAACCTTGATGAATACTGTGCGAGAAGACAGAAGAACAGACAGCAAGGAGTGTAGTAGGAATGGGAATCATAGGAAGATATGCAGCCATGCTGCAGTGACAGGGCCAGTGTCAGATGAAGACCTGATGAGGATGTAGATGGAGGATGTAGGTTTACAACCAGTGCTAGAGAGGCTGCAGTGGATTACAGTGCAACCATCTTGGGAAGAAGTTTCCAGGTTAAGCCCTGTGACCAAGTGTTACTGGAGTCAGTGGGACCTTCTTCATCTGAACAACGGACTACTGGAATGCCAGTGGGAGACACCCGATGGCCTCAGCAGGTATTGGCAACTGGTGGTTCAGAAGATGAGGTCCGAGATCGTGGATGAGTCCCATAACCAAATCACTAGTGGGCACCTTGAAGTGAAGAAAACACTAAGCTAGCTGCAACAGAGGTTCTACTGGATTGGCATGCATCAGGATGTTGAAGAGTGGTGTTGGGCCTGGGATGTGTGCTGTGCCAAGAAGGGGCCCAAGAGACATGGTTGCACCCCTCTCCAGCTGTACCAAGTGGGTGCACCGATGGAAAGAGTCGCGGTGGACATTGCTGGACCTTTGCCACTCACTGAGAGAGGAAATTGGTATATATGTGTCACCATGGACTACTTCACAAAGTGGCCAGAAGCCTATGCTATCCCTGATCAGGAGGCTGCGACTGTTCCTCAGGTGTTGTTGGATCAGTTTTTGTCATTTTGGGATGCCACAAGAGCTACATTCAGACCAGAGTAGAAACTTCGACTCTGCAGTGTTCCGTGAGTGCTGCAAGTTATTGGGGATCAAGAAGACCAGGACAACCCCACTAAGGCCACAGTCAGATGGGAGGGTGGAGAAATTCAACTGGACCCTGGGACAAGAACTGTCCAAGCACTGTGATGCTGGACAAACAGACTGGGACCAGAAATTACCTGCTTTGCTGATGGCATATCGGTCTGCATCCCATGAGTCTACTGGCTACACTCCTGCAAAACTGATGTTAGGCCACGATTTACATTTACCCATTGACTTGTTAATGGAAAGACCACCTGGTGAAGAGCTGCCTACAGACACCACCAGCTATGTGAGGCACTTTCAGGAAAGGCTAGCTGAGGTACATCATCAAGTGCAAGAGCCCTCAAGTTTTCAGGAAAGGTGATGAAGTGCAAGTATGATGCCAAGGCAAGTGAGGTGAGCTTCAAGGCTGGAGACCAAGTTTGGTTATACAATCCTCAGCATAAGAAGGGACAGTCACCGAAGCTGCAGAGCCCATGGGATGGGTCTTACACTGTGTTGGACCGCCTATCAGATGTAACATATCGGATTCGTGGAGGCAGGAAGTCTCGCCCAAAGGTGGTACACGTGAACGATCTGTGGCAGTACCATGGGCCAGGACAGTACAGCTGGGACGTCTCCGAGGAATTTGCTCACCCGCAGCCAAGGATGTTGAGGAGGACCAAGGAGCTGAAGTACAAGAGGATGATGACAGTTCCCCAAGAGAAGAAGCGAACCAAGAAGAAGACCAAGACCTTCCTGGAGGAGTGGACTGTGTGGAGGAGCAAGGACATCGTCAGAAGCAGCACAGAAGAAGAGGTGATAAGTTGAAGGATTATTTTGTGTATAGTTAGATGCTTCATTAGGATTATGGTGTATATTTGTATACATACCGTGTAGTTTTGTCGGGACAGCAAAGAACCAGTGAGGGGGTAGTGTTAAGATGCGAGATTTGCCAGTTAGGTAGCCGAAACCTTTCTCGACATTTCTTGTACCGTAAGTTCAGGCATCGGTACGTGTCAGAGTTGCCAGTTTGCCTGCTGTTTGTGAGCATAGCTGTTTCATAAGGTATACATTTATTTTTGTGCTCTTTTTCTTTATAATGTTTTATTTAGTGATTGCTTGTTGATTTATGTAGTTTAAGTTCGTATGGTTAATGATTTAGAGTGTTATGTAATGTGAGACAACTTTAGCATGTTTTGATGTCTCCTAGTTGCTAACTGTTGTTGCGAGGGGCAGGTACAAGACCAGCGCGTCCGAGAATGTTTGAACAGTAGATCTTTCTAGAACAATGCAAGTTTATATAAGGATGGATAAGAGACTAGAATGGGTTCAGTCGGGTTTCAGGTCAGTTTGAGTGAAGTGCAGTCAGTTTCCAGTTCAGTTTGAGTGTAGTGCAGTGCTGCAGTGAAGTTTGTAAAGTGTTGCTGGCAAGCATTAAGTGTAATTACTGTTAGTGAAGCTTATTTTCGGTACTTGAGTAATAAGTGAAGTGTTGGCAAGCATTAAATGTACTAACTGTGAAGTGTTGTCAGGCATTAATTGTAATTGCATATAGTAAAGGGTGTATAGGTCCAGATCTTGTGAGATCAGTGAAGTTGGAAAGCATTAAGTGGAATTACTTGGAAAATAAAGACAGTGAATTTTAAGGAGCCAGTGTTTATTTTTGCCTCAGTTGATCTTGTGTACTGCACACCTGAAGGCCAACAATAGGAAGAATAACTCACTGGGCAACGTCCTTCCTGTAATGTACTACTGCTGTTGGAGCCTGTGGCAGTGTGGGGTGAGGACGTAACAATAAATAAATAAATAAATGAATAAATAATTATATATATATATATATATATATATATATATATATATATATACATCCATCCATCCATCCATCATACATTGCCCCATGAGGACCGTAGGAGTCCGGGGCTAGGCAGTTGGTCCCGATATTTAAGATGAGAGTGACCAGCCTCACTCATCCCTGAGCGGCATTACATGAGCAATCAACCCCAAGCACCCCTTGGATATAAACCTTCACCGGCTCAATCCGATTGGAGAGCAATAATTATCCACTAAACCACCAGGCGCCAAAATTTGTTTATATGGTTACCACCCAGCGTAGTAAATGGTTTCCTGGTTCACAGGAAACCATTTGGCTTGTCACTCAGTGTAGAGTCATCCACAGGCTGAAGGAATGGAAAGAATGAAGGAAAGAAAGACAGAAGAGGGAGTGTAAAGTCACCCGTAGGCAGAAGGACAAGGAAAGAATGAAGGAAAGATAGACAGAAGAGAATGGAAGGAAAGAAGGATGGAGAGGAAAGGGCAGACACCCGAGAGCAGCACTACATTGAGTGAGTGGATGGTGAGCGCCCCCACCTACCATATATATATATATATATATATATATATATATATATATATATATATATATATACTTACTGCATATATACAGTACTGGAATGATTTTTCTGAAAATGAGCATTTTTCTGTTTAAACGCCGCTGAAACTCATTTACAGATCAAAGTGCATCTGCATTTTGCTAAATCTATATATACACATTTCTGTCAGGTTTTGATGTAAAAAGAAACCTCTTATTGGCAACACTGATAAAACAGGGTGGACATGATTCAACTTGACTCGGCTTGGAAACCGCAGCACTGCCTAGGACTTTGTGTAGCAAGGATGTGAGCTGCTATTCTTTGATACCTAACAACGTTTATATGCATAAGGAAGTTTTTCTATGACATTTCCACTTACCTTGTGCATTTATTTTTCTTGGTTTTAATTTCAGGGGCATATTTTATTTTATATTATATGATTTACTGAAAATGGGAAAGAATAAAGAATTGAGTCTTAGAAAAGTTGGACAAATCAAGATTCTCTTGCAAGAAACATGTATGGAACTGCAAAGAAATTAAACATTTCACCACAAGCTGTTAGTTTTTCAAGAAAAAAGCAGAAAATGGTTTAAATTTGAACTATAAAAGGATGGAAGAATGACAGAAAAAGGAAAACTATGCCCAAAGTGGATAAGAAGTTGATTCATATGGCTCTTAAGAACCGAAGACTATCATGCAGAAATACTGAAAGTTTGATGGCTGAGGAGGAAGTGAATCTGCACCCTAGAACGGTGAATAACAGGTTTCTGGAAGCTAGGTTGCGCGCATATTGTCTAAGGAAGAAACTGTGACTTACGAAGACCTTGATGCAGTCCCTTTGAGAATGGGCCAAGCAACATGCTCAATAGACTTCAGATGACTAGAAAAAGGTAAAATAGTCTGATTTACTATTCTAAAGTTTAAATATGAGCTATTAAAATAAAGTCATGTGAAATTCACTAATATGGAATTATATCTTCCCAAAAAAGAATGCCTCATCTCAAATTTCTGTTGACACATGACTAGACATCTCGAAGTTTATTCACTCTCCTTGTATTGATTCTAATGGCTTCTTGTTTCAATTTGCTTCAGTTGGTGTTTTTTGCGATGAGTCCACCTTCCAAGTACTTGATGATCGCATCCAGACTGTCCGACGAAGAGCTGGATAGGAATTCATGGCAAAATGTTTGAGGAAAACCGTGAAATTTCCACAGAAAATTATGGTGTGTGGGGCCATATCAGTGAATGGTACGAGTCGTTTGCACATTGTTGATGGCACCATGAACCAATATATGTACATCAAGGTCTTAGAATTCACCTCATGCCTCAAACAAGGGAATGACATGGAGAAAAACCATAGATTTTCCAACAGGAGTCTGCCCCATGCCTTACAGCAAAGAAAGTCGTCATGGTGCAAGCAAAATGGTGTTCAATTGCTACCATGGGCTGAAAAATCATCTGATGGGAATCCAAATGAAAGTTTATGGGATGAACTGAAAGATGAAATACCATTAACAGACAAAACTGAACTCATACAGCAACTAATACATGTTTGGTTCTATTCAGCAAAAATCAAGGAACTGTGTCAATCCGACATTTGTGGAATGTTATGACGTGTCCAGAAACCTTTTTCCAGCAAACGGTGGTCAAATAAATTACTAAAGCAATATGTGTATACAGATTTAGCAGAATACAGATGCACTTTGATCTGTAAATGGGTTTCAGCGATCTTCAAACATAAAAATGCTTTTTTTCAGAAAAATCCATAATAATTTTTCCATTAATATATATATATATATATATATATATATATATTATGGCACACATCCACGGACGACAGTGGACAGGTATGACACCGTGCAAAGACACTGAAATGTTATCATTTATGTGAACTGTTCGTATATGGTGCAACGATTGGCCATACGGAAAGGTATAACATCACTTGTGTAGTGTTGCTCTCAATGGAAAGTGTTGCGTGACAGTGAATAATATCTCTTGGTTTTTAGCTGAGAACCTACAACTCATACTGGACTTTCCGTGTGTCAGTGTTTGCCACAGTGGAGAAGAAGGGTTTGTCTTCTGAGGAGTGGCAGTAAGTTCTATTTGAGGAGGAGACTGAGAGCGAGGGGGAGGAGCAGCTGAGCGATGCTTCAAGTGGGGAGGACTGGAACAATGTCCTGCGCCATTCCCCTCGGGAGGTTTTGCCCCGACCCATACCACCACAGGAGAAGACACCACCACCAGTGTTGGGACCATCAACCCAGCCAACACCTTCACTTGGATGACAGGGATCACCTTTGCTCAGACCTCTCGCTCCAGCAGCCATCGCAGTCTCTCCACCTCTAGACTCCAGTTCCCACTTGGCTGAGCCCATGTGACTGGTAGCAGGGCCTAGTTACATGACACTGGAACCTGCATGCGGCACAGTGTCTGCAGTGCAATTGGTGCAGGATGCGACTGTGTCGTCATCCCCTGCCCAGTCAACGAAGCGCTGTCTCTGACGGCATTCATCCCCCCCGACGTTTTGCAGCAGCAGGAGACAGCCTCGTCATCCTCATCATTGGAACCGTCATTACCTCAACGAGGCCAGGGTGGTCCATGGCTCAGCTATGGGGGGCGACCGAGGGGGGGCCGAGGAGGTAGAAGGGTGTTGGTAGGCCGACCCACTGCCACCACTGTGGGAGGTGTTGCCACAGAGGATCCAAGGTGGAGCAGTGGCCCATTCACACCACGTAATGGGCCCTTCACAGGATCCCCGGGAATGAGGGTGGATCCGCCAACAGCGTCTCTTTAGTTCTTCCAGCTGTTTTTCACCAGGGAGTTCTTGACGTATTTCAACTGTGAGACCAACAGCTACACATCAGTCCTGAGGACTACTGCTGGACGCATGATTCATCTGTGATGAAGAGAAGATGGCCAAGTTCCTGGGGCTGTACTTTCTCATGGGGGTGGTCAATATGCTGACCATCAGGCATTACTGGAGGAGATCCCGTCTCCACAACTATCCCCTTTTCCAGCGAGTGATAAGTGGGAGGCGTTTCAGGGCCATCCTGAAACACTTCCATGCCTTCAACTCACTCGGTATACCCTAGGACAATCTCGATCAGCTCATCAGGGTTTGCACGGTGATGGAGTACCTCCTTCAGTGGTTCCAGGTCACCCACCTCCCCGAGGAGCACCTCAGCCTGGACGAGGGCTCACTGGCATGTAAGGGGCGCCTCAGCTTCCGCGTCTACAAGCTCATGAAGCCCTCGAAGTACTCCATCAAGTTCTACATCCTGGCTGAGGCTTCCTCGGAGTACATCTAGAACTTTGAGGTGTATACGGGGCAGAAGAAGGTGTTGGAGACCATCATTTGGAGCCTCGCAGAACCACTGAAGGACCAGGGATACGAAGTTTACATGGACAATTTTCATAACTCTGTATCCCTGTGTGAACGCCTCTTCAGTGCAGGAACATGTTTGTGTGGGACCCTACGCCTGGCATGAGGAGCACCAAAGCAGCTGTAGGACATTGCCAGGGTCAAGAGCCTGCCAGAGGGGGGCATTGCAGCTAGGCTCAAAGACAATGTGATG
Source organism: Coenobita brevimanus (assembly GCF_032717465.1). Lineage (NCBI taxonomy): Eukaryota > Metazoa > Arthropoda > Malacostraca > Decapoda > Coenobitidae > Coenobita > Coenobita brevimanus. The sequence goes on along the minus strand of NC_136968.1, from coordinate 13,204,667 downwards.
ATGTTGCTGTGGAAGGAGAAATGCATTGTCAATGTGGTCTCCACCTTCCACAGCACAAGCACCATCAAAAAGTAGGTTCGAGGGAAGACCAGGGGTCCTGATGGGAGGACAACCTATGTCCAGAAGACCGTGGACAAGCCCGTTATGGTGGAGGACTACAATAAACACATGGGTGGGGTAGACCACTTCGACCAGATGGTCCAGTATTACCCCATCCAGCGGCAGATCGTGAAATGGACCAAGAAGATCACCTTTTACTGCATCCAGATGGCCATTTTCAATGCGTTCGGCCTGTATAAGAAGTGCTCACATGAGTCAGTCAGTCTGCTGGAATTTGTGGAGATAGTTGACAAGCTCCTCCACTTTGATGAAGCAGAATGGCCCACATCAGGGCACGTCATCCACAATGCCCTTGACCTTCCAACCCGATGGCCAGCAGGACCTCCGGCACTTGCGGTACCTGCAGCAGCACCAGCACAGGTGCCAGCACCACCGCCTCCTGGTCCAGCACCGTCTCCTGGATCAGCACCAGCACAGGTGCCAACACCACCATCTCCAGGAGCAGGACCGGCACAGAAGCCAACACAACCATCACCCGCAGGACCAGCCTGGGTATCAAGACGAACATCTCCAGCAGTTCCTGGTCCATTGGGAGAACCTGCTGCCGCTGCCATGCCCAGCCCTGCAGCTGCACCTCCAAGACGAGAGAACAGGGGAAGACCAGGAGGACATCCAACCAAGTGTCGGAGGGTCATCAATGACAGAGTGCAGTTGGATCACACATTGGGCCATCAACAGGAGAGAATCCCCAACGGGAGGAGACTCCAGTGCGCCCTGTGTGGCCTGGCAAAGATGAGGAGGGACATAAGTCACATGTGTCATGTTTGTGATGTGCCGCTTTGCGTGGGTGATTGCTTCTAATGGTACCATACCGAGCAAAGTATTCTTTAGTGGAGCATACACACACACACACACACACACACACACACACACACACACACACACACACACACTACATAACTCCTTATCTTCAAATCCCACAAGGCCCTGCAAGCAGCTCAGCACTCCTGGAGGAAGTGAGTATTCAGAATTTTGTTGAGTTGTATATTGACCTATTTCAATGCCTCTATTTTTTTCACACAAATAACCATTTTCTTGTACATATTACACATATGACAGAAAGTACAGCTTCATTAGCAGTAACTAGGAAAAAGAGTAGTGGTCATGTCGAGTAGGTTATAGCACTATAAAAACGACCCTTGGAGATTTTACAGTCTGCACATAAAACAAAAAGAATAAAAGGCTTTGGGAACATAGTCATCAGGCAAAGGCAGGGGGAAAGAACGTTCTTTTTTTCTCGCTTGCGGTAAAACTATTGGACGAATCCATTTCCTGTATGTACCATGATAAAGACCAGTGAATTATAAGTATGTTCATTACCAAAATGTAAGGCTTTGGGAGCATGTTTTGTAGGAAAAGGCGGGGGAACGGAGTTTTTTTTTTTTTTTTTCTCGCTTGCGGTAAAAGTAGCCAGCGCTCGGAGGAGTAATCTCACTTTGTCGGCCAATTACTCGAAAACTATTGGACGAATCGATTTCCTGTAAGAACAATGATAAAGAGCAGTAAATTCTATGTATGTACAGGACATTACAATGTAATATCTCTGATAAAAAGTCGTTGTTACGTAGGCGGGAATATAACGTTTGTTGTGCGCACATGACGAAAACACAGCACAGCCGTGAGTACCCAGTAGTTTTTTGCGATTTACTCGGAAACTATGAAACTTTTAAAAAATCTGCGGGGACCATGAGAAAGCTCATAAAATTCTACACAATATTATAAAATAAAAACATAAGGTGTGCAAGAAAAGTTTTGCGGTAGAGCTCCCTGAACAAAAATCATTTTTTAAAAATGGCTTTCAGATTTTGGCTACTTTCTCGAAAACTACAAATCTTATCACAACCGGACAAAGTTCTTTAGAAAGCTGATGAAATTCTCCATCAAAACTTCTAATAACATTTTTCTGTATGATTGAAAACATTCGAATTGTGATGTTGGGAAGTGAGATTGATGTTGCAAAATGTTTATTCACGCCGGCCTAATGTAGTTTTATTTCTGTTTTCCTGTTTTTTGTTTGTGCTTATCAGCTAGAACAAACATCGACGAATAAGATGGTGTAGGTTTCTTGGCAGTATATTGAGGTTTAGGTGGCGAAAATAAGGCGAGAATAAATGTTTTTAGCGGCACACGGGCGGGCTGGCTGGGCGGTCAGTCGAATAAAATCGTGTTCATTGAAACTTACTGAAACTTAAGGCCCTCTCCCACTTCGGCGAAAGTGGGGAAGATAAAGTCACGATGTGTCAAAAATCCCTAATCGTGGGTATTCGTGATCAAAATCTTGTCCATTCGTGGCATGTCGCCGATACGTCGCACGAGGTGGAAATTTGTCGTGGGGGGCCACGACGTTTTCATGCTGCATGAAAACGTTGTGGCCCTCCACGATTTTGTAAAATTTCACAGATTAGTCATTGACAACAAGGCGACACCTCGGCGACGTCGGCAATTACCCGGCATATAAACCGCGTATTATCGCCGACATCGGCGAGGCGTCGGCGGTGAAAAATACTGTTGAGATGTCGTACGGCCATATGGCGAAGCGTCGGCAATGTATCGGCAATGCATCGGTGAGGTTAATACGACATAGCCTACGTAAACCATACGATACGTACCGGGTTGTGCGACAGTAATATTTCATCTTATGAATGTCGGTGATATATCGCCGACATGTAGGTGAACTCAGAGGAATAACGTCGTGCCTCTTGCGCCGATGCATTCGCCGACACATCGACAATACATCATCGACAGCACGCTGCCGTTGTACCTTTATCACCGTTGAATCGCCTTTAAAAAAAAACGTTAATATTTGAATTTAGAATAATGCTTGCGCATTACGCCGACATATCGGCGATATGTCGGCTACTAGTCGCCGGTTATATCATATACTCCGCTGAGGTGTCGGCGTTTTGTCGTACTGGTGTCGCCGGTATTACGCCTGTAGGACTACATATTATATTTACAAATCATGATAGATAGATAGATAAATAGATAGATAGACAGCCCTCTGAGAGCCTGGGAAAAGGAAATGAGGTTTGCAAGTTACACTGAGGAAAGCTGACGACAGCGGCCAGTAAGGAGATGATGCAGTTAACTGTCAGCAGTCCTCTCGTGAACAAAGACCTGGTGACCACACGCACATATACACACATACTCACACACAGGCTTCTTTAAACTTTCCATCCACGAGGAATACACATGATACGTCTTCTGTTTCACCAGATTTTAGGAAAGAGAGCTGAGAAGGGGACAAGTGATCCTAGAGACAGGTCACGGGAGAAGGGCTTGGCAATTTGAGAGAGAGAGACAGATAGCGAGACAGGGAGGTAGCTACCCGGGACTTATACTTCGTTCCGTGTGAGAGACTTGTTAATATTTCCAAGACAAATAAAAATAGTCCCATACTATTCTCTACCTCTCCTGTCACTACATGACAAATGGGGAAGCTACTACAAGATATAAAAGCCGCTCGATCACAAGTCTATAATATATATATATAACTCAACTACAACTCAAGCACAAAGAACCACAAAGTATTTTATGACACAAAGTCAATTATGACATTTGGTAGCAGCGAACGAATACGAACCTCGTCTACGAATCAACATTAAATTCCTACAAAATATCAAGATTGAAAACAAGAATATCTCTCTCTCAACCAACAACACAACCAGCTCCTGACACTTCTCTCCAACCAGCCCCCTCCGTCTCCCGGATCATCATGCTGATGCAGAGGTCAAGAGATCACACGACGCCTTGCAAGTAGTTTAACAAAATATTGATACAATATTGCAATTTCTACGACGACCCAGCGAAACTACGGACATCGTCTCCCAATTAAAAGCAAATTTCTACAAAAGCAGGCGAGACTCTACAAGATTAGCTTCAGTTCTACAGTGAATCCCGACAAAATACAGCCTACAATGCAAATAGTCCACAAGACTACGAAACAATTCTATAATCTTCACGTAACTTCAAGCAGCTACAAGAAGAATATAAAACGAAGCAAGGAAAGAGGAGGAAAAACCAAAGCAACTAGCACACCACTCTCTCCCGCCTGACCCAGAGGTCAAGACACGCAGCAAAACACCAAGTCCATATTCACAACTCGTCTTACTCACCCGTCTCCACTCAAGTTACTCATCGCTACTCATTCACTCACCACAGCTACCAGTGTGGGAAGCCAACGTCACCATGAGCTGAGATGACATCACAACGCGAGTCTGCCATGCCAAGCAACGTGTGACTGACACCAGGCACTTCTCACCCACTACTCATTACTCATTATTCACATAGCTCCTACTCATACTCATTTATTTTCACAGTTAAGTTGGAAATTCGACGTTCTATGCTGAGGTTTGCCTGGGACAGCCGTTAACCACTACAAATACCAGGCCATGGAATTTCCTGAGTAATATCGTCCATCATCACACCACTAGAATTATCAAGAGATCTTCCATCAAACCTGTATTTTTCTTCCGAGATCGACTTTTGTATCGATACACCTCTACGATCTGTATCAAGTGGGTAAAATTATACTTGCTCATTTCTTCTCAGTGCTAAAATTAGCTATATTCAACTTATTTACTCATCTAGTTTGCTAGGACATAAATAAACAAGAGGCGTATTTCATAACACCATATCTTAATGACAGGAATATTTTCGCCACCACCCACGTTAATACCAGATGACACACAAATTGCCACAACATCAGACTCACAATTAAGAGACAGCCCACCCCTTGTACAAACCTCACCACACGCTAAAGATAAAGAAACAAATACGGGAGTTTCAGATGATGAGTCGGAAACCCCCTCAGACATAGAGAGTGTCGACTTTGCAGCTGCCTTGCATACGTATGCCAATATACTTAACAGGGTTCACCGGTCCGGTCATATATATTCCACCATTCCCTCACACAACGATAAACACGTACAAGTTGAATTAAGAGGGCAATCATTAAAAATGAATCAAGAAACAAATACCGCTGATCTAAAAACCGCACCTCACGTTTTTGTGTATCACGATGATAAGACTGCCCCAAAATTCTCTGGCACAGACAAAGATCGCATTGATGTCATTTCATTAGTCAGTCAGTGCGAACAAATGTTCATCAAGCGCCACATACTAGATGAACAAGAGAAAATTGCTATTTTTTCATCTTGCATAAGCCAGGAAAGATGTCCAGCAAGCAATTTATTGCGCTCTGATAAGCTACATCGTGCTAGGACATATGATGAATTTAAAACTGAATTTCTGAAGAAATTTTCTGGAGGTATGAACTTCTTGCCAGGTATAATTCCAGAATTACATAAAATTGTAGATCTTGTAAGGGAGCACACTACAAACCATGTGCTCAGTGAAATAACTGCTGATGTCTCCACAATCAAGAGAACTCTATTAGCTACTCTGGAGAATTCTAATTGGATAACAGATGATGGAAAGATGTCCCCAGACCTCGTCGTGGACATCATTGGTTATGTAGCTGCCTTGTGTAAATTACCTGATAGGACCCTTAAGATCGCCAAGACGATCGCGTACACCCCAGGGATGTGCTTGCTAGACTTAATGAACGAGGTAGAGATGCAGTGCAGTAAAGCAGGTGTGGTCGACACACATGCACATTCTGGTAGAATCAGGGTACCTGAGACAGTATCAGCTGTGAAAACATCTACACCGACCCCAAACAGAGAACAAAATCGATCGCGACCAGAAATGAGGCAGCCCAAACAAACAAAGACGCCTAGAAATCGTTCCCACACGCCTTCCTACAGGCAGTTTCATAAGTTTTCGCGCAGCCCGAGCAGGTCTCGCGCCATAAACAACACTTCTTATGGGAAATCACCTCGTAGGTCACAGTCAAGGGATAGGTCCATTCTATGTCATTATTGTGCAAAACCAGGACACACAAGGTATGAATGCTTTATCAAGGCAAAAGAGGATAAACAAAAGACACAAGGATTTGGTCCTTACTGTAGGCATCATAGATACCAAGGGCACTGGACTAGTGATTGCAAAACAGTAGAAAAAATTGTGTCTATGTTCAAATCGGGGGAAGACCAAGTCATGACAAAAAACGAACAAACGTAAAGAAGAACAAGGCTAAACTTCACATAGGAGGCATGTTGGGAAATGAGTGTATCTTGATACCAGCTGTATGTGAGGATCAAAACGTTTCCTTATTTTTAGATACAGGCTCTCCAGTGAACTTAATAACACATGAAGAACTAAATAGAATTCTTAAAAATAAAAAGAAAGTAACTTTTCTGGATGAAGCTGATTTAGTTTTATACACAGTAGATGGGCAAGAGATTACACTGAAAGGTATGATAAGATTAAATCTCAGTTTCACAGAAACTACGAGACCATTCTCTGCATTTTTCTATATCGTTGAAAACTTAGCAATTAAAGCTCATATGTTACTGGGCTTAAGATCCATGAGAACTGAGAACATAACTATACTCCCACAAATGAATGGAATAGACTTTGATAATGAGTTCATAGAGGAAATAACTTCAGAGCCCTCACCGATTGGTAGAAGAGAGCCAAAAAGAATTGGTAATATTAAAGGCTTAAACAAACATACACAAACAGATGAGTGTATAGATCCACTTACACCAGCAACCCCATCCTCCAGAATTAGTGACCCAGATAACAGTACTGATTTATCAATTTTTCCAGCCCATCTCACTAATGATTTAGTTATACCACCTAATTCATACATGAAGGTTACCATAAAGAGCAAATTACGGAATAGTACTGTTCTTGTCTTAGAAGAATTATGTAAAGCAAAGGGATTGTCAGTAGAAAACGCATTATGTCATACGAACGACGAAGGGCTAACTCAGATATTCATTATTAATCACATGAATGGGGAAGTTCAGTTGAAAAAGGGAACTTGCATAGTTAATATTTAAAAATGTTTCGCCCCTGTGAAGGAAATAGTTATAGCTGGAGTAACAAGTGAGATAAAATCTACGGATAGAGAAAGAATAAAAGAGAATTTAATTCACTCAGGTGAATTTGACGAAGAAAATGATTTGTTAACCCTGCTGGAAACACACAGGGACACCGTAGCATTGCCCGGAGAACAATTAGGGTGTACTAACTTGATTAATCACATGATTAATGTGCACCCAGGAACACCACCAATTTTCGTACCAGCTTACCGCATACCACACTCCCAACGTACACTTGCAAATCAGTATGTCGATGAAATGTTAAAGCTTGGAATTATTGAGCCTTCAATTTCCCAGTGGAACGCCCCCCTATTCTTTGTGCCCAAACGAAATGGAGAAATGCGTGCGGTAGTAGATTACCGTAAACTAAATAATCACACAATACCAGACAGATTTCCCATGCCATTACTAAGCGATGTTCTACAGAATATTGGTCCTGAGAATAATATATTCTCGACCATCGATCTCCTAAACGGATACTATCAGATTCCGGTATCTCAGGAGTCACGTAAATACACTGCCTTTTCAACAAACAGAGGCCATCATCAATATGCAAGAATGCCAATGGGACTGAGGACAGCCCCCGGTACGTTCCAGCGTCTTATGAATTACGTATTGTCCGGAATTTTAGGACAAGGAATATTTGTTTATCTTGACGATATTATTATCGCAACGAAGAATATTAAGAATCATCTCAGGAAATTAGACTTACTCTTACAAAAGCTTAGTGATGCTGGATTAAAAATTAAACTTTCTAAATGCAAATTTTGCTTTAAGGAAATAAATTTCTTAGGCCACAAATTAAGTTCTGATGGTATTCACAGCACTGATGACAAAATACAGGCAGTGAGAGATTTTCCTGAACCCACTACGACTGACGAAGTTAGTCAATTTTTAGGTCTGGCTGGGTACTATAGGTCATTCGTACCACAGTTCTCTCATATAGCATTCCCTCTATTCCAACTACTCAAAAAAGATGCTGTATTCCAATCGGAAGAAGAACAAAAAAGGGCATTTAACAATCTAAAAATTAAACTAACAAATGCACCTTGTTTAGCATATCCGGATTACACGAAATCATTTCTTATTTGTACAGACGCATAGTTAAAGGATTAGGGGCTGTACTGATGCAGGAAGATAAAGGAGGAAAAAATCAACCAATTGCATTTGCCAGCAGACAAACAAGAGGTGCGGAGAGAAATTATTGCACTACAGACTTAGAGGGACTTGCAGTGGTTTTTGCATTACAAAAGTTTCGAGATTTGGTATATGGTTACGAAATCCACTTATTCACCGACCATAAACCACTGGTGGGTATGTTTAAAGAAAAACTCCTTTCTGGGAGGAAAGCAAGATGGAAATGTACAGTTGAAAACTACAATGTACAAATTCATTATATACAAGGTAAAATGAACATAGTACCTGACGCATTAACTAGGAACCCGAACACAATTCAGGTCGCGGAGTTAGATCTCAAAGGAAATATCCCAAACCACGAGGATATCGCAAAGGCACAAAGACTTGACCCAATATGGTCAAAAGTAATATACAAGTTAGAAAGTGGAGATGACATACAATTACCCAAACTTCATGTCCCACTTGAACAATTAACAATGGTCAATAATACATTATACAAAATTAACTCTAAACAACCAAAACGCCAAAGAAATACTAACCAGTTGGTAGTACCTAATGACATGATACCCCAAGTATTACGATTGATACACGACAGCCCACATGCAGGACATCCTGGAAAGGATAAGACATTCAACCAAGCCCAGCTATTATATTACTGGCCTTCATTACGAAAAGATATAAACAATCATATAGACAGATGCGAATCATGTGCGAAACACAAAGGATACCCAATCACACCTGCACCGATGGGTAATTACCCTGTACCACATCAACCATTGGACGTTGTCGTTGTTGATTTACTCAAGATGCCATTATCATACAATAATAACCAATACTTATTCGTAGCAACGGATCATTTTTCCCGTTATGTCATTTTAGCTCCAATTAAAGATAAGACAGCAGAGACAGTAGCAAAGGCAATAACAGATAATGTAATATGTCGCTTTACTACCCCAAAGGTATTAATAAGTGATAATGGAGGAGAATTTAATTCTGAGATCTTACAAGAAATATGTAAACAATACAACATCAAAAAGGTTAACGTTTTGGCCTATCACCCAGCATCGAATGGGTTGGTAGAGAGACAAAATAAAAAGGTATTAGATGTGCTACGACACATTCTCAGTGAAAATTATGCAAGCTGGGATTATTGGATTCCCAGAGTAGAGGCCTCAATTAATGGGTCTATAAATAAATCCATAGGTGACACACCACATTTCGTTATATATGGCACAGATAAAAAATTACCATATGAGCTCCTAGAAGGTGACAGCATGCCTATTTACAATTACGATGATTACTCTAAACTCCGTTTACGTGAATTCCAGGACATTCACAAAAGAGTCAAAAAACAATTAACGATGTCCAAGGAAGAAATGACGGAGGCATTTAACAAGAAGGCAAAAGATTCACCTATCAGCTTAGGAGACATTGTTTACGGAGTCATTCATACGAGAGACAATAAATTATCCCCAAAATTTGAGGGCCCATACAGAGTAATTAACATAAAAGCAAACAAAGTTTTAATTAAGTCACTTTCAAGTGGCGAGGAGAAACAAGTTCATATTGACCATTTAAAACGAGTTTCAAGGGAATTATCACATAATTATTCAGCCTCGGATACAACCGAACAGGTGAACGTACCTCAAGAAACCAAGCAAGAACACAACAATGATTACAAAAAGAAATTAAGGTCATATACCAAACAATCGAACATAGGTGCAACTATTCCAATAAAATCTACAGTACATCATTTACTTACAAGAATTAAATATCGATTTAAACTCCTTCTATAAATGAAATAACAGTTAACCGTAATGCACATCATCACTATCATCAACCACAGCTTTATAGGAAATTAATAGATTTTTTTTTTTTCGGTAGGTTACGATGAAGGGACTTATGCTATGGATTCTCCTCTACATAGCAAGAGTATATGCGCACCTAGACCCCAAGTATATAGTACGACAAGGATGCCTCATAGCTCCAACGGCCACGACTACAATCGTTAAGGACGTCATGAGTACTGAAATAAGTCTAGATTACTTGTATGACTTACCTACTTATCTAGAAAGACTTGCGACGCCGATGCGAACTCTGGACTTCAAGATAGGGAATTATGTTTCACAAGCACATAACACCAAGGAAGTGAATGAAATGGTGAAGTTAGCGAAATGGAAACTAGAACAGGCGAAGTCAACTATGCTCGTCATGATCCAAGATCTCCCATCTTATGGAACGGAGGTACTGAGCGACAGGAACAACATCACACGTACTCGCCAAAAGCGCGGTTTGTTCGATCTGGGCGGCGCAGTTCTTGGGAACATCTTTGGATTGGCTACAGAGGATGACCTTAAAGAAATAAACAACAAATTTAATAAGATAGCTCAGGTACTAACATACCAAGATAAATTCATCACAGGACAGAACTCAGCAATGAAGACAATTGTGAAAAATCTGAAACAAGCAGAAAACGTAGCTCTCGAGAGTGTAGATAAATTAAATGAATTAGAGGGAAATGTTACTCTTTTCCAGCACTTCTCCATCATCACAGAACATATTGACACGATTCTACTACGATTAGAGAACACTAGAGATCGTTTCAGGGCACTTATGCAAGGAATTTCGAATGCTGGTGATGGCAAGATCACAAATGACTTACTCCCAGTTCATGAGCTGCGTCAGATAGTTAGTCAAGGCATACATAAACATAAATTAAAGCCATTGTTCCGTAGTAGGGAATTTATGCAATATTACCCGTATTTAGAAGCAACACTAACACCAACATCAGTGGTAGTTCATGTACCATTCATCACTGAAGACCTATTCACAGTATACCAAATACACCCTTTCCCCTATAAAAATAACAACACTTTGGTCATCATCAACATCAACACAGACACCGAACTCATCATGGTCTCCAAGAGACAGGACACTGTCACTTTCGCAAGTGAGTCAACGATTGAGCGAAAGTGCCGCTGTTCATCTTTGTCCTGCGTACATTTTCACGTTTCAGCCTACTGTTACGGTCCCTTGTGAAATGGCTATCATCAGCAATAACAATATTCATCATCATTGCAACTTCACTTTTGCTCCAGATAAACTTGTACACCATCAACGCATTGGACACTCACAGTTTTTTTATTTCCCTCATAACACATCAGTTTACATAGTCTGTCCAGATATACCACCATCTCATACATCAGCCTCAGGATTATACATAGCACCAGACTACTGTGCGGTATTTACACCAGCCATGTCAACTTTATCCACCATCAATCACTACGCCATTCTCAACCATACACACAATCATTTCCACCCACTGCCTAATATGAACTTAAACATGAGCACAAGTATTAAGCTGACTTCACCTAAGTTTGAAACTATGCAGCTGATCAATGAAACAATGAAGCCCTGGGAAGATCTGAGTTCGAGTATGTTCAACCCATATTATGTGTATAGCCCAGCACCTACTGTCTTTATAATCGTCTGCATTGTAGTTGCAGTGCTGCTGTTCGCAATGCACAGAATGCATGCAAGAACTGCTAATTTGGAGTCATTATTTAGTGGGGGGAGAGTTAACATCACAGTTAACCACCCTGAATAAAGTGTATATATTTTGTATATTGTATTAATTATATATATATATATATATATATATATATATATATATATATATATATATATATATGTATATATAAAACAAAGAAAAAAAAATGACCCATATATGGCAGACCAGTACCATTATCTTTAAATGAAATATTAATAACTCTTACCATAATCTTCATTTTAAACAATTTTTTATTCTTGCATGTATGCATTTCACTATAATAACCCAAGTACATAGTGTATTACAGTTAAATAATTTACTTTAATGCATTTATTCAAATATGTATACAACTTGTTTAAAATGTAATATTACTGAATAATCACTATTTACTATGAATAATATATGTATACAATATTCATACAATTATGTTACTTTACAATATTATGTATTTCACTTAATTAGCTTATAAGTTCATTATAATGTGTATGTAGTATGTAATAATATATTAGGACTATTAACTGTCGATGGTACGCCATTTTCGCGCGGCCGAGCAGATGTAGGACTACATATTATATTTACAAATCATGATAGATAGATAGATAAATAGATAGATAGACAGCCCTCTGCGAGCCTGGGAAGAGGAAATGAGGTTTGCAAGTTACACTGAGGAAAGCTGACGACAGCGGCCAGTAAGGAGATGATGCAGTTAACTGTCAGCAGTCCTCTCGTGAACAAAGCCCTGGTGACCACACGCACATATACACACATACTCACACACAGGCTTCTTTAAACTTTCCATCCACGAGGAATACACGTGATACGTCTTCTGTTTCACCAGATTTTAGGAAAGAGAGCTGAGAAGGGGACAAGCGATCCTAGAGACAGGTCACGGGAGAAGGGCTTGGCAATTTGAGAGAGACAGATAGCGAGACAGGGAGGTAGCTACCCGGGACTTATACTTCGTTCCGTGTGAGAGACTTGTTAATATTTCCAAGACAACTAAAAATAGTCCCATACTGTTCTTTACCTCTCCTGTCACTACATGACAAATGGGGAAGCTACTACAAGATATAAAAGCCGCTCGACCACAAGTCTAAAATATATATATATAACTCAATTACAACTCAAGCACAAAGAACCACAAAGTATTTTATGACACAAAGTCATTTATGACACGCCGACACCACGATTCTTGGTCAGAGTCGTCGACACAACAGCGACTTCGGCCACGATTTTCATCGTGGCTTCATCGTGCCTATTTACGCCGAAGTGGGAGAGGGCCTTTATGCATGCGTGAGAGGGCTAATGTGTCCGGCTCTGGGCGTAACTCCCGTTTTTTTTTTTTTTTTTTTTTTTTGGCTGAGCAGACCCGTCCACCACGGGAAAAAAACTGCTTCTATAGGATTATCCCATAGGTTCCATATACCACTGGCGCTGTCTCAGTCTTGGTGTGGCATTTGTTGTGCAGTATTCCATTGTGTTATGCTGTGTTGTAGGGCACGTATCATCTGTAATCCCATCCACCCGATCCTAAGCTGGTAACCAAGGAGGGCTGCGTGAGGTCTTGATCTAAGCTAGGTGAACTCAACCAGCTCTGTTTAAGGATATCCCTGATGTGCGGATGTCGGGAAGGTAGGGGGGAGCTTGTGATATTGTATTCAGATCGAGGTATTACATTGCCCTTCACGTGAAATCAGTACGTAGGTGTATCTTCTTTGTGTTGGAATGTCTGCAGGAGGGATGAGGAGAAGGGTCTGCCAGTGTTTATGTGGTGATTGTTTTATGTACAGTTGGGCATGTTTGCAGCTTAGCACTTCATTGTTTTGCCAACGCTCGCCTTGCACGAGGTCTGAGGTCAGGTGAATCTATGCACGGATTCGATAGATTTATAACACGTGGAGAGGGGTGGAGATGAATGACTGGCACTGACGGGTCGTGTGGTGTAGCGTCTGAGGAGGGTTTAAGTGTGGAAGAAGAATGACAGATGACTGTTTTGTGTGGTAGGTGGGGGTTCCCATCATCCACCCACTTAGTGTAGTGGCAATCTGTTTTAGGGCAGCTCTACATCAAGTGGCAAGTCAAATGATTTCCTGTAAACCAGGAAAGCATTTACAATGCTGGGTGGTACCCTTATAACCAACCGACACGTATTCCCTACGTGGCAGCAAGTGGGTTGGTGGAGGGTTGGTGCCCCTCCCCGGAAAACAACTATCTAAAAATACGAACAAGAAGCCTCAGACCAGGACTGACCAAAAGATGACGACCAAGGACCGAACAAAGGATATGGATGGCGACGTGGAATGTAAGTGGTGCAAATGATGAGGTGAAAGGGAGATAGATTGTCCAGGTGCTTGAGGGTGCAAAAGTGGATGTATGTGGATTAAATGAAACTAATGGGAGGGGGTGAGAGTGTGAGAGAATGGGAGTATGGATGGGGTATGTTTGCGGGAGTAGGTGAGAATGAGAGTGCAAAAGAAGGAGTGTGTATTGTTGTGGGTAACAGATTGGTGAGTGGGGTATGCCTGCTGAGATAGATGAGAAAGGTAGTGCTTTAGTGGACATTTGTGCCGGGAGGGGGTTGGTGTTAGCCAATATCCTCTTCAGGAACAAAATTATCCACAGGTATACATGGCGAGCGATGAGAAACGTGGGGTGGTGAACTGAATGAAAGGAAGGCAATGATTGATTATGTGTGTGTGGATGAAAGGATGCGAAAGTGTGTAATGGACGCAAGGGCATACAGAGGTTAGGGGAGTGGACTTTCTGACCACCACCAAGTGGTGGAGAAATAGAAGGGAAGGACGGGAGGAAGCAGTAGATGCAAGGAGAGTGGAAAGGTTATAAGAGGATGAGAAAAAGGCGGAATAAATGGGTAAATGGTTAAATATGAATTGGAGTAGATGGGGGACGTGGAAGGTGTGTGCAAGATATTCACGCAAGAAATCTGTGCAGCATGTGAGGTGGTGTGTGAGGTGAAGAGAAGACGAAAGGGGATGCAAGGAACAGCATGGTGGAATTAAGAGGTGAGACAGGGTGTGGCAGAAAATGTGAAAGCATATAATAAATGGCTTTGAATAAGGGCCTGGAAGAAGTTGAGAGACGGAAGAAAGACTTATATGTAGAAAGGAAGAGACAGGTGAAAAGATTAGTAAGAGAGAGGAAGAAAAGAGTGGATGAGGAATTTGGAAGGAATTTGAGTATAAAGTGGAGGGACTGTAAGAAAATATTCTGGAAAGTGGTAAAGAGACTTAGACAGGGTGGCAATGAAGTAAGTAGGGGAATGAAAGATAAAAATGGTAGATTACTGGTGGAGAAGGGAGCAAAAGTGAGCAGATGGAGAAAACACTTTAAGGAATTGTTGAACATAGAGAATGAAAGTAATTCGAGTATAAGTGGCTGGGGAATGGCTGGGAGAAGGAGGGAGATGAGAAGACAGGAAGGAATCAGTAGGATGGAAGTTGTGGAAGCAATGAAGAAAGTCAAAATGGGGAAAACCCCAGGAATTGATGGAGTGTGTGGAGAAATCCTGAAGCATGGGGGAGAGATAGTGGTAGAATGGATGTGGAAGATGTACAGATTGGCTTGGGATGAAGGTAGAGTCCCAGAGGGTTGGAAGTCAGGTATAATTATTCCCTTGTACAAAGGGAAAGGAGAAAAAGAAGTGTGTGGAAATCATGTGGGCATTTGTCTTCTTAGTGTTATAGGAAAAATATATGGTAGGATACTTATTGACAGAGTTAGGGAAATAACAGAGGAACTAGCTGGAGAAGAACAGGGAGGTTCGAGGATGGGAAGAGGTGGTGTAGATCAGATATTCATTCTTAGATCTTTTGTGGAAAAGTTTCTAGATAAGGGAAAGAAATTGTATGCGGCCTTCATGGATTTGGAGAAAGCATATGATAGGGTGGATAGACAAGGATTGTGGAAAGTGCTAAGAATATGTGGAGCAAATGGGAAGTTGTTGAATGCTGTGAAGAGTATGTATGAGGGTGCTACGGATGCAGTGCGTGTGGATGGTGAACCGTGTGAATTTTTCTATATGAAGGTTGGGTTGAAACAGGGACGTGTCATGTCTCCATGGTTGTTCAATCTGTACATGGATGGGGTTATAAAAGAGATACAAAATAGGGCAGTGGATGCTGGAGCGGCCATAATGAGAGAGGGCAGTGTTTGGAAACCACCTATACTACAAAGGGGAGCTGCAAGGCTTGGTGAATGACTTTGGGAGAGTGTGTAAGTAACGGAATCTAAAGGTGAATGTAGGGAAGAGTAAGGTTGTGGTCTTCGAAAGAAGTGAAGTCATTGAATGTACAGTGAGGCTGGATGAGGAGGAAATGGAAAATGTGAGTACGTTTAACCCGCGGCGTCCCGGGGACGTACTTCCACGTCCTCACGTTTTGTCACAGCTAATCCCGGGGACGTACTTCAACGTCCTGCAATTGCAAGGTTCATAATTTCCACAATTTTCAAAATTCGCGCGAGATTTTCGTTTCGCCCGGGTACCCAAGCCTCCCCTACCTGCCGCCAGGCGGGCAGCGTCCTAGACCCCGCGTGACCCGCGCTCGCCCTTGTCTCGGTCACTCACCTGCTAGCAGTGACCCAGGTCAGACATGGCGCGGAAAGGTCTCTCAGACGAGGAAATCGCATCCATCCTGGAAGCCTTCACTGGAGACAGTGATTCTCCACTCGATGATGATGTGGTGGATCGCGATTACGTCCAGCCAGGGGAAGAAATAAGTAGCAGTGATGAGGAGGTCCCTTCGCCCCGAAAAACGCGGTATGTGACATACCGTAAGGCAAGGGAAGGCCAGCCTGCTCCCCAACCACGTGCAAAGCTATCTCTCCATCCTGAATCTGATAAGGACGAGGATGAGGACGCTGAGGATGACGGAGGCCTAGGACGTGATATCGCCGCGTGGTTGGGAAAAGAGAAAATATCACCACGAGGATCAGAAGGTGGGGCGAGACGACACATAAGGTATGGTGAAAGTACTTTGTCTGGGGAAGTGGCAAGTGGTGTGGTGGGATTGCTGGGAGAAAGGGAAAGTGTTGTGGCGGCAGCGCGGGGTGAAAGTGAGAGTGGTGTGGGGGTAGTGCGGGGTGAAGGGGCAAGTGGTGTGAGGGAGGCAGCACGAGCACGTGGTGCTCGTAGGCCTAGGAGAGGAGGTTGTGTCACTTCCCAGCACTTCTTTCGCCCCTGAATATTCCCAAACTTCCTCCCCACAGCCCCAGGATGTGGGGAAAGGAAAGAAAGGGAAGGGAAAGGGTAAAGGAAAAGGGAGAGGGAAGAGAAGTGCGAGTGATGAGAGGCGCCGCTCTCCGCCTCCCCAACCTCCCCCACCACCCTCACCTCCCCACCCTGACGAAGGGGACGATGGTGACGTGGTTAGTGTAAGTGGAAAGAATTGTTATCAAAACTACACCCACTGTGTAAATCTGGTCAGTAAATATGTGATAGCAAGGAAATAAAGTGGAAACGGGTGTAATGTTAGCATGAATAAAATGTATAAGTTGAACATTACTGTAAGTTGTCATAACTGATGTCACGAGTACACCCACATTCTGGTCAGTAAGTATATGATAGGAATTATATACAGTGGAAGATGTTGTAATGTTAGTAGTAAGGTATTTTATAAGTTGATTACTAGTGTAAGATGACACAAATGATATCACGATAACACTCCCTGTGTAAGTACGCGCAAATATGACGCTCAGTTCCATCGTAAGTTCAGAAATGATGTGATATCAATTATATCAAGTGTTTACATGTGCAATGTTAGTGGAGAATTATTATATAAGTACAAAAATAGGTTGGAAGTTGAAATAGTTGTCATAGCGACTTCACCATGTGTGTTATTATGCGCTATTATTACGCTATATATTTACGTAAGGCCTGAAATAATCTCAAAATAGTTCTATAAGGTTGAAAAGTGTATAATAATATTAGAAAAGTATTATGTCAGTAGAAAAAGCACAATACGAGTTGAAACAACAGTCACAGCGAGTTCACTCACTACGTAAATAAGCGCTAACATTACGCTAAATGTTATCAAAAGGCCTGTGAATATGTAAAAACAGTTCAATAAAATGTAAAATGGTATAATGTTATTGTAGAAGTATTATGTAAGTAAAAAAAATTATATGTATCATGATTTTAGAATGTTAGCGATTCATCGTGACCAAGTTGGCCGATTTTGCTCGTTTCGCACGGTGGTACAACGCTTATTTCTGCTCTATTTTTGTATAAAATCCAATATACTCTTTTATCACATGTTTTTATGTTTGTAATAAATTCATTTCTAATTACTTTCATTGGTTTCCCAGATTTATAATACCATAGAAAACGTTTGAGGCTCAGACCGCCTAGGGAGAACATGGGGCCAGGTGGGACCAAGGCATACCTGGTTAAGCTAATTATGGACCCCGGGGACCAATTTCTTTGCCACTGACCATTGTTTCTGACCAAAAGCGAAAGTTTAAGCAAAAAAAAAAAGGGTCGAAAAATGGTCGGGATTGGGGGGTACCAGTGGTCGAAAAGTGGTCGGGACGGGGCGGGTTAAGTACTTGGGTAGTGTGATGAGTAAGGATGGAGGTTTGAAGGGTGGAGTGCTTGAAAGGGTACAGCAAGGAAGAAAGGTTGCTGGTTCCTTGAAAGCAGTGATAAGAAACAGGGAAGTGGGCATGGTAGTGAAAAAGTTGCTTCATGAGAGCATTGTGATACCAACTTGAAGGTATGGAAGTGAAGCTTGGAAGTTGTTGGAGGGACACAAGTCAAGAGTGAGAGCTGTGGAAATGAGTTATTTGAGAGGAGCATGTGGAGTCACATGAAGGGATAGACTGACAAATGAGGATGTGAAGGAGTGTTGTGGTGTGGATGTGGATGTGATAGGAAGCGTTAGGAGAAACAAACTGAGGTGGTTTGGCCATGCGGAGAGGATGGAGAGTGAGAGACTGACGAAGAGAGTGTATGTGAGTGAGGTGGAGGGAGAGAGAGGGAGGGGGAGGCCAAGGATGAGATGGAGGGATGGAGTGGAGAGGTATATGAGAGAGGGGGGTGTGAGTTGGGAGCAGGGCAGTGAAATGGCGGGGGACAGGGCGACGTGGAGGCGATTTGTTTGTGGCCACCCCGTATGGGGTTAAGGAATCTGGCAATAGATAAATAGATTATCATACAGTAGGGTAGCATTGTGAGCTTGTGATACATGTCTTAAAATTCTGTGCATATTTACGGTAATGAAGGAAGAAGTTTCTCCACGACATTCACGCTGCAACCACTCTTTCCTCTCCCACCGACCCAACCCGGCACTCAAACCATTCATACAAGCACACTCGCATTCGTTTATTCTGTTGTTTTCCACATCTTTCTTTCCGTTAAACTATTATCATATTAATCTTTTAGGTAATAGATATTATCACTGAAGTAATTTTATAAAAGTATGTCAGAACGCATCCGTATTGTTTTCCCATAAAAACATGGTGACGTTACTGAGTTGTGGATGTATTTGATACTACTAACTAAAGGAACATAGAATAAATCTTGTTTGGAAATACGAAAATCAGTTCAACATCTTCTTCCTCTTTTTCTAGCACTGAGAAAATGGATATGATAAATGATATGACAGTGTGTGTGTGTGTGTGTGTGTGTGTGTGTGTGTGTGTCCATGGGAATCACCTCTTCGTGGTTGGGGGCTCAGGTACCCTGTAAATCTGGTGGACCGTACCACTTTGGGGAATTATCCCCCCCTCTCCCCCGACGCAGCAGGAGGACAAGGTTACCCATGCTAGAGGGGCCATCAGTAAGGGATTATACTAAGTGTTCCCAGGTCAACTGCCTTGTGGACTGCACTTGGGTAGGTTAAGGTTATGGGAGTATACCCCAAATGAAAAATCAGTGATTGGAGTCACATGGAAGGCGGGGCTGAACAGACAGAGCTCCCAGCAGACTCCTCCAACCCTGATCCGTAGATGGTGGTCGTGACTTCATGCCACCATCACAGGCTGAGAATGGTCATGGCCTTGTGGTTTTAAGGACTTCACACTATCACCATTACACTAAACCCATTCATTGTGAAACCACACTGCTGTACTCAACTCCCATTTCATCCTTTCATCAACATTCAAAGACCTATGGCGACAGGATAAGGTGATGGTGACAGGTCATGGATGTGGCTGGATATCGCTGGTTCGAATTCTGCACGTAGATGACACCTGTGATTGCTGGCATTATGGCATTGGAACATGTCATGTCTTCGGCAGCATCCAATGCGGCTAGGCATCCAAGAACGCACGCCCCTTACCCCTGACGAGGAGGGGTTTAAAAATGGTAACCTAAACACTGCTGCTTATTACCACCTGGGCAGATAACCACGTCTGTCAAGGCATCCCACGCTGCAGTCATAAAACCATAAGAATCCTTCTGACTCTTGTTAACTGGAATAAACAAACCTTGCTTCATGCTGACCAAGACACACGGCCACTCCGTGGAACTGCTCTTATTGAACATGAACTGAAAATATATAAAACTGACATTGCTACCTTGTCTGAGATTCGCCACTCAGGACAGGGCAACCTAACCGAAGCAGGAGAAGAGTATACCTAATTCTTGGGATACCTAGGCAATGTAAGAAGAAATCATTGTGTTGGTTTTGCAGTCCGAAGCAACATATTATATAAGATCCAAGAATCACTTGTGGGTGTATATGAGAGATCTATATCCTGGTGCATTCTACTCTCTAAATGCCAATATGCAACACTCATCAATGCCTGTGTCCCAGTGCTTGATTCTGAGGTCACCGTCAAAGATTCATTTTATGCCTCTCTGGATGCTACCATTTGCACAATATCACATGATGACAAACTCACCTTGTGTGGAGATTTAAACGCCACAGTAGGAAAAGTTAATCACCTCTGGCAAGGCATTATAGGCTAATATGGCATTGGTAACATGAAGAATAATGGCCTTAGACTGGTTTCATTATGCTCAGAGCAGGCTGGTCATCACCAACACCCCATTTTTCAACTTAAACACATGGATGCACTCACCATATAGACATTCACTCCTAACTGACTATGTTATTAAAAGGAAGCAAGATGGAAGAGAAGTTCTTAAAACCGAAGCCATGAAAGGTGCTGAGTGTTCATGAGACCATAACCTTATACTCACCAAACTGCAACTATACATATGTCTACAAATGCACCGTAGACCATCCTCCATGACACTAAACTGTAGTATTTTAAAGGATGTGACAGCCCGCAACACCTTCTGCAGCACCATTACAAACTCACTCAATGTCCACCACTTGACCTGAACAACAATACAGCAAGCCTAGATGCAGAACGGCTTAACACAGCTTGAGAGCACTGGAGAAGAAACCCTAAGCTTCTTTACTCGCCACCATAAAGACTGGTTTGATGAAAATTCTGATGGCACAGGCATATATGACCTTCTTACAGTGAAGAATAGAACACATAAACAACGGGTTGCCTCATTCTACCCCTTAACCCTAAAAACTGAATGCCAGAAGCTAGGAAGTGATACCCAGATAAAACTGAGCGACACACACACACACACACACACACACACACACACACACACACACGCACACACACACACACACACACACACACACACACGCACACACACACACAGACACACACACACACACACACACACACACACACACACACATGACGACCAAGGAACGGACAAAGGACATGGTAATTGGAACTTGGAATGTAAGGGGAGCGAATGATGAGGTGAAAGAGAGAGAGATTGTCCAGGTGCTTGAGGGTGCGAAAGTGGATGTATGTGGAATAACTGAAACCAAATGGAGAGGAGAAAGTGTGAGAGAATGGGAGTATGGATGGGATATATGTGCAGGAGTAGGTGAGAATGAGAGGGCAAAGGAAGGAGTATGTATAGTTGTGAGTAAAAGATGGAAGAGGAGCATAAGACAGTATGGATCAGTTGGGTCAAGGATTGTGTGGGTAAAGTTGAAAGTTGGAATACAAATGTGGGAGATTGTGTGTGTGTATGCACCAACGCAAGATCGTGCTAGAAGAGTGAGAGAAGAGTTCTGGACAAATGTAGAAGTGTGCATGGAAAAGTTTGGAAGGAATGAGAGAGTGTTTTTGATTGGTGATATGAATGGTAAAGTTGGGAATGTGAAGGTGGATGGAATAGTTGGTGAGTGGGGTGTGCCTGCTGAGATAGATGAGAATGGTAGTGTGTTAGTGGATATTTGTGCTGGGAGGAGGTTGGTGAAAGCCAATACCCTCTTCAGGCATAAAATGATCCACAGGTATACATGGCGAGTGATGAGGAGGATGGGTGGTGAACTGAATGAAAGGAAGGCAATGATTGATTATGTGTGTGTGGATGAAAGGATGTGAAGATGTGTAAAGGATGCAAGAGTGTATAGAGGTTGGGGGGGTGGACTTTCTGACCACTACTTGGTGGTGGCCAGAATTAGAATGCAAGTAAGATGGAGGAATAGAAGAAGGGAAAGACGAGAGGAAGGAGTAGTTGCAAGGAGAGTGGAAAGGTTACAAGAGGATGAGAAAAAGGCAGAGTATAAGAGAGAAGTGGAGGAACGATTGGGCAAATATGAATTGGAGCAGATGGGAGACGTGGAAGGTGTGTGTAAGATATTTACAGAAGAAATATGTGCAGCATGTGATGTGGTGTGTGGAAGGAAGAGAAGACGGAGGGGGATGCAAGGAACAACGTGGTGGACTGAAGAGGTGAAACAGGCTATGGCACAAAAGAAGAAAGCATACAATGAATGGATGAGAAATAGGGGCGT
Organism: Coenobita brevimanus; assembly: GCF_032717465.1. Lineage (NCBI taxonomy): Eukaryota > Metazoa > Arthropoda > Malacostraca > Decapoda > Coenobitidae > Coenobita > Coenobita brevimanus. The sequence continues at coordinate 13,182,102 of NC_136968.1, read as the reverse complement.
GGAAGAAGTTGAGAGGCGGAAGAGAGAGTTATATGTAGAAAGAAAGAGAGAGGTGAAAAGATTAGTAAGAGAGAGTAAGAAGAGAGTGGATGAGGAATTTGGAAGGAATTTGAGTGTAAAGTGGAGGGACTGTAAGAAAATGTTCTGGAGAGAAGTGAAAAGAGTAAGACAGGGTGGAAGTGAAGTTAGCAGGGAAGTGAAAGATAAAAATGGTAGATTACTAGTGGAGAAGGGAGAAAAAGTGAGCAGATGGAGAGAACACTTTAAGGAATTGTTGAACGTAGAGGATGGAAGTAATGCGAGTATAAGTGGCTGGGGAATGGCTGGGAGAAGGAGTGAGGTGAGAAGACAGGAATAAATCAGTAGGATAGAAGTTGTGGAAGCAATGAAGAAAGATAAATCGGGGAAAGCCCCAGGAATTGATGGAGTGTGTGGTGAAATGCTGAAGCATGGGGGAGAGAAAGTAGTAGAATGGATGTGGAAGATGTGCAGATTGGCCTGGGAGGATTGGAAGTCAGGTATAATTATTCCCTTGTACAAAGGAAAAGGGGAAAAAGAAGTGTGAGGTAATCATAGGGGCATTTGTCTTCTTAGTATAATAGGAAAAGTGTATGGTAGGATACTTATAACCACAGTTAGAGAAAGAACAGAGAAATTAGTTGGAGAAGAACAGGGAGGCTTTAGGAAGGGAAGAGGTTGTGTAGATCAGATATTCATTCTTAGATCTTTAGTGAAAAAGTTTCTAGAGAAGGGAAAGAAGTTGTATGCGGCTTTCATGGATTTGGAGAAAGCATATGACAGGGTGGATAGACAAGGATTGTGGAAAGTGTTAAGAATATATGGAGTAGATGGGAAGTTGTTGAATGCTGTGAAAAGTATGTACGATGGTGCGAAGGCTGCAGTGCGTGTGGATGGTGAACTAAGTGAATTTTTCTCTTTGAAAGTTGGTTTGAAACAGGGATGTGTCATGTCTCCATGGTTGTTCAATCTGTACATGGATGGGGTAATAAAAGAGGTACAACGTAGGGTAGTGGATGTTGGAGTGGCCCTGGTGAGAGAGGATAGTGTTTGGAAACTCCCTGTAATGTTGTTTGCAGATGATACTGTGTTGTTGAGTGAAGACGAATGGGAGCTGCAAGGCTTGGTGGATGAGTTTGAGAGAGTGTGTAAGAAACGGAATCTAAAGGTGAATGTAGGGAAGAGTAAAGTGATGGTCTTTGAGAGAGGTGAAGTTAGTGAATGTACAGCGAGGTTGGATGGTGAGGAATTGGAAAATGTGAGTACGTTTAAGTACTTGGATAGTGTGATGAGTAAGGATGGAGGTTTGGAGGGTGAAGTGCTTGAAAGGGTACAGCAGGGAAGAAAGGTTGTTGGTTCTTTGAAAGCAGTGATAAGAAACAGGGAAGTGAGCATGGAAGTAAAAAAGTTACTACATGACAGGATTGTGATACCAACTCTAACCTACGGAAGTGAAGCTTGGACATTGTTGGAAGGACACAAGTCAAGAGTGAGAGCAGTGGAAATGAGTTATTTAAGAGGAGCCTGTGGAGTCACGTGGAGAGACAGGCTGACGAATGAGGATATAAAGGAGCGTTGTGGTGTTGATGTGGATGTGATAGGGAGCGTTAGGAGGAAGACACTGAGGTGGTTTGGCCATGTGGAGAGGATGGAGGGTGAAAGACTGACGAAGAGAGTGTATGTGAGTGAGGTGGAGGGGGGAAGAGGGAGGGGGAGGCCGTGGATGAGATGAAGGGGTGGGGTGGAGAGGTATATGAGAAAGGGGGGTGTGAGTTGGGAGCAGGGCAGTGAAATGGAGGGGGACAGGGCGACTTGGAGGCGATTTGTTTGTGGCCACCCCAAACGGGATTGAGGCGTCTGGCAATATATATATATATATATATATATATATATATATATATATATATATATATATATATATATATATATATATATATATAGATATACTGTATATATAGTATACAATGTTATGGGGGAATATATTACGGTGCATTCTTAACTTTTAATTAATCAGCAAATGGGGTAAGGTAAAGCTCACAAGAAAACTAATTTGCTTTACACTATAACACACACACACACACACAGACACACACACACACACACACACACACACACACACACACACACACACACACACACACACACACACACACACACACACACACACACACACACACACACACCAAAAGTGTAACCAGGATTCGTTTTATAAAGGGGAATTCACATAGGCCTCACAATACAAATATAAAACGAGTTATTTCTCATACCTAACCAGATTACAGTCAGTGGAGGCTACGTACTCACAGAGCTTGAGGAACTAGGAGAACTCGTCGATGATATAATCTAGATATAATCCACACACTAGTGTTATAAGGAGAAGCGAACCAAAAATGGGAAATGGTGCACAAAGAACGTGTTTCGTAATCAAAGTAACATGTTTAGTAATGTGTGACAATGTGTTGAAAAGTGCAACAAAAATGTGTCTCTCTCGTTAGGTTCTCGAGCTTATATAAAGGCTTTACTCCGTCTCTCCCGGCTAACTAGCCACTAGGTTGTCTTAAGTGCGCTCTCCAGCCACACACTCAGTGGAGGCACCTGTTACCATTTACGAGTTAACACATCCCAAACACAGCCAATAAAGAGCCGGCAAGAAGACGTTTTTCGACTGTTACTGGAAAACACTCTCATATTTTGCCCCTCCCACACTATACATCACACCCATTTATAGTCAAGGACAAAGGTCTCTGGGTAGTTCTGGGATAAACATTTACTGATATTCTGGCCAGAAACAGAAAAACTGACCGCTGAGTAAACAGAAAGAAAATAGCAAGGTCTTGAATTCTTGAACTACAGGCAGCAAAACTGATAAGAATATATTCAACGTTCTTAACGGCTCGGGTTATCTCCCCACTTTATCTCCACATCTTCTGTTTCACCCATTCTCTACTGGGATAACTACACCAGTGACACCTGCTTTCCTGAGGTAAAAAATTTACCAAGGCAAAATTGTTGGATACTGTGCAAATTTTAATCCTGGACAGGTAATCTGCCAAATATTAGTAACACCTGTTACATGTCACACCTTTAGGGAGTATTCCTGAAGAAATAGGGTCCAGTGGGTCAATCTAAGATTCCTGTCCTTATACTGGAACAAAAATTTCATCTAGTGGTGTCAGTGTTCACTATCACATCACCTGCCCCTGGACCAACACAAACACAGAAGTGCTGAAGGACAAGAATGAGTGCAAGGAGTTCTTTCTCAATAGTTGAATATTTCTTCTGGGCCTTATTGAATTTTTTGCTAAAATAGCACAGAGGCATCTCATAACCTTGATTATCCTGAAGCAAAACTGTGCTGGCCCCTAGGCCACTGGCATCACCAGCTAATTTAAAGGGTTTATTAAATTTTGGAGTTTGAAACACTGGGTGACTTGATAAGATAGCTTTGACTTTAGAATAGGCATCCCCACATTCTGACTTCCATTCATACTTGACTCCTTTTCTTAGCAGATTAATGAGAGGGGCTACAAGATCAGAAAAGTTCAGGACAAAACGTCTGTAGTACCCAACCATACCCAAGAATCGTTGCAACTCTCTCTTATTTTTAAGTTGGAGGGAATTGACTATGGCCTGAACTTTAACATCAGGTGGATTCACTTTGCCTAATCTGACCACATAACCTAGGTACCGCACTCGAGCCCTTACAATTCACATTTAGTTAAATTAAGCACTAAATTAGCAGAGGACAGGCTCTGCAGCAAGGCATGTTGTTGGTTCAGGTGTTGTTTCAAGGCATTGCTAAAAATAACTACATCATCAATGTAAGTAATACAACCTTTCGAGTCCTTGGTAAGATCATTTATCAGCCTCTGGAAGGTGGCAGGAGCATTCTTCATACCATAGGACATGACACTACACTTATAAATATTGCCACTGACCACAAAACAGGAAATTTCTTCAAGCTCCCTTACCAAGACTGACACCTACCCACTTCCTAGAGTAGATGATTGTGTGGACGCGATAAGCAGCGCAAAGTTTATTACAAAATTCGATTTGATGAAGGGATATTGGCAAGTCCCACTCACAGAAAGGGCCCAGGAAATTTTCTTGGGTCATTTCTGTGAGTGGGACTTGCCAGTATCCCTTCATCAAATCGAATTTTGTAATAAACTTTGCACTGCTTATCTCGTCTACACAATCATCTACTCTAGGAAGTGTGTAGGTGTCAGTCTTGGTAAGGAAGCTAACTTTATGACAATCAATACAAACGCGATGTGACCCACCGGGTTTTGGAACCAGTATGACCTGGGAGCACCACCCGCATTGACATGACTAAAAAAAAATGTAATTCAGTTCCTCTTGGATGATAGTCTGCTTCTGAGGACTAGCCTGGTAGGGTGACTGATTTACAGGGCTGGTGTCTCCAACACCTATGTCATGCTGTGACACATCTGTCCGTCCGGGAGTGTCCCAGAAGACATCAGGGAACTTTCTGAGAAGGGCAACAAGTTCAGCACACTGCTCAGCAGTCAGATGTACTCCAGGCATCCTGGTTTTCTCTCCAAGTATTCGTCTGGTCCAAAGTCAAAGGCAGCCCTCATCCTCCATCAACTTGATAGCTGACACGATGCATGCAGCACTAGAGGGGTTCACGTCTTGCCGATGGTCTTCCTTTAACATATTTACATGGCACAATCTTCATTATTTCCTCTGGTCTGGGGTTAAAATGGCATAATTTACTCCACCTACCTTTTTCTTTACTACGCTGGGGCCTGCAAAACATGGTTGCAGAGGCTGACCATGAATGGGAAGGAAGACAAGAATTTTATTGCCTGGGTGAAACACTCTCTTTCTTAACTTTCTTAGAGTGGTCATACCACCCCTTCATCTTCTCCTGAGATGACTCCAATGTGCCCTGGTTATTTCCATACTAAAGGCCTTCTTTCTTTAAATTATGACACGTACTCTAGCAAATTAATTTGGTCATCATCCTTGACTCATTGTTCTTTAAGTAGTTTAAGAGGGCCTCTGACTTCATGGCCGAAGATTAACTGAAGTGGGAAGTAGCCCAAGGACTCGCTCTGTGTCTCTCTGGTTGCAAAAAATAGGAAAGGCAAAGACTTTTCCCATTCCTTTTCATCAACACACAACTTTTTAAGCTTACTCTTCAAAGTTTGATGATACCTCTCTAATGCACCCTGCCCCTGAGGATGATATGCTAAGGAATTGATCTGGGAGATTCCTAACTCCTTAAAGGTTTGTCTGAACAATCTGGATTTAAAATTACTAGCTTGATCTGACTGAACTTCCTTATGGGGACCAAAAAGGGTAAAGCAGGTCAGCATCTCATTTACAACCAATTCAGCTGAAATATTTCTCAAGGGAATGGCTTTCGGATATTTAGTGGCCATGACTTGCATCCTGGACAGGCGTCAGTGACAATGTCATCCAGCCTCTTCTGATAACTTAAGAGTGCTGGATGATACCTACATCTCAGTCTGGTCAGGTGGACCCTGCCCTCGCGACGGAGATAGGGTTCAGAAGGGTGGATATCAGGAGGCTGTGCATGCAGCTGTGTGTTGTCTTTAAGTGACTGAATGGAGGGGCGAGTGATTTGAAAATGGATATGCTTTTGGAAGCTGGTTCGAGGTGGGCGAAGGCGGAGAGATGACGGTATTTGTGTATGATATCGTGTGCTGGGTGTTGTTTTGATGTTCCTCGGTGTGTGTGGATGTGCCGCCATGAAGTGTAGTGGATGGTGTGGGTAATTTGTGTGCCTCTCATGTCTAGATGATCCTTGACTTTGAGAACTTTGGTTTCTTGGTGTAGGTGGTCTGTGGGTGTAGCTGCTGTGCAGTCTGTGAAAATTTTTAGGGCCTAGTTCTGTATAGTCTGCAGAGTGTTGTAGTGCGTTTTAATGAGGTTAGAACCCCAGGGAAGACTTGCATAATTCATCACTGAACGTATATATTGTTTGAATACTGTGGTGGTGGTTTCTTTGTTGTGTCCATGCAAATGTTGTATGGGCAAGTGACCTAAGTCGTTGAGTCTTGGTGTTAATTTATTTTTAATGTTTGTGATGTGTTGTTTCAGTGACACTGATGTATTGTATATTACACCAAAGATTGTGTGTGTGTGTGTGTGTGTGTGTGTGTGTGTGTGTGTGTGTGGTAGGAGAGTGTTGTTTATGGTGAGGTGTGGAATGTGACTGTGTTCTGCTGTCCAGTTTGTGAGAAGGGTCACTGTAGATTTGGCTGGGGCTATTTTAAGTCTGTATGTGGTGAACCATTCGTGTAGTGTGTTGAGGTAAGGTTGGAGGATGTGTGCGGCTGTGTTTGCGTTTTGGCGAGTACATGTAAGTGTTATTCCGTCCGCATAGGAAGCTATGTGTATTTGTGGTGTGTGGTGTGTGGGTATGTCGTGCATGTATAGGTTAAAGAGAGTAGGGGACAAAATAGATCCTTAGGGGACGCCGTTTGTGAAGCTTCTGATGTTCGATGACTGACTGGCATATGTTACATGCGCACATCTGCCTGCTAAATAGTTTGTCAGCCATCATTTTGTGTTATTGTGCATGTTTGTGTTGAATACTTTGTGATGTTGTGGCAGGGGATGGCATCAAAAGCTTTGTTAATGTCCAGGGTGACTAGGAGTGTTCTGTGTGGTGGCCTAGCTTAATTGATGCCATCAAAAACTCTCTGTGTAAGATCTGTAAGAAGTGTGTTTATGGAGTGTAACGGCCTAAAACCATGTTGTGATGGGGCTAGGGGGATGTGAGGTGTAACTACTGTAGTTGTAATACCAGTCGTTCAGCGACTTTAGAGGTGCAGAGGAGTGTGATGGGGTGGTGTGAAGAAGGTAACGTGGGGGTCTTTGTTGGGTTTGGGGATAGTGATGAAAGTGCCATGCTTCCAGATATTCGGTATTATATATGTTGTGTCAGCAGCAGTACAGTAGTTTGATATGTTGGTGAGTGCTTGTATGCCTTGTGGTCCAAGGTGTTTAAGGTGTATGTTACTTATGTTGTCTGGTCCACAGGCAGATGAGTGCTTAATGTTGCTAATGATGTGCTTCGTCTGGTTGTAAATGAAAGGTGCAAGTATGGGTCTGTGGGGGACTGTCTCTTGCGTCGGATGACACGTAGGTTGTCGCGATGGGGGTTTAGATGGCTGACATGCAAAAAGTGATTGATGAATGTTTGCTTGTTGTTTGTTTGAGGATATGGTGTTTGTTGTTGTGACGGCAGCGTGTGATTGTGTAGTGTTACTGTTGGAGAGTGTGATGCTGTTTAGTGTTTTGTTGACTTTGCTGGTGTTTGTTTTGTGATCAAGGGTTTGGATATAATTATTCCAATTTAGTGTTTGCTGTTCTGATATTTTATGGTTTATTTGAGTGTTGAGTTCTTGTATCTGTTGTACGGTGTCTTGTGTATGGGGTGTTGTGGAGTGTCGTAGTGTGTCTCATTGACTGATGAAGCCTTGAATTTCTGGTGTGAAGTTGGGGTTGTGACTTTTTCTGTTGCCTCGAGGGATGTCTTTTGTATGCATTGTGAATAACTGTATTGAAAGTGTGCACAACGGTGTTGATGTGTTTGATGGATATACTGTTTAATGTTTCAAAGTGTTGTTCTGTTTCAGTTGTGAAGGCCTCCCAGGTGGGTCTCTTATAATTAGTGTACGTGTGTCTGTGGTCAGCTGGGGTGACTCTGGTTTTGGTAGTGACGATTGGGAGGTGGTCAGAGCCAAGGGTTTTGATTACTCTCCAGGATGTTATGGGAGTGAAGTTTGAGGAGCAAAAGGTGATGTCTGGGGATGATGGTAGGAAAAGGGCTTGGTGTGGGATATGGGTATTTTGATCGAGATTATTGAGGATGAAAAGATTATCTGTTTTGGATTGTGGGACTAGCCCTCTGTCTGTATCAGGGATGTCTGGGGATGATGGGAGGAAAAGGGCTTGGTGTGGGATATGGGTATTTTGATGGAGATTATTGAGGATGAAAAGATTATCTGTATTGGATTGTGGGACTAGCCCTCTGTCTGTGTCAGGGTTGTTGACATGCCAGGCCGACGCCTTGGCGTTGAAATCACCACCCAGGATGATTTTGGGTATGTTAATGATGTGGTGCATTTGAGGAAAGTAGTTGTGTGGTACTGTTGTCTATGTTGCTGTTTGACTGCTCAATCCTTGTCTTGTGTTAGCTGAAGGGGAAGCTGAGTTTGAATACGTCACATTGTATAATGAGCCGATCACTGTCTGGTGTACTGTAGGGTTTGTACAAAAGTGTGTTCTGTTGCCTCGTGGAAAATATTGTTGTGTTTGGTAAAAATAATGTTAAATTCACAATATATCTGTCTCTGCTATCATCTGCTGATGGTATGAAGGCGATCTGAAAGGAAATTGGGTTCCATCAGCCAGAAGGTGGTGTGCAAAAGTGGGGGTAAATAGAATGTGATGCATGAGCAGTAGCGGGAGTGGAGCAATTGGTAAGTGATGTATAGGTGTATTGTAAAGGGCCACTGAGAATAATGCAGGTTGTCAGACGGTGTTAAAGTGTAGAGTCATTTGCGGTTGTTCTGGTAGTGTCCGTATCAGGCATTGCTTTTAGGATTAAAGTCCCAAGCAATGAGAGGATTTGGTGTCAGCTTACGGGGAGGAGCTGAGAGATGTTTTGCACTGATACAGACTTCCTTTGAAGACCACAACTTGACTTTTCCCTACATTCACCTTTAGCTTCCTTTTCGTACATAATCTCCCGGAATCATTCACCAAGCCTTGCAGTTTCCCTTCCTCTTCACTTAACAATATTGTATCATCTGAAAACAATAGAAAAGGAGGTTTTCAAACGCTGTCCTCTCTCGTTAGAGTGATTCCAGTACCCACTGCCTAACCTTGTATCTCTTTTATAACTTCATCCATATACAAATTGAACAGCCATGGAGACATGACACATCCCTTTTTCAAAACGTCTGGGATGATAATGATCGAAAATAAGCTTAAGAAGAAGAAGAAGAAGAAGATGATGATGATGATGATGATAGTGATCTAGGCATGTCATTTTTCAGGGAGCTGTTGTGGGCTTCGTGGGTGCTTTCTGCTGTTCTGCCTGGCTGGTAGTGGGGAAGTTCCTGAAAGGAGACGGCGCTCCCCCTACCCTGCCCCTCTCCACCGTCGGCTGCTCTTACACCACCAACTACACAAGCACCACCGACGCCACCTCCTCCCCCAACACCCCTATCACAGCAACCACCCTATTGTTAGCTTCCGATATCGACGAATCGCAGATGTATGTCCACAGGTTGACGTTAAGTTGAGATTAAGCAAACCACAACACCAACCACACCATATTACAACACCAAGCCACAAAACCAACCCACTACCACAAATCACAACACCACACTATAACATGAGAGCAAACCATCAACACCTCAACTACAATAATCATCTTTCTGATGCAACATCTCAGTTCAACTTTTCACTTCTATGCTCGCTTCCCTATTTATTATCATTCCTTTCAAAGAACCAGCCATCTTTCTTCCTTGTTGTACCTTTCCAGCACTTCACCCTCCAAACTTCCATACTTACTCATGACACTACCAAATACTTAACCACAATCACATTTTCCACTTCCTCCTCATCCAACCTCACTGTACAGTACATTTAGTGACTTAATATCTCTCGAAGACTATAAATTTACCCTTCCCTACATTCACCTTTAGATTCCGTTTCTTACACACTCTCCCAATCTCATTCACCAAGCCTTGCTTCATCTTCACTTAACAGTACAGTATCATATGCAAATGAAAGAAAACTATTAGGGAGCCGAATGCTAATCGCCCGCCAGAATATATTGTTCGCCAAGTCCAAGGTTTGGACCATATCTTGACACCCTGAAAGTTTTATGTTTATTATACATGATTTATAATGGTGCTAAAGGCGGGCGATAAAAACTAGTTGACATTTGGCAGCCATTTTGGTGACCTTGACTATGGGCCTGAGTGCCCATTTTCGAACTCGTCCATGATTTTGGCCATATTTTGATACCCCGAAGGTTTCATGTTGGGAGCTCAAGCCGTTCATGGGACATAATGATGCTAAGGCCAGATGATAAAAACTGGTTGACTTTTGGCAGCCATTTTGGTGACCTCGACCTTGACCTCGAGTGCCCATTTTCGAACTCGGCCAAGCTTTTGGTCATATCTTGATACTCTGAAGGTTTCATGTTGGGAGCTCAAGCCGCTCATGAGATATAATGGGAACACACACACACACACACACACACACACACACACACACACACACACACACACACACCACGTATGCTGAAATGGTGAAAGTAAAGAAAGACTTAGAAACAAGGGTGGAGGAAAAAAGCATTAAAAAGGAAGTGAAAAGAATAATCCAAAACAATCCAAAGTTAGTCAGAGATTCAGTAGATATAAACAAATCTATAGTAATCACTGGTATAGAAGAGGAAGAAGTAAAAAAACAAGATCACAAGAGACAAAAAGGAGATGGCAAATGTAATGAGCTTACTGAAAGAAGTATCAGAGGAAATCTGTAGTAAAGACATAGAGGAACACAAAAGGTTAGGGAAATATGAGAAAAGCAAGACAAGACCTCTAAAAGTGACTTTCCAGAGTGTAAACACTGTGGAAGAGATACTAAAAAATGCAAAGAATCTTATGGAAAAAGAGGAGTTCAAAAATGTATGGATAAAAAGATGCCTAACACAAGAGGAACTGGAATTACTGAAAGAGAAAAGGGAGGAAGCAAAAACAAAAAACGAGGGAAGATCAGAAGATGAGAAGAAGACATTTTTTTTTTACAAAGTAATAGGATTGCAGGTACGCAAGTGGTACACAAACAGGTTGGAATAAAAAGGAGGAAGGTAGTAGAACCATGTCATGACAAGTATATAAGCATGATGATAAAGTTGATGTACTCAAATGTGGATGGAATGGTATCTAAATTACTGGAGATGAATGATTATGTCAGAGAAAATGAACCACAAGTAATATGCCTAACTGAAACAAAATTAACATCAAGGATATTCAATGACATACTAAACTTAGAGGAATACAATATATGGAGAAGAGACAGAAATTTAAAAAAAGGAGGAAGAATTATAATATTAACTAAGAAAAATCCAAAAGTCAATGAAATAAAACTAGATATACCATCACAGGTAGAACTGATTGCAGTAGAGATCAACACATCTGAAGGTAAAGTAATTGTAGCCAATTTGTACATGCCACCCAGATCAAACACACGGGAAAGAGATGAATATGAGGACCTGGCAGAGAGTACAATTCAGAGTTTAAGATCATTACTACACAAAATGGAAGAGAAATCGGAAAGAATTATACTAACAGGGGATTTTAATACAAATATAAATTGGAATACTCTAGATATAATTAGCCAAGAAAGCTGTTGGGACCAAAAGCTCCTGGATCTCGTGCAAGAGTTTTTCCTAACGCAACATGTGAGGGAAACCACCAGAAAAAAAGGACTTGATGTACCTTCAATGCTAGATCTAATATTTACTAGGCAAGAAAATGATATTGACAGTTTAATATATCACCCTCCACTCGGCAAAAGCGATCATGCAGTACTAAATTATAACTTCAGGAGAGCATATGACATAGTAAACAGCAATGAGTTACAAAAAGAGCCTAAACTATAAAAAGGGAAATTATCAAGACCTAAAGAAGTATTTCTTAGAAGTTGATTGGGAAAATGAGCTTAAAGGACAAGATTTAAATGCTGTATATAAAAAATTTGTGAATTTTATGAAATAGGGGTCCAGAAGTACATCCCACAGCACAAAGAAGCGGATAAGAAACTACAGAAATGGTTCAATACAGAATGTAAAAAATCAAAAGAAAGAAGAGATTTGTTGTGGAACAGATACAGAAGACACAATAGTGAAAGGGCGTATAATAATTACAAACAGGCAAGAAACGATTATACAAGAATAAGGAGGGAAGCCCAAAAACAGTTTGAGGAGGATATAATAAATAAAAGTAGTGATCAAGCAAAGCTGTTTTACAGCTATATCAGAAGCAAAACCAAAGTAAAAGATATAATACAATCCATTACGGACGAGGGAATCACTTATACACAAGAGAAAGATATTTGTGAAGTACTAAATAAGAATTTCCAATTAGTTTTTACAGAAGAAAAAAATTTTGAGAGGGACTATGTGGAACATGCATGTCCACACATACTACCAGATATACAAATAGCAGAAAAAGTAATACAGGAGGAGTTAAGTAGATTAGACAGAGGAAAAGCAAGTGGTCCTAATGAAATTTCATGTTGGGTACTACGAGAATGTGCAAAGGAGTTAAGTAAACCATTATTTTTAATTTTCAAGAAATCCTTGAGTCAAGGTAAACTACCTGATATTTGGAAAAAAGCAAGTATTGTCCTCTTATTCAAGAAAGGAAATAGACAAAATCCACTCAACTACCGACCAGTATCATTGACCAGTGTTGTAAGCAAGGTATTAGAAAAGCTTAAAAGAAAAGCTTGGGTAAATCATCTAGAAGAACACAGTATGATAACAGAAAGACAGTTTGGTTTCAGAAAAGGAAAATCATGTGTTACTAATCTGTTGAGCTACTATGACAGAGTAACAAACACAATACAGGAAAGGGAAGGATGGGTGGACAGTATCTATTTAGATTTCAAGAAAGCTTTTGACACAGTACTACACCAAAGACTTTTATGAAAACTGTACCATGAAGGAGGAATTCGAGGCAAACTGTTTTGTTGGATGCAAGATTTTCTCATAAAAAGAGAAATGAGAACAGTACTAAGAGGAAACTACTCATCATGCAAAGAAGTGACTAGTGGAGTACCACAGGGTTCAGTGCTGGCACCAATCATGTTTTTAGTGTATATAAATGATATACACAGTAACACTGGAAATGAGAGCTATCTGAATATGTTTGCAGATGATGCAAAAATACAAAGGAGAGTTACTAACACAGACTCTTGTAAAGAGCTACAAGAAGAATTAAATAAATTTCATGAATGGAGTAGTACATGGCAAATGGAATTCAATGTGGACAAGTGTCATGTAATCAAGTTTGGTAAAAGTGGAAAAAGACCTGATTGGGATTATAAGTTAGGAAATAAAACCCTAAACACATCAGAAAGAGAGAAAGACCTAGGTGTGATTGTCAATAACAGACTATCTCCGTCTGATATGTTACCAATATGCCGGGAATCGAACCCGGGACTCTTAGGTGAGAGCCAGGCAGCATACCCCTCTCATACCACATATCAGATGATTTTTCCTGTGTACAGTACAGGTTTCTCTCTTCATTCTAACTTGCCGTAAGTGCTTGGGATAGATTAAAAGCATCTACTTGCCCGAGTGCCAGGGGGTTAACTCATCCTCTTCATGCCCACAGTGGGGGGGGAGGGACATTGGTTACAAGATTGTGACAATGTGAGTTAATTTTTACCTGGTCGTGGTGTAGTGGTATGCTGCCTGGCTCTCACCTAAGAGTCCCGGGCTCGATTCCCGGCATATTGGTAACATATCAGATGATTTTTCCTGTGTACAGTACAGGTTTGTCTCTTCAGACTATCTCCGGCTGACCACATCAGCGAGAAGGTACGGAACATGTATACACTGCTTGCAAATATGAGAATAGCATTCACATACATAAATGAAGACATGCTAAGAAGGATAATAACATCATTCATTAGACCAACCCTGGAATATGCATCAGTAGTCTGGAGTCCTCATCTCAAAAAGCATATAGACAAGATTGAAAAAGTTCAAAGGGCCGCTACAAGATGGATACCAAGCTTAAGGGACCTAAGCTACGAAGAAAGACTAAATAAACTGAATCTACCAACATTACAGGAGAGAAGGAAAAGAGGTGACATGATAATGCTATATAAGTGCATATCAGGGAAGGAGAAAATAGACATAAATGATTACTTAACATATGGAGAAGCATCAGCAAGAGGACACTGCAACAAACTGCATAAGAAGAGAGGTGATAAAGACGTAAGGAAATTCAGTTTCCCAAACAGAGCAATTGATCAATGGAATGCACTACCGAATGAAATAGTGTGTGCCAAAACAATTCACAAATTTAAGGATATGTACGATAAATATGGTTTAAGACACGGGACAGTACAAGCTTGACTCATTCCTGTAAAGATACAATTAGGTAAGAACAATTAGGTAAGAACACACAGAGGGGGAGCAAAGACATTGTCACTGCCTTGTAAAGGCGGCCGTTACCAGCAGTACAGGGAGTTTTCATACACTGTCCTCTCTCAATAGGGTCGCTCCAGCATACAGTGCCCTCTTTGTACCTCTTTTACAACCCCATTTGTATAGAGATTGAACAACCATGGGGACATGACACATTCCTGTTTTAGTTCAACATTCAAATAGAAAAACTCACTCAGTTCACTGTCCACATGCACTGCAACCTCTTCCCTTTCTAAGACCTCCTGGTTCTTCTCCAACTACTTCTTCTGGTAAGTATTTTATCATACACGTTTTCTATTACACTGAGAAGACAAATGCCCCTATGATTACCAAAAACTTGTTTTTCCCCTTTTTGTCTGTATAGAGGAGTAATTATATGTGCCTTCCAATCCTCCGGGACTCTACCTTCCTCCCAGCCCACTATGCACATCTTCAACATCCATTCTACTACTGTCTATCCCCATTGCTTCAGCATCTCACCACACACTCCATCAATTCCTGAGGTTTCCGCATTTTTACTTTCCAAAATAAACTGAACTATAGGAAATCCAAATTTAAAAAGTTCATTTGAAAATGTCTGAACACGTATTAAAAAGATTGGTGATCAGAGGTACTGGAAACGACAATGAAGGAGCTAATTCCAGAACTGACCAGCTGCTACCACAATGCCAGATGATGATGGCGACACAGTACAAATATAAGAGCCTCAGGCTTAAGCAAACCCAAGTACCAAACCAAAACACCACAGCACCATAATACCAAATCACGATAAGTCCATCACCACTATGATCACAACCATAATATCAGGTCATGAGACAGACGTTATTCAGATGTAAGTCTTCAGGCTATGCTTAACTCTCTCTGGTTGGGACGACGCAAGGATTTTCTTCCAGGTCAAGCCAAAACGATTATATATATATATATATATATATATATATATATATATATATATATATATATATATATATATATATATATATATATATATATATATATATATATATATATATATATATATATATATATATATATATATATATATATATAATTGAGAAAGAGCAAAGAAACTTGAGTGTTGATTCTGTCACCATTTACTCTTCATTGTCGGGACAACTGTAGTATTTATTCTTAATAAACCTAGACGATTTATGAGGTGTGAGTAGGTCATAAGGCCTAAGTGTTCATTGTGACACTATTCAATCACTTATGGTTGGTATTCTAGCTAATGGCATACTATTTAACTCTTCTGCTGAGAGTGAGTATGGAATCTGGAGGGTGTTAACCAAGCGGGCATATTTGTAAGATGAAGGTTGCTTAAGAGCTTACTAGGTTCCTTTAGTTTAATGCTTACTTATGCACTGATCACTTTAACTACACGTAAAACTGCCACATCTCCATATTGAATGCTGAGACAAAAGATTAACATGAGTACATATAGTTAGTAAAAAGTGGTACGGATAGTTGTATGTTTTATTCTGCCAATCATATATGGAAACAAGTTATAAAAGGAACAAAAAGCTCCGCCAGGTAAAAGTTATTAAACCTATGTGATACAAGGTACCTTCAGTCTTTAAGCAGATGCCACACAGTCTTTAAAATCATCACAGCAATCATCACCATTATTGATCCATCCTCCAACTGACATTTTAGATGTGGGTTCCAAGAACGATATTAACTTTCTTAGACTCCTGTGACTTATTCTCAATGGAATACAAGTAAAATCGTGTTGCATCAGCTGGACTAGAATACTAGTTTTCCCGACCATGAGAGGGTTAATGGCAAAGTTTTGACACTCCCAGACTCCTGTGGCTGATTGCGCTTTCACCTCCGTGAAATACATTAGTCGAATTAGAATACAAGAGTTGTGTCCACCATGAGAGGGTTAATCAACTGAATTTTTGAAGCCTAGGCTATGTGAATTACGTTTCTGCTATTTCTTATGATTATGAAAGACTTCTACTTGAGGAGGGACTGGAAATAACATTCAATTATCTTCATCTGAAGTATGGCATTTTAACTGACTACAGTCGTCTGATAAAGTTCTTGCACCTCAGTTTGGTCCAGATATTCGTTCTTTTGTAGCTTATCCCGCGTACTTCACTGCCAGAGGAAGTCAATACTGCCGTATTAAATCCTTTCCATAGCGCTTCTTCGTGACTAACACCACACTGTGATGTTAATCTGTTGTTACAACTCAGCACTGATGATGGAGAGATGACAATTTTAGACCAAGTTACAGGAAAACGATGACAGGCGCTAGATTACTGTACAACAAAACCATCGTACAGAACGGGGTTAAAACAAGAGCTCGCTTAGGTTCAGACGTGTCTCCAAGTTTGAGTCGTTTATGAAACAGTTGCTATAAATCATTTACTTTAACTTGGCCCAGATTTTCATCCTTTTGTAGGCTGTTTCCATGAAAAATCAGTAATAAATCTCGTTAAATCAAACTTCTTCAAAACCAAGCATCACAACTGCTTAACAATCCTAATTCTTTCAACAATATCAATTCCCTCGATAAATAACATTTATAAGTCATCACCCATTCCCCCACCAAAATATTCAGATGGCAACATTACAAATGACCCGCGTGGTGCAGCAAACATCCTTGTCAGTACATTTGCCAGAAATTCTGCCTTCAACGATGTCAGCCAGACCATCCTTGTGCCAGAACTTGACTTTCCCGAAATTGTTCCACTTAAAATACGAACTAGATAAGAAAAATCCTTCTTAGACAATATACCAATCAACAAAGCTCGAGGCCCAGATGGAATTCCTGCAATTGTTTTTAAAAAATGCTCCCCAGAACTTGCTCCTGTTCTAGCTAAATTATTCGGACCATGCAGACGTACTTCTTCATTACCTAACTCATGGAAAGAAGCCAATATCCACCCAATTCCAAAGAAAGGAAGTTCGTCTGACCCCTCTGATTACAAAGCAATCACTATCACGTCTTCTCTTGATAAAGTATTTGAAATTGTAATTAATAAGCACTTAAACACCTTAAATACAACAACTTTATTGGTGATAGACAATATGGTTTTCGTCACCAAAGATCCACCATTGATATACTCGATCTCCTGACTCATACCACCCATCAATCAATTGACCGTTCCCTGCTATCCAAACTTCCTTACTATGTCTTTTGTTCTTCTGCTTTCCTCGCATCTCAGGGACAGAAAATTAAGTATAAAAGTAGATGATGTATATTCCAGTTTTCACTCAATTAATGCTGGTGTGCTGCAAAGATCAGTTCTGGCGCCAACTCTTTTCCTATTTCATATTAATGATCTCTTATCTGTCACCTAAAATTCCATCCATTCATATGCCAACGACTCAACACTTCACAGTTCATTCACAATCAAACACCCATTCACAGAGTTTAATATCTCTTACTCTCAACTCAGTGCAGCTATCATCATAAACCAAGACTTATCTAAGATCACTGAATGGGGACAAAATATCATTGTCTCTTTTAATGCTAGTAAAGCCATGTAGAGAGGATGGAGAGTGAGAGACTGACGAGGAGAGTGTATGTGAGTGAGATGGAAGGGGAGAGAGGGAAGGGAAGGCCAAGGATGAGATGGAGGGATGGAGTCGAGGGGTATATGAGAGAAGGGGGTAAGAATTGAGAGTAAGGCAGTGAAATGAAGGGAGACAGGGTGACGTGGAGGCAATTTGTTTATGGCAACGCCATATAAGGGATTAAGGCGTCTGGCAATAGATAGATAGATAGATAGAAAACCGAAAATATACAATTTACTGATAGACAGATATTGCTAGATTCGTATATTACCTTCAGTGCTACTAATATTCCCATCTCCAATAGTACTGAAATTCTCAGTGTTTCACATCACAATGGTCTCAGTTGGGCCTCTCATGTCAGATCACTTGCTAAAACCGCCTCAATGAAACATGTATTGTTGTACAGAGTCCGTAACTTCCTCACTAACGAGCAGTTAGCTATAAATTATGTCATGTGTGCTCTCAGCTAGAATATTGCTCACCTTTGTGGAATGGGTGTGGAGAGGTTGCACCAAACAGCTAGACAAAATTCAAAACAAATCTCTTGGAATTATTAATAACCCTGCCATTACATATAAACTACCTACCCTACAGATAAGACGGAATGTTGCCTCCCTTGCATTATTTTACAGGTACTTTTATGGCAAATGCTCTGACGAAGTTGCATCCATTGTACCACCTCTCCATCCCTTCTCATATAATATAAATAGTCGTCGCCGAGCTGTAGCAACAGTGTATTGAATTGTAGGGAAGGAGAGAATGTTCGTTGTACTTGTCGTAGATGGCAGGAGGAAGATAAAGATGAGTCAGGGGTTTGATTGCAGTTTATTTCTTCAAAGGAATTATCTCACAAGAGCAGTACTGATGTGGGTTTATTTCTTCAAAGGGACTATCTAACTAGAGCAGTACTGAGGTGAGGGCGGTTTTATGCTTCCTAGCCCCCCACGCACCTTCTTACCTCTCCTTATAGTGCCTCTATTTTCTCTAACTCCTTCTGCCCTGTCTCTTCCATTTCCCCTGTATATGACTGGTTGTGTCACATGTAAGGGCACGGGTCAATGGAACTTTCCAAGCCTGGGGAGTTTCCTATCTGGCATCACTGTGCTGTGTATGAAATTCCTAACTAAGAATGTGCATTGCTGTTTCCTCTAGCCCTCTCGCTTAGGCACGACTTTCATCTAACTTCTGTTTTACATATATACACGTTATTATGTAGTGTGTTATGATATTTTAGTGTCCTGACACCACTCGGTCATGCATAGCTGGCGTACCTACAACAGCATGTAGTAACAAGATACATTCTAACCTATTAATACATGGTATTCATCACAGCATTGTAGAGAGACAATAATATTGTAGACACATATTACATTGTTGTAATTCGGTGTATGTATAATGGAGTAAATACATGGTAGTAAAAGTGAATAATGAATATTGTATAATATACTGTAGTAATTGAGTGGTACAAATGTGTATGTACAGCAGACATATACATATATTTATGTAATGGTAATATAATGGAAGTACCGTGTCAAGACTATAGTAATATATATATATATATATATATATATATATATATATATATATATATATATATATTAATATATATATATATATATATATATATACAGAGAGAGAGAGAGAGAGAGAGAGAGATGTAATGTACCTATTATCTCTCTCTCTCCTTCTCTCTTGTCATATGAAATGGATAGATGTATATCAGTTTATCATTTATGCATGGTTAGATTAATATTATATAATATTTTACCCCATAATTATCCTTCATTATTCTTTTTTTTTTTTAATGTATAAATTACACTATTTACATATTACACACATTTCACTCGGGGGGTCTTACTTGAGTGTTTACTCTTCCTCCCATAAATACTGACTCCATGTTTGCAATCCTTGCTTGCATTGTGTGCATCGCCAATAGTAATATACCAAATACAATGGAGAAGATTATAAAGGCAGTTGTAGCTGGGCTATACACATAGTATGGA
Organism: Coenobita brevimanus; assembly: GCF_032717465.1. Lineage (NCBI taxonomy): Eukaryota > Metazoa > Arthropoda > Malacostraca > Decapoda > Coenobitidae > Coenobita > Coenobita brevimanus. The sequence continues at coordinate 13,162,314 of NC_136968.1, read as the reverse complement.
TTGAACATACTTATATTCAATTCTTCCCAGGGTTTCATTGTTTGAGTGACTAATTGCATAGGCTAGTTTCAAACTTAGGTGAAGTCAACTTAGTATTTGTGCTCATATTTAAATCCATCTCAGGTAGTGGTTGGAAGTATTTGTGTGTGTGATTAAAGATGGCATATTGATTGTTTGTAGCTAAGGTGGACAAAGTTGGTGCAAGTACAGCACAATAGTCAGGTGCTATGTATAATCCTGATGCTGAAGTATGAGATGGTGGTGTATCTGGAAAAATTACGAAAACTGATGTGTTATGAGTGAAGTAGAAAAACTGTGAATGCCCAATGCGCTGATGGTGGGTGAGTTTATCTGGAGCAAATGCGACGCTGCAGTTCTGATGAATGTCATGATTTCTTAAGATAGCCATTTCACAAGGGACTGTTCCAGTAGGCTGAAACGTGAAAATGTACGCAGGACAATTGTGAACAGCATGTAAGGATGTACGACACTTTCGTTCAATCGTTGATTCACTAGCGGAAGTGACGGTGTCCTGTCTCTTGAAGACCATGATGAGTTCGGTTTTGGTACTGATTATCTGTTATGAATGGTACATGGACTATTACTGATGTTGGTGTTAGACTCGCTTCTGAGTATGGCTAATATGTATAGCATGAGATTCCCGTCCTGGAACAAAGGCTTCAAACCATGTTTACCTATGCTTTGATTGTTTATTTGACGTAGATTGTGAACTGGAAGTAAGTTAATGGTGATCTTGCCCTTACCAGCATTTGCAATACCTTTCAACAAAGCTTGATAACGAGCTCCAGTGTTGGGTAACGAGCATTATTATGTCAATATGTTCCATGATTACTGAGAAGTGTTGAAAAAGTGTCATGTTTCCTTACATCATTGCCGTGTTTTGATTGTCAACTAGCTTCTGTTGATATGTTCATACCTGAGCTATCTTATTAAACATGTTACTTATTTCTTGAAGATCTTCTGCAGCCAATCCAAAAATATTCCCTAGAATTGCACACCCAGGTCGAACAAACCGCTCCTCTCACGTGTAACTGTGATGTTGTTCATGTCCCTAAGTGTCTCCATTCCACGAGATGGGATGTCTTGGATCATGATGGGCATGGTAGTTTTCGCTTGTTCTAATTTCCATTTTGCTAACTTCATTGTTTACATATTTTTTGTAAGATTTCAGAATTAAATTCACCTCCATTATCACTTATTAATACCTTTGGTGTGGTGAACCTACATAATTATTATGTTGTCTATGATTGCCTTTGCTACTGTTTCTGCTGTCTTATCCTTAATTGGGACAAAAATCACATATCTTGATAAATGATCTGTAGCAACGAAGAGATATTGATTATTATTGTAAGATAAGGGTAACTCAAGTCAACCGCGACAATGTCCCACAGTTGATTAGGTACAGTTTATTTTTCTATAGGTGCAGGTGTTAACGTGTAGCCTTTGTGTCTCGCACATGACTCGCATCTGTCCATATGAATGTATATATCTTTTCGTAACGATGGCTAGTAGTATAATATCCGAGCTTATCTAACCATCCAATCTTTGCCAGGATATCCTGCATGTGGACTATCGTGTATTGTCCTTAATACATGGGGTATCATTTCATTAGGTACCACTAATTGTATGTTATTTCTTCTATGATTTGGTTGTCCTGGGCTGAACCTATATAAGACATTGTCGACTACTGTGAATTGTTTGAGTGGTATATGTAGCATGGGTAATTGTATGCCCTCGCCTCTTTCCAACTTGTGTATAACTTTAGACCGTGTTGGATCAAGTCTCTGTGCTTTTGAGATTTCATCATGGTTTGGGATGTTTTCCATGAGATCTAATGTCACGAAACGAATTGTCGTTGGGTTCCTAGATAGTGCATCAGTGGCTAAATTTATTTTTGCCTTGGCTGTAATGAATACAGTATGTACATTATAGTTTTCAACCGTACATTTCCATCTTGCTCTTCTCCCAGAGAGGAGTTTTTCTTGGAACATGCCCACGAGTGGTTTATGGTCGGTGAATAGATGACTTCGAAACCATATACCAAATCTCAAAACTTTTGTAATGCAAAGACCACTGCAAGTGCCTCTAGGTCTGTAGTGCAATAATTTTTCTCTGCACCTTTTATTTGTCTGCTAGCGAATGCAATTGGTTGATTTTTTCCACGCTTATCTTCTTGCATCAACACAGCCCCTAATCCTTGAACCCGCTGCATCCTGGCAGATTTTTCACCACTGACCCCCCAATCCCGGCAGATTTTGGATTTTTTTTGGGGGGGCTCAAACCTCCGCTTTTTATGAGAAATAATAGCAATTCACAAAAAAGTGCTTACCTGAGCTTCGAAGTGGTCTACAGTAAACAGGTGACCCTCTGAACACGTGGTACTGTGTTCTCTGGAGCAGCGCTGCAGCTGTCACGTTTTCTGTGGTATCGGTAACTGTTGCAGACCACTCAGAATAGCTAGATATTTGTTCATTTAGTACGAATTTATATGTAGTACAAGAATAGATTCGTTTTCACACAATAATATAGGCGATATAAGCATTGTTTCACTCATTGAACACATCAACATACTGCACCTTCCTTGGAGACATTACCCTCTCATCACTTCTGTTCGTTTCTTACTCTGGTGCCACGTAATCTTTGTCCTCCACATAGTTATCGATTGGGGAATCACTCTCGCCTTGGCGCAACGTGTCTTTACTGGCCAGGTCACTGCTAACAGCTGAGTTCGAGACAATGGCATGTGGTGGAAGGGGTCACGCGGGGTAAGGCAGTGTCGCGACCTGGGGGCGGGTACTGTAGAGGAAGGTCTCCCACGTATGCCTACCAAAAATCACGCTGAAACTTGAAAATAATGTGCAAATGATGCACCTAACAATTGCAAAAAGTATCCGTAAGTTAACAGGGCACCTCGGATTAGGAGATGCGTCTGTGCAAATTGTAAATAGTTTTGTGGAATTAGGATAGGCCAAGCAAGGTGCACATTATATTTATCTTTTAATTCGTTAAATGATAGTTTTTGTTCCTCTCCCCATTCAAATACAGCATGTTTTTCCAGTAGGTGGAATAATGGTTCTGCTATATGAGAGAATTGATGTATGAAAGGTCAGTAATACCCTGCCAGACCTAAAAATTGTCTTACTTCCTCCACATCTGTGGATTCAGGGAAATCCCCTACTGCTTGTATTTTTTCCTCAGATGTGCGGATCCTCTCTGCATCTAGTCTGAGGCCTAGGAATTTTGTTTCCTTAAAGCAAAATTTGCATTAAGCATAATTTTCAAACCTGCATTGGCTAACTTGTGTAGGAGCTGGTCTAATTTCTGTAGGTGTTTACCTATTGTTTGTGTTGCAATTATGATGTCGTCGAAGTAGACAAATATTCCATTTCCTAACATTCCAGATAGTACACAGTTCACTAATCATTGGAATGTGCCTGGTGCTATCCTTAACCCCATCGGCATTCGTTTACTGTATATTGGTAATGCCCTGTATTTGTGGAGAAAGCAGTCTATTTGTGTGACTCCTGATCAAGAGAAATTTGATAATAGCCATTAAGCAAATCGACTGTGGAAATACATTATTTTCTGGTCCAATATTTTGCAAGACGCTACTTAACAATGGCATAGGAAACCGGTTTGGGATTGTGTGTTGGTTTAATTTATGGTAACTGACTACAGCATGCATTTCTCCGTTTCGTGTGGGTGTAGTTATTATACAGGCATTAGTATTTATCTCATAACACAATGTATTGGATGTAGTGTCTGCTGGAGACATACACAGTTCCTCACTAGGAATGTCAATCCACATAATGTCTACCCACAATCTTGTTGTCCCAGAGACACAAAAATAATATATCAGTCTTGTAATAGAGTACATAGTGGTCGTAGCCGAGATGTGGCAAGTAGTGAATAAATATGTGAGGAAATAACCTCAGTTCACTTGTAGTCGATGATAGGAGAAGATAAATGATGAGTCAGGGGTTGATTGTAGTTATATTGTCCTCAAAACGAAAAAGCTCAATATTTTATACTAAGTTTGTCTCACAAGAGTGTCTTGAGGTGAGAGCGGTTTTATTCCTGCTAATTTCTCTCCCGGCTTCTCTTGTTAGACCCCCTTCTCGCTCTCTCTCCGCTCCAGTCTCCTAATTCCTTCTGACTTCTCCTCCACTTTCTTTCTGTATATAAGAACTTCCATCACGTGGGCTATACTATCGTCGAAGATCTAGAAGCCTGTGTGTGTGGGGGGGGGGGTCACGAGGTGCTGTTTGTGAGCTCTTGTACTGTGTGAGACATTCCGGAGAGGTGCTAACGTCATTTCCTTTGGCACCTAGGGGTGACATTGACCCAACCTCTAGACTACATAATTATATATGTTGCTAGCTATTATGTATTAAGATATTTTACAGTCCTGACATGGGCACGAAAAATAATGGGGCATTCCACGGGGAGACTGATGGCTCAATAATACCCAGTTTTAACATTTCATCAACATATTGATTTGCAAGGGTCATTGTGAGTGTGATACTCTATAGGCTGGTACATATATTGGCTGTGTGTCCTGGTGTACGTTAATCTTGTGTTTAATTAGGTTAGTACACCCTAATTGTTCTCAGGTAATGTGACAGTCTGTCAGTGTTTGTGTAATAATTCCAGTAGATCATTTTCCACATCAAAATTTCATGAGTGAATGAAATTCTCCTTTATGCACTCTCTGTCCGTCGATTTTATCTTACTTGAAGTTCCAGCTATAGTTATTTCCCGTATAGGAGCAGGACATGTCTCCAAAGTGCATATACAAGTCTCCCTTTTTATCTGCACTTCTCCATTCATCTGATTGATTAGGAACACATGAGTTTCCCCATCATTATTCATCTGACATAAGGCGTTTTACAAAGAGAGTCCTTTCACTCTACATAATTCTTCTAAGACAAGAACAGTACCATTCTTCAATTTACTCTTTATGGTGACTTTCATTTATGAATTAGGTAGAATAACTACGTCATTTGTGAGATGTGCAGGAATTAATGTTGGAAGTTTACTGTCACCTCGGTCCCTGGGCAAAGGGGATGGGGGGGATGGGAGCGATGGTGTGAGTGCATGTGTACCCTCATCAGACTGAGTAGTTCTGTTTAGTTTTTTTTATCATTCCAACTCCCTTCGATTTTCTACAATTGTTGGGTGACAATGCTGGTGAAAATTCCTCAACGAATTCGTTACTGGATTGTATGCCATTCATTTGTGGGAGTAACACTATATTCTCTTTCCTCATGGCTCTCAAACCCAATGCCATGTTAATCCTGATTGCTAAGTTCTCTACTATACAGAAATTGGAAGATATTGGTCTCGTAGGTTCTGTAAAATTGATGTCTAACTGTATCATGCCCTTTACGGTTATCTGTTTGCCATCTGCAGCATATAAGTCTAAATCAGATTCCTCCACGAAGGTAACTTTCTTCTTATTTCTAAAAATCCTCTCTAATTCCTCTTGTGTTATTAAATTCACTGGAGAGCCTGAATCCAAGAATAATGAAATGTTTTGATCTTCACAGGAAGCGAACACCAAGATACACTCGTTTCCGAGAATGCTTCCTTTATGCACTCTAGACTTAGTTTTCTTTATGTATGGCCGTTTTTTGTCGTGGCATGCTCTTCCCTCGGCTTAAAAACAGATACTATCCTTTCAACTGTTTTGCAATGTGACGTCCAGTGTCCCGTGTTTTTATGCTTTCTGCAATATGGCTGCATCCCTTTTTCTTTATCTCTATCCTCCCTAAGCTTAATGTAACATGAAGATTTCGTGTGACCAGGATTTGCACAATCATAACATAGAGAAGACCTGTCTCCCTGTGACCCTCGAGTTGACTTTCCATATTTTAGTTTATCTGTGGCACCGTTTCTGCTTGGAGTACATGCAAACTTTTGAGGCTGCCTGAGGCCAGGTGTTTGTGATCGCTGCCTCCCTGTCAGCTGTTGTTTGGTTTGTGTGTTTTTGGGTCATGATCGTTTTTGTTTTGTGCTTGTGCTAGATGTATTCATGGCTGCCACAGTGTCTGTAATTCTCATTCTGGTTGTATTGGGTTGTGTTATTTCACTCACCCCTGCTTTTTCTGCAGTTTATCTCTACCTCATTCATAAAATCTAACAAACACATTCCTGGGGTATAAGCTACTGTTTTTGATATTTTTAATACCCTTAACATAGGTACGTAAAGCAGGTGTATGTACATAAGTTTGTATATATATGAAGTGGTGTTTGTTACTAGAAACAGTGAAATGTGGTAAGAAAAAATAAAGATTTAAATGGCGTATGAAAAGCTATCACAGGTCGTAAAGTCTCTCACTACTTGTTTGTTGCTGTTTTTGTATTAGTTTTTTCTAACCTTGTTCTCAATAACTATCTTAAATGTTACTTAGTTTGATTGTTGTAAAAACGATAATTGTACTGTATATCTTGTGCAGTGTTTACCACTCTTGTATTAGCATTATACCCCTATAGGATAGTAGTGATATTCATTTGTGAGGTTATTAAAAAAAAAAAAAAAGGACTGTATGTTTAAGCTCTCCGGAAAAAAAAACGTAAAAGTACATACACTCACTTAGGAAGTAGAATGATGTCGCCCTCAGAGAAGCGGTGAGTAACGTTGAGTGAGGTGAGTGGTGGGTCAGGGGTATCTGGTAGTTGCTGCGTCGTCTGTCCCGTCACCACTGCATCAGCACCTCCTCAGTCTGGTAGTTGTGGTGGTGTTGGTGATGGAGACTGGCTGGGGAGAATGGTGGTGTGAGGTGGGGGTTGATGTAGTTGTGGGTGTCGGTAAGCTGCGTTAAGCAATCTCAGCCCCGCATGTCAGCACTCTCACTGCAGCTCTCATTCCTCTTGCTCCCCTTACTTCAGTTTCTTGCTTCTTACTTTCTGTGGTTTACTTGTAGGCATGTAGAGTTGTCTTGTATATGTGGCTTGTTCTGTGACAATCGTAGATACTTGAAGTTTATCGTGAAACGTAGAACTGAAGCTCATAACTGAACAGAATTATACTAGCTAAATGTTGAATGTTAATAAAATCGTGAGGTTTAAGTAGATTGTATTGTGGTTCGCTGGTTCACTGACTCTGTAGATTGACGTATAAATTGGAAGGTTGGTTGTAACTATAGATCGTCAAACCACTGCCAATATAAAGTTGTGAGACGTCTCATGGCTCGAACTTGTAGTGGTTTTTGTATTCTGTCTTCATAATGTAGACTCAACTGTAGACTCATAGACGTGGTTCGTATGTTTTACTGCCACAAATATAATAGAAGTAGTCATCGCCGAGCTATTGCAGCAGTGTGTTGAATTGTAGGGAAGGAGAGAATGTTCGTTGTACTTGTCGTAGATGGCAGGAGAATGATGAAGATGACTCTGGGGTTTGATTGCAATTTTTTTCTTGAAAGAAATTATCTCACAAGAGCAGTACTGAGGTGGGTTTATTTCTTCAAAATGACTATCTCACAAGAACAGTACTGAGGTGAGGGCGGTTTTATGCTTGCTAGACCCGCACGCACCTTCTTGCCTCTCCTCACCATGCCTCTATTTTCTCTAACCCCTTCTGCCCTGCCTCTCCCATTTCCCCTGTATATGACTGGTTGTGTCACGTATAAGGGCACGGGTCTGTGGAACTTTCCAAACCTGGAAAGTTTCCCATCCGGCGTCACGGTGCTGCGTGAAATTCTAACTGAGAATGTGCGTTGCTGTTTCCTCTAGCCCTCTCGCTTAGGCACGACTTTCATCTAACCTCAATATTACATATATATGTTACTAGTTATTATGTAGTGTGTTATGATATTTTAGTGTCCTGCCATTCCTGTGCTACATGGGCATCTGGTAGCACTCATGTCTGGAATGCCACACTGCCATATTGCAGAACTTCTGCCTATCAGAATTCTGTTATTCTACGAACTGCATCTCTCTGGAACTTGTTTCCCCCAAAACTTCAACCTACAGCTGTTCAAGTCCTACTGTTACAGATTTTTTTTTTAATGAATGGAGGACGCCAGGAATTTGGTGTTTGGATTATTTGTTTTTATTCATTCGTTTTTCCTTCCTCTGTTCTGTTATTAGAAAAAAAAAAAAAGTTCAGTGGCAGAAAAGGACAATGTTGTGTTTTTACAACTACTCTGTTGCATCCTTTCGTGACTAGCATTATGTTCTACTGTTAATCTGTTTTATAACTCAGCATTCAAGCTGGGGGTAAAGTGACAATAGTATTGCAGTAAGTATATTTAACTTGCCTAATACATTACAGCATGTACGGAGCCCCCTAAGAACACGAGAATATGGTTGGTAGATTTCCCAGGATAAAGAGTATAAATGAGAGAGAGAGAGAGAGAGAGAGAGAGAGAGAGAGAGAGAGAGAGAAAAAAAACTGTAACGCATAAGAAACGTGGTTATGATGATATTCTCCCTGTCTCTGCTGCAGCGGTGACGAAGACCCGGTGACTCTATATGATCTGTCGTACTGCTACACGGGCTTCTTTGGTGCTCTCCTCACCGTTGTCATCGCTGCCCTCGTCTCGCTTGTAACAGGTGAGAGAGAGAGAGAGAGAGAGAGAGAGAGAGAGAGAGAGAGAGAGAGAGAGAGAGAGAGAGAGGCAACACTACACTGAGTAGCCCATGAACAAATGCTTGCGCAAATTGCACTGAAAAGACAGGATGATGATGATGAGGAGAGGATTATAATCAGAGGGAAAAACAGACCAAGAAACCTTGTCCCCACGCTGGCTATCTGGGTAAATTTTTGTCTGTTTTTCTTTTCTTTAGTAAAAATATAGGGACTGTAAGGTGTTATATATAAAAATAAAATACATCAAGTAATATGAATACGCGATATTGAAGAGCCATGCCTGATTAAAGGAAAAGGATGAGAAAGTTTTAGTCAGATAAAGTTAAAAGAATAGGCTCTTTATAATAGTTGACTGAACTACATAATCACTGATCATCAAACTGAATAATCAATGACTCACTATCATGATCAAACCTTTTCACTACATCCTCTTTCAGTTTAATTTGCCCATCATTGGCAATCGTTACAGAAAACACAATAAATTACGAATAGTCGAATTAAAATACTTGTAAATTTTCTATGAGCACCATTAGACCCACTACAAATCTGGGAAGCAAAAATTAATTAAATGAATAAACAAACAATGTAATCAGTAACTGCGGTAGCGATCGCTGTGCCGAGATGGTGCAGGTACTGTATAACAACAAAAAAATATAAATAAATAAATATATAAACGACATTCTTTCAGCGTGATAAAATTTGACACACCGGACGAGAGATCTGAAAATAAACTGAGTTAGAGTGCCCGGTTGGTATCTCTGAAATGCCGAACCTTAGGCCCGTATTCATGGTGGCAGTGGAGGCTTCGTAGCACCACTTACTAAGCAGTTTATTTTGCGTATTATCACTGCCTTTTTACGTTACGTAGAGAGTTTGAGTTTCGACATAGTTTTCGTAAACATTGTAAACGAGATGTTGATGTGTGATATAGATCAGATTCAGAATCAACGTTAAAACTACTGCTCATTCGAAGCTCAGATTGTCCAAGCTGAAGCAGTTTCGTAGGCAACATATTTCTCACATTATATGGAAATCGAGAACCGTCTGAGGTACAAGCCTATCCTAAACTAACGAATATGCTTACCAATCCCGCCCTCAGTGATGTTTTCATCATCAAACTGGTGATATACCATTCTCAGTTTCATAATCCATGCACTACTACATTCGCGTGTCACTGATGTAGTTAATATTATAGCAATACTATGATACATACTGTATGCGCTTTACATGCGTTGTTCATGGGGTGCTGTATATACTGGACAGTTAGGCCTATATAGTTTGCCATCGATCCATTCTTAAAATGCTAATGGTTGTTGTCATTGTATCACAGGGTGTATGTCATCCTAAGACAGTATCCTCGGATACGATGGGTGCCACGCAGCCAATAGCACTTTGATTTCTATAGTATTTAGTGATGCTTTGCTGTTTTGAGACCTTTCTTTGAGCATTTTGCCAGTTGCCATGATTTATTCGTTATACACGACATGAAGAAACGGGAACTATACTATATCTTGAGAGAGAGAGAGAGAGAGAGAGAGAGAGAGAGAGAGAGAGAGAGAAATCGGGGGGGGGGGAGTCGGAATGACTGAGTGAAGGAGAATCAGGTGTACCAACCCTTACCGCGTATTCTCGGCTTCTGTGCCAGCGATAGTTGCGAGGTGTATCGAAGCAAGAGGTGCCGATAATCATTTCAGTGGGAGTACTTAATGGCGTATCATAAACAAGGTACTGGTGCACCAAAACGCTGGTGAAACTCAGGTTTAAGCATATGAGCTAAAAGACATTAGGTATTTAAGTGCACATCTGGTCGCAAAGCCCCTTTAATCTTAGTAGGAGTCGTAATCTCGGGTCGCGGAAATACCGATTATGTTCTTCCTTTCATCATCAGTCGTAACTCCAAAACGAAAAGGCGCACAAGAAAGTGTTACACGTCAGAACGCTTCTTAGCAAGGGATTTTTTTTTTTTTTTTTTTTTTTTTACATTAAGTAGCATTCGAGCTATAGTCCGAGAGTAACAGCCTAAAAAACGTCCTTTGCAACTCAGACCTTTTCTCACAGTATGTCAGACTCAGAGGATTCGTGTTGCTCCATTTCACATGAACATTATCCGACAATCAAAAGCCCTTTTACAGAACTGATGATGTGTATTTGGCAACTCGCTTCCAGAAAAAAAATATTAAAAATCCTAAGATCAAGGTAAAGATGTAGGGATGGAAAAAGTGAAGAAAAAAAAAAAAGAAAAAAAACAGACACAAGAAAGTATTTGGAATGGGAGAATATTCAGTGATCTACATCCATTACTACATTTCACACAAGACAACACATTAGTAGCTGATGGAATAGAGTAATGAGTGTAAAATACTGAGTCTCCTCTCATCCCAAATGCTGCTTTTTTATGTGCTCTTTTTCCCCTCATGTCTCTGCACTTTTTCCACCCCAACATATTTATCATTAAAAAAAAGATTCAAGTAAAAATAGGAATAATGCCACTGAAAATTTTAGAGCAAACATAGCTTACTGTTGCAGAGGATAGAGTCTGTGGTTCAATAAGTTTCTGGATTAACAAAACAAATCCCTCTTCTGTGCGTTTCTCGTCAGTACATTCATGGAATTATCACTATGAGTCAGTTACAGTACAATAACAGTCGCACAAAAACAATTCTTTTTAAACTTCATTTACTGTTTCTTTTTATTTCAATGGACTTAATTCAAAGGGCAAAAATAGAAACACACACACACACACACACACACACACACACACACACACACACACACACACACACACACACACTGTAATATTAAAAATCTCTTACATGACTACACCCCAACCCCCATCTTTTTTCAGGTCCAACACATCCTAAAGAAATCGAGCCAGGACTGATGAACCCCACGTGTGAGAAACTGTATGGCTGGGTGTGGGAGGTTACGTCAGGTAGCAAGTCTGTGGTGATGAACACGAGAGAGATGCGGGAGGTGGAAACAGGGTCAGCATTGTCCCCTACCTGTCGTTCACCTCCGTCATCCACCCATGGAGAGGAGCAGAAGAATGAAACTGTCTCCATGCGGCTGTAACCAAGTCTTCTCCCTGTTAAACAAAGCAGTGCTGTCTTTGTTGCTATACAGAACAGATCTACAGCCTGGTATGCGAAGCAAAACTGTCATACTTCTTAGCTGACATATTGTTAACGGAAATACGAGTAAAGCCTTGCATCTTTGGAACAAAAAATATCTTTCTTTCTGTTTTCCGAAATAAAACCTTCTCTCTGTAAGGCGAACCACTGTCTCCATGCCAGTTGAAGCTAAGCCTTCTTTCTGCTAGACGTAGCATAGCTGTCGTGCCTTCGCTCTGCTAGGCTAAACAAAACTATCATTTTGCCATACGAAACAGCTGTGCACATGCTAGATAACAGAACTGAAACCCTTGACTGCTATCCTACTGTAGGAAATAAATCTTTCCATCTCCCTCACCCAACGGAATTGCCTTCCTGCTCCATGAAACCATGGAAGCTTTTTCTCTATTTACGAAACCACTGTCACATTGCTATATAAATTAATTTTGGGTACAGTCGATACAGTTAAATTCTACTGAAAGGTAGGTGGATGTAATGGGTCCTGTTATCGCTGACAATGAAGATTTCAAAATACGTCTTCCTTAGCGATACATTTTGCACCCTACACATTTAAGTTAACCTATAAAGGTGCAGTTTTCATACGAGAGAGTATTATCCTTGACAGATAACTTATGCATTGACAGCACTGCAGTCACATACCTGGAGTAGAAGATACCTCAGTGCAAAGATAATATTGAGACAAAAAAAAAAAAAAAAAATACAGGAAAAAACTTTTTTTCATTTTGCTGTGTTTTGAACCTGAAATTACGGGTATTTGTCATTTTCTAGAAACTAAAAATATATCACAGCCAAGTTTTCCTGAAAAATCAGGAAATTTTGTACTCATCTCTTTAATAAGATACAGACACACTTAGTTCCTAGGTGTCTTCCTAAGAAGTGGAAGGTGACTCTTTCTACAGGCAGCATCACTCTCAAAGACACACAAGAACATCTGAAGACAAAACTGTAAAAAGACGCATTTTCAAAAAAAGTTATAGTTTACTATAACTCGGTTCATGTGAATCCACAAGACCTCACATTATTATGAATTACTAAATCTCTCTCTCTCTCTCTCTCTCTCTCTCTCTCTCTCTCTATTTATAGCCAGACATTAATCCTGGAAAGGGTGGCTACAAACGAACTGCCTCCATGTCACCCTGTCCTCCACCACCAGGCTACCCGCCCTCCAATTCACACCATCCTCACTCCTATACCTCTCGATGACTCAAATGTCTTAAATTAATTTACATAAATTACATAGAATATGTAAATATCATTGTACCTCTCTATAACATTTGTATCTTTTATTGATAACCTGGGGTATGTGCACATGCAAAAAAAAAAAAAAAAAAAAAAAAAAAAAGCATGGAACGAAGAGGAAGCAGAACAGTGTAAATCTACCATTGAGCAACAGAAGGTAGAGGGAGGTAGAGCACTACAAGCTTCATGATCAATAAAATGGCAATCAAGTAAACCAAGTATGCATTTAATGGGACTGCATTTCGCCAGTTTACCTATCTGGACCTACTCCCTTCAGTGTGATGATGTATTTAGTGTTTTATTCTTATTACCTCACGGCGACTTTAGTCAGCACAAGAAAGACTTTTCGAACTAGTAGATTTAGTTATAACCTTCAGTAACCCATTTCATTAAACGAGGTCCTTATTATCCCTAGTAAAGGCTTCTCGTGGCGGCCTTAGTAAAATACAAAAACGTATAATGGAAGAGCAGGTGCTAAGGTACAAAATTCAAGATACACTGGTGTGTGAGATGGGCTACGGACTTTCCTTTGCCAACGAGAAAAATATCCTGTAAAGGCATGTGTTACCAAATAAATAAGTACAGTCATGATATTTAATTCCTTTTTGCTTACCTGGAGAGTTTATCGATCTATCTATCTATGTATCTATCTGGATATAGATATGATATAGATATAGATATATGAGAAAACGTTTGTGTCTGTCTGTCTGTCCAGTATGTAAAGTCAGGATGATGCATATAGATCTCTCTAAATGCCTCTAACAGGTGCTTTTTTTTTTTTTTTATGACTAATTCAGTTGTGTACATTACAGTTGCTAAGGAGGCGCCCCTGATGGCCAGGATTAGAATTAAGTGGAAATAATCAAATGAGCACGGTAAAAACATGGTAGTTAATTACCGATGATATATATATATATTTTTTTACTTTTACGGTATAATCATTAACTACAACAGGCCCGATGGGTGGATGGATTGGTGGGGTGGGGAGGGTGGGCAAGGTTGGTGGGTGGTGGGATAATTGGTCCATGGTGTAGGAATAGGTTCCTGGACAATGGGACCCCGGAGACTTCCCACAGGGGGTATGCTATCCTGGGCCCCAGGCAATGCCAGCATGCACGATCATATGGTTTTATTATGGCAATATATATATATATATATATATATATATATATATATATATATATATATATATATATATATATATATATATATATATATATATATACATGGAAGTTTGGAGGGTGAAGTCCTTGAAAGGGTACAAGAAGGAAGAATGGTTGTTGGTTCCTTGAAAGCAGTGATAAGTAACAGGGAAGTGAACATGGAAGTGAAAAAGTTACTGCATGACAGTATTATGATACCAACTCTAACGTATGGAAGTGAAGCTTGGACCTTGTTGGAGGGACAGAAGTCAAGAGTGAGAGCAGTGGAAATGAGTTACTTGAGAAGAGCCTGTGGAGTCACATGGAGAGACAGACTGACAAATAAGACTGTGAAGGAGCATTGTGGTGTGGATGTGGATGTGATAGGAAGCGTTAGGAGAAACACCTTGAGGTGGTTTGGCCATGTGGAGAGGATGGAGAGTGAGAGATTGACGAGGAAAGTGTATGTGAGTGAGGTGGAGGGGGAGAAAGGGAGGTGGAGGCCAAGGAAAAGATGGAGGGATGGAGTGGAGAGGTATATGAGAGAGGGGGGTGTGAGCTGGGAGCAGGGCAGTGAAATGGCGGGGGACAGGGCGACATGGAGGCGATTTGTTTGTGTCCACCCCTTACGGCATTAAGGCGTCTGGCACTATATATATATATATATATATATATATATATATATATATATATATATATATATATATATATATATATATATGTGTGTGTGTGTGTGTGTGTGTGTGTGTGTGTGTGTGTGTGTGTGTGTATGTTTGTGTGTGTGTGTGTGTGTGAGTTACGGACAGATTCTGAAATAGTCCTTCCGTGAACTGGATTGTTAGTTCTTTAAGCAAACCTTAGCAAGTCAGCATTGAGTATCGACCTGAGTTTGTAGACAAAGCTTTCCACCTTTACTCAGTGACCACTACCATGTGCAATACTTTCCCTTCCAAATGACACCTTTTGAACATAATTTATTACTCATTTTTCTGCATTCTGTATCTTCTCCTTGGTGAGATTTCCACTCACATTCTTTTTGCTGCATTTATCCTTCAACACCGTTTTAACTATTAAGACCAAATCCAAGACTAGGTTTAACCCGATCCCTGGTTTAAACCCTGCATTACAGCATAATCCCAAATCACCGATATTCAGAACGACGGTTTGAGTCGCTGAGGAGCTAATCCAAGTTTTAGTCGATTCGCGGTTTAAACCTCCTCGAGGGGATGGATTGACCAGATATCGAGGCTGGCAATCGGCAACATTAATACAAGGTTATATTTTCTTAACATCTCTACAGTTTGAAGTGTTTGTGAAGAGGAGACTACTGAGTGACGTGCGCGTTAATGTCATAAAAATTAAGTATCAACCTTGTCCCCTGTAGGCTACGTTCAGGAAGCTGCGAAAACCATACAGTTGCCTAATATTTCCGTAACTTACTTTTCAGTCATGGAACTTTATCAGTTGTGCAGACATTCGGGCCTTAGGCATTATTCTATATCTAGTGCATTTTGAAACGCAGTAGTGCACAAAATTTTTAACTGTTCACCAGTAGATTGCGGTGTTCTGATATTCAGTTTAGCACTTTTCCAGATTACTGTTTGGGAACACCGCGTGATTACTCGACTTGGACCGCCTGACTCATGATAGCGCTTCCTCAGTTACTGCTGGGCTTGGGAAGGGGTGGTGGGGGGACTGCTGCACCTCTGTATCACAAATTTGTCAGCTGAGCCGAATAACCCGTTATATATCACTGAACATTGATATAATAACTCTCAATTGTGGGATAGTAGCCTACTGTATTATTAACTTTCATATATATATTTTTCTAGTACCCATTTTTTTCTTTATGCAAGGAAGAAGGAACCAAAGGCCAGGAGCCCGCAAATTGTTTCCTCCAAGAAAAAACGAAAACAAGATAACACAGAGCCAAATTCAAGATTCGTGCATTTCTAGATGCCTGGACACACTGCGTTTGAAAGACTGGAGATCATAGGCACTAGGAAATACAGACAGAGGAAGACAGTTCCAGAGATGACCTGTTGTGAAAATGACGAACTGGGAGTAACGATTAACTCTTGCATTAGAGCGTTGGACATAAAAGGGATGAGAGCTTGTTGCTAGATAGGTGATACGCGCCCGTTGTAGAGGTGGAGGGATGCATGCAGATATTTCAGAGAAGCAGTGACCATTGAATTAGCGATAGAAAATAGATAAAGATGCAACAGTGCGGCAAAGAGACAGAGGTTAATGAGAGCCAGTAAGAGGAGGAGAGTTAATAAGACAGAAAGCCTTTAACTCCACTTTGTTGAGAAGAGCTGTATGTGGGGAGCCTTCCCACACAGAGAGTTGTGCTTTATATGGGCGAATAAAACCCGTGTGTCAAGTCAACAACTGTGCAGGGGTAAAGAAGGCATAGAGTTGGCTTAGCACACCTAACCTCTTGGAAGCAAATTTTACAAGAGAGTTAATATGTTCTTTTCAGGATAAATCCCAAGATAATGAAACCCCAAGTATTTTTAACCGGCCCCATCCCGACCACTTTTCCACCACTGACTCCCCCCAATCCCGACCATTTTTGGAATTTTTTTTTTTTTTGGCTCAAACCTCCGCTTTTGGTGAGAAACATCGAAAAATCATAGAGAAATCGCTCACCTGAGGTTTAAAATACTCGAAGCAGGTAGCAGTACCTCCTCACTTTACTGTGTTTTCTGTCAGGCTGGCTCCAAAGAAAACAAGTTCTATGGGAGTGTAACCATTCCACACCACTCATAAACGGTATTTATTTATTTGGTACGAATTTATATGTAGTAAGAGAGAATCTTGGTTTTCACACAGTAATATAGGCAATATAAGCATTGTTTCACTCATGAAACACATCAACATACCTGACCTTTTTTGGCGACATTACCTGATCATCATTTCTGACTGTTTCTTTCTCTAATGCTATGTAAATTTTGTCCTCCACATTGTCATCGATTGGGGAATCACTCTGGCCCTGAATTTCATACCGTGGCATGACATGGCATTACTGGCCAGGTCACTGGTAACAGGTGAATTGCTGAGACAATGGTGTGGTGGGGGGGGGAGAGGTCATGCTGGGTAAGGGATTGTCCCTGCCTGACATCTTGTAGAGGAAGGTGTCCCGTGTATACATACCAAAAATCACTCGTGAAAATTGAAAATTGTGCAAATTAGGGACCTTGCAATTGATTCGCGTTTATGAACATCAATGAGATTGGCAGTGACAAAACGTGTGGACGTTAATTCACGTCGATGGGACGCCGCGAGTTAAGGATGATACAGGATTAAGGTGGATACTATTAAAATTTAGAGGGTACTCCGGAAGATGTTGTCGGGTTGATAGATGTAAGAACTGAGCTTTTGATGTATTAAAACAACAAAAATACTTTTACCCCAATCGGAGATAAGCCAAGTCAGATATTAAATGTGTCATAGCCTCATCCCTTGTTTGTTGAAGTAACTGCAGAGATGGATGCTGCAGGAAACGAATGGAAAACTGAAGGGTGGAATCATCAGCATATCAGTGGATAGAGCTAGATGCACAGCTTAGAAGGTCAATGATGAATAAAAGGAAGAGAGTTGGTGATAGGACAGAGCCCTGAGGAACATCATTATAGATAGCCCTAGGAGAAGAACGGTGGCAATCTACAAGAGAAGCTATAGAATGACCAGAATGGAAACTAGAGATGAAGGCACAGATAGAAGGATAGAAACCGTAAGAGGGTAGTTTGGAAATTATAAATTTGCCAGACTCGATCGAAAGCCTTTGAGATGTCAAGTGTAATGGCAAAGCTGTCGCTAAAGTCCCTAAAGAAAGATGACCAGAGGTCTGAAATGTAGATGGAAAGATCGTCTGTCGAGCTTTCCTGGCGGAACCCATACTGGCCATCAGAAAGAAGGCCGTGATAGGAAAGATATTTTAAAATTCTTCTGTTCAGAAGAGACTCGAACACTTTTGAAATACAGGATGTTTAAGCAACTGGGCAATAGCTAGTTAGAAAGTTGGGAATGGTCACCCTTCTTTGGGACAAGCTAAAAGAGAGCAAACGTCCAGCTAGAAGGAAAGGTACACGGTGATAGACAAAGGCGAAAGAGTTTATCTAGGCAGGGTGTAAGCACAGAAGTACATTAATTTTCTTGAGGACAACAGGAGGGACCCCATCAAGCCCATATGCCTTGTTTGTACTGAGGCCAGTGATGGAAGAAAATACATCAGTTGAAGAAATCGTAACATCAGCCATGAGGAAGTCTGAGGGGGGAAGTGATGGAGGAACAGAACCAGAATCGTCAAAGGTGGAATTGGAGGAGAAAGTCTGGCCGAAGAGATCTGTTTTATCAGTAAAAGAAATAGCTATAGAACCATCAGAGTGGAAAAGGGAAGGAATGGATGATGAGGTAAAGTTGTTAGAAAGTTTTTTGGCAAGGTGCCAGAAGGAGCTGGAAGAATTCGAGTTGGAGAGTTCAGAGCATTTAGTCTATCTATCTATATACCTATGCTGCTTCCCCCAAGGAAAGGGAGATAGCTGAGACAGGAAGACACACTCCCCATTTACTCATCCATTCAAACACATTCATTCGCATCTTAGCCCCAAAGGGGAGCAGGGACAGAACCTCACCGCACCACACAACACAAGGGTCAACTGCGCAGTGCAATCAATGACATCCGCAGCAGGGCCCGACAGCAGAACTGGTTTACCCCTGCCACATCATAATAGACCCATCCCCTTACCCGCACCTGACCTGACTAGTTGATCAAACCAAATGCGAGAGAATATCCCCTAAGGGCTGCGTCATCACTTATTCATTCACAATTTGTCTCCATTTATTTCTGTCACTCACAGCCACTCTTCCTTGCTCAACAGACATCTCTCTCGCACCAGCGCTCTCTTCACACTGTCCAGCCATCCAATTCGTGGTCTCCCTCTCAGCCTTACACCTCTCACATCAGATCTAGTTATCTTTTTCACCAATTGCTCATTATCCATTCTCTCCATATGTCCAAACCATCGCAACACCCTCTGCTCAACTCTACCAGCCATCTCCCAAACAACTCCAGTTCTCCTTTGCACTTCATCATTTCGCACTCGATCCATACACGTCACTCCACACATACTCCTCAGACACCTCATCTCCATTACATTCAAACTTTTCCTCTCTGCTACACCCATATTCCATGTTTCAGCCCCATGTAACGCAGTCGGTACCACAACACCCTCATAAAGCTTTCTCTTTACATCCATTCTAAGTGAACGACATCTAAACACTTTTTTCATTCCTCCCAGCACCTTACCTACTTCATTCATTCCAAACTTCACTTCTGCATCTAATCTTCCATCCACAGCAACATGTGACCCTAAATATTTAAAACACTCTACTTCCTCAAGCAACTCACCATTCAAAACTATGTTCATCCCTCTACCATCTACCAACCTCGTACACTTCATCACTTTACTCTTATTCTCATTTACTTTCAATTTCCTTCTTTCACACATCCTTCCAAACTCCTCTACCAACTGTCTCAATCTCTCTTTGAATCAGCCACCAGTGTAGTATCATCTGCAAACAGCAGCTGCTTCAGATTCCACTCTCCACCATCAACATTCACCAGACTCAGACCTCCACCTAAAACTCTTGCATTCACCTCCCTTACAACACCATCCATATAAATATTAAACAACCAAGGTGACATCACACATCCCCTGTCGCAGCCCCACTCTCACGGGAAACCAATCACTCACAGCGTTTCCCACTCTTACACACGGTCTACTATTTACATAAAAACTTTTCACCCCTTTTAGTAACCTACCATCAAGTCCATACAATCTTAAAACAGTCCACAAAGCCTCCCTATCAATTCTATCATACGCTTTCTCTAAATCCATGAATGTCCAAAACACATCCTTGCCTTTCTCTAAATACTTTTCACACACTTGTCTCAAGGGAAAAAACTGATCCACGCATCCATTCTCTCTCCTAAAGCCGCACTGCTCATCACCAATCACTCCTTCTGTACCCTCTCTAACTCTCATAATTAACACTCTACCATAAACCTTACCTACAACACTCAACAGACTTATACCCCTAAAGCTAGTACATTCATACTTATCACCCTTGCCTTTATACAACGGGACCACACAAGCACTTGCCCAGTCAATTGGCACCATACCTTGCACAAAGCACACATTCAACAATCATACTAACCAATCAACAATAGTCACTCCACCATCCTTCAGGCATTCCACAGCACACCCATCCATACCTGCAGCTTTCCCTGTTTTCATCTCCTTTACTGCCTTGTCCACTTCCTCCTTCGTGATCAAAGAATCATTCAGCTCTCCCAACACATTTATTCCTTGCACCCTTCCATCCGCCACGATCTCAGCCACCCTTTTCTCCTCTACATTTAACAATCTTTCAAAATACTCTGCCCATCTCTTCCTTACTGCATCCATCTCAATTAACATCCTTCCATCCTCTGCTTTTACTCGCTCTTCCTTCCGAGACTCTCCCTTTCGCACCCTTTTAACCTCCATCCAGAATATTTTCTTATTCTGTTGAAAATTCTCAGTCAGCCGCCTACCCCACCTCTTACCTGCTGCCACTTTAGCATCATGCAGAGCCCTTCTCGCCCTATTCCTCTTTTCCATATACTTCTCATATGACACCTCATCCTTCCTATGCAGCCACACATCATATGCACGTCTCTTCTCAGCCACAGCCTTACTTACTTCCTCGCACCACCATTCACTTCCTATTCTTACACCACCACCCACATTTAGTACGAATGAAATTAGTTTTAGCACGAATCCAGGCAGAAAAGTAAAGAATAAGATTCAGGAGTGGGTTGGCTCTGGTACCTTTTGCAGGTCTTCTTGTTGTGGACAGCATTAGAACAAGCGTGATTAAGCCCATATTTTTTTTCATTAATCAAAGGGAATGGGGAAGGAAAGTATGCTTCCAAGCATGAGAAAACAACCTCTGTAATGTACAAGGTATACTCAAATGGCTCCCGGCCGTGGAAGCAATAATCATTCCAGGGAAATTCAAAGAAGTACTGCCTGAGGGCCTCCAAATCAGCAGCTCCAAAATGCCACAACCAATGCTTCTTGGGAGGCTCCACAGGCCTTACTGGAGCATTAGGACAGGGTAAGGTGATTTGGTTGTGGTCAGAGGAGCCCAACAGAGAGGAAGGATTTGCAGCTTAAGCAGAAGGATTAGTTGTAAGGAAGAGGTCAAGTATGCTGGATTATCAGACTTGTAATTGATTATATTGTAGTCGTAACCGAGCTGAAGTGGACAGATATTCAATTTGTAGAAGATAAACTTGGTTTACTTGTAGTCGACGACAGGAGGAAGATAAAGATTAGTCCTGGGGTTTGTTGTTTCTAGCTTATTTCTTCAAGGAGATATCTCAAAATTTACACTAAGTTAAGTTCGTGAGCCTGACCCCTTTCTAACACCATCGTGCTTCTCTCTCTCGAGTCTAGACCCCCTTCTCCCTCTCTCTCTTTTGATTCCTTGTCGCTTCTGTCTCCCTTCTCCTTCTCTCTTATATAGGAGAGCTTCTGTCACGTGTACTACATGGTTGAGTGGAATTTTCTCGATTCCGGGGGGGCTTTCCTATCAGGCATCACGAGGTGTTGTATAAGACATATTTGTGCTGACTGGCATTCCTCGTTGAGAGAGAGTGCGAACGTCACTTCCTCCAGGGCATAGCCATGACTTTGACATAACCTCTAGATTACTGTACCTATGTATGTTAGCAACTGTTATGTATTGTGTTATGATACTGTAGAGTCCTGACATCGCTCGGTCACGCCCTGCTGGCGAACCAGCGACAGCATGTGGCAACTAATTCTTATCTATTAATACATAGTATTCATTATAATATTGTAGAGATATAATATTCATGACAATATTGTACAGGTATAATAATTTGTAGAAACATAACACATTGTAATAATACAGTGTATATATAATGAAGTCAATACATTGTAGGAACATTGAATACAGAATACTGAATAACATATTGTTGTAATACAGTGGCACAAATGTGTATGCACAAGAGACATATCCATATATTTATGTAATGGCAGTACCATGCCGAGACTATAGTAGAAGTCATTAATATACTGTATTTGTACAGTAATGTATCTATGATTTATGCCTACGACATATATCTATCTATCTATCTATCTATCTATCTATCTATCTATATATATATATATATATATATATATATATATATATATATATATATATATATATATATATAAGAATTATATCTATGAAGAAAACGATGGGGTAACACATTATATTATAATGTTAATCATGAATTATTGTTAATTAATATACATATGCCGAATTCATATAATATTATATATATATATATATATATATATATATATATATATATATATATATATATATATATATATATATATATATATATATGATATAATAATACTGTTATATGAATTCGGTACATGTATATTAATTAACAATAATTCATGATTGATAATATATAATATGTTACCCCATCATTTTCTTCATACATATAATTCTTATATACTGTATATATATATATATATATATATATATATATATATATATATATATATATATATATATATATATATATATATATATATATATATATATATATATATATATATATATATATATATATATATATATATATATATATATATATATATAGATAGATAGATATATGCATATACATATATACTGTCTATATATATATATATATATATATATATATATATATATATATATATATATATATATATAGATAGATAGATAGATATATGCTTATACATATATACTGTGTATATATATATATATATATATATATATATATATATATATATATATATATATATATATATATATATATATACATATATATATATATATATATATATATATATATATATATATATATATATATATATATATATATATATATATATATATATATATATCGCGCCTTTCACGTGTACGTGTGATGTTGTTCGTGACCATAAATGCCTCCGTTCCACGAGATGGGATATCTTGGATCATGATGTGCATGCTTGATTTAGCATGTTCCATCTTCCATTTCCCTGACATTACGATTTCAGGCACTTCCATTGTGTTATGAGCTTCTGAAACGGAACTGCCTATTATACAGTAAATTCCAGTGTCCTCATTGGCATGGCAATGTTCTCCAATAATACCGGTAATTCATGTATGAAGTCCAAACTAATTTCAGTACTCATGATATCTTTCACGATTGCTGTCGAAGCTGTTGGGGCTATGAGGCATCCTTGCCTTACTATATGTTGAGGGTCTAAGTGAGCTGATACTCCTGCTATATACAGGAGAATCCATGGTATAAGTCCCCTCATTTTTCAAGAATACTCCCCCAGTATCCCTGCTTGTCGTAAAAGGCGACTAAAAAGGTTGGCGGAGGGTTAGTGCCCCTCCCCGGAAAACAACTAACTAAAAAAACAAACAAGAAGCCTAGGACAAAGACTGACCTAACGATGACGACCCAGGACCGGACAAAGGACTTGGTAATGGCTACATGGAATGTAAGAGGAGCGAATGATGAAGTGAAAGAGAGATTGTCCAGGTGCTTGAGGGTGTGAAAGTGGATGTATGTGGATAACTGAAACAAAATGGAAAGGAGAAAGTGTAAGAGAATGAGAGTATGGATGGGGTATATGTGCAGGAGTAGGTGAGAATGAGAGGGCAAAGGAAGGAGTATGTATAGTTGTGAGTAAAAGATGGAAGAAGAGCATAAGACAGTATGGATCAGTTGGGTCAAGGATTGTGTGGGTAAAGTTGAAAGTTGGAATACAAACGTGGGCGACTGTGTGTGTGTATGCACCAACGCAAGATCGTGCTAGAAGAGTGAGAGAAGAGTTCTGGACAAATGTGGAAGTGTGCATGGAAAAGTTTGGAAGGAATGAGAGAGTGTTTTTGATCGGTGATATGAATGGTAAAGTAGGGAATGTGAAGGTGGATGGAATAGTTGGTGAGTGGGGTGTGCCTACTGAGATAGATGAGAATGGCAGTGCGTTAGTGGACATTTGTGCTGGGAGGGGGTTGGTGATAGCCAATACCCTCTTCAGGCATAAAATGATCCACAGGTATACATGGCGAGCGATGAGAAGGGTGGGTGGTGAATTGAATAAAAGGAAGGCAATGATTGATTATGTGTGTGTGGATGAAAGGATGCGAAGATGTGTAATGGATGCAAGAGCTTATAGAGGTTGGGGGAGTGGACTTTCTGACCACTACTTGGTGGTGGCCAGAATTAGGATCCAAGTAAGATGGAGGAATAGAAGAAGGGAAAGACGAGAGGAAGGAGTAGTTGCAAGGAGAGTGGAAAGGTTACAAGAGGATGAGAAAAAGACAGAGTATAAGAGAGAAGTGGAGGAACAATTGGGCAAATATGAATTGGAGCAGATGGGGGACGTGGACGGTGTGTGCAGGATATTTACAGAAGAAATATGTGCAGCAAAGATGTGGTGTGTGGGAGGGAGAGAAGATGGAGGGGGGGGGTGCAAGGAACAGCGTGGTGGACTGAAGAGGTGAGACAGGCTGTGGCACAAAAGAAGAAAGCATACAAAGAATGGATGACAAATAGGGGCGTGGAAGAAGTTGACAGGCGGAAGAGAGAGTTATATGTAGAAAGAAAGAGGTGAAAAGATTAGTAAGAGAGAGTAAGAAGAGAGTGGATGAGGAATTTGGAAGGAATTTGAGTGGAAGGTGGAGGGACTGTAAGAAAATGTTCTGGAAAGAGGTGAAGAGAGTAAGATAGGGTGGAAGTGAGGTTAGCAGGGGAGTGAAAGATAAAAATGGTAGATTACTAGTGGAGAAGGGAGAAAAAGTGTGCAGGTGGAGAGAATACTCTAAGGAATTGTTGAACCTACAGTAGAGGATGGAAGTAATGCGAGTATAAGTGGCTGGGGAATGACTGAGAGAAGGAGGGAGGTGAGAAGACAGGAAGAAATCAGTAGGATAGAAGTTGTGGAAGCAATGAAGAAAGTTAAATTGGGGAAAGCCCCAGGAATTCATGAAGTGTGTGGTGAAATGCTGAAGCATGGGGGAGAGATAGTAGTAGAATGGATGTGGAAGATGTGCAGATTGGCCTGGGAGGAAGGTAGAGTCCTGGAGGATTGGAAGTCAGATATAATTATTCCCTTGTACAAAGGAAAAGAGGAAAAAGAAGTGTGTGGTAATCACAAGGGCATTTGTCTTCTTAGTATAATAGGAAAAGTGTATGGTGGGATATTTATTGACAGAGTTAGAGAAAGAACAGAGGATTTAGTTGGAGAAGAACAGGGAGGCTTTAGGAAGGGAAGAGGTTGTGTAGATCAGATATTCATTCTTAGATCTTTAGTGGAAAAGTTTCTAGAGAAGGGAAAGAAGTTGTATGTGGCTTTCATGGATTTGGAGAAAGCATATGACAGGGTGGATAGACAAGGATTGTGGAAAGTATTAAGAATATATGGAGTAGATGGGAAGTTGTTGAATGCTGTGAAGAGTATGTATAATGGTGCTAAGGTTGCAGTGCGTGTTGATGGTGAACTAAGTGAATTTTTCTCTTTGAAGGTTGGGTTGAAACAGGGATGTGTCATGTCTCCATGGTTGTTCAATCTGTACATGGATGGGGTAATAAAAGAGGTACAAGGTAGGGTAGTGGATGTTGGAGTGGCCCTGGTGAGAGAGGATAGTGTTTGGAAACTCCCTGTACTGTTGTTTGCAGATGATACTGTGTTGTTGAGTGAAGACGAAGGGGAGCTGCAAGGCTTGGTGGATGAGTTTGAGAGAGTGTATAAGAAACGGAATCTAAAGGTGAATGTAGGGAAGAGTAATGTGATGGTTTTTGAGAGAGGTGAAGTCAGTGAATGTACAGCGAGGTTGGATGATGAGGAATTGGAAAATGTGAGTACGTTTAAGTACTTGGGTAGTGTGATGAGTAAGGATGGAGGTTTGGAGGTTGAAGTCCTTGAAATGGTACAGCAGGGAAGAAAGGTTGCTGGTTCTTTGAAAGCAGTGACAAGAAACAGAGAAGTGAGCATGGAAGTGAAAAAGTTACTTCATGACAGTATTGTGATACCAACTCTAACGTATGGAAGTGAAGCTTGGACGTTGTTGGAAGGACCCAAGTCAAGAGTGAGGGCAGTGGAAATGAGTTATTTAAGAGGAGCCTGTGGAGTCACGTGGAGAGACAGGCTGACGAATGAGGATATAAAGAAGCGTTGTGGTGTGGATGTGGATGTGATAGGAACCGTTATGAGGAACACACTGAGGTGGTTTGGCCATGTGGAGAGGATGGAGGTGAGAGACTGACGAAGAGAGTGTATGTGAGTGAGGTGGAGGGGGGGAAGAGGGAGGGGGAGGCCGAGGATGAAATGGAGGGATGAAGTGGAGAGGTATATGAGAGAGGGGGGTGTGAGTTGGGAGCAGGGCAGTGAAATGGCGGGGGACAGGGCGACGTGGAGGCGATTTGTTTGTAGCCACCCCAAACGGGATTGAGGCGTCTGGCAATAGAGAGATAGATCGAAGTCATGCTGTGGTCGATGATAGTGATGATGCGCATTACAGCTGGCTCGTGGAGAACAGTAACTCTGCTCATTGTTTCATTGATAGAAGGAGTTTAAATCGATGCTTAGCTCATGTCAATGCTGTATTGTGGCATTTGTAGCAACAGTTGCACCTATTTTGCTGTCTTTGTTATGCGATCTTAATTTATTTTTGTATGTATTGACTTCATTTAGCTTATTTTCACCGATAGTGTTCAGTGTTGTGTCTGAGGTTGCATAATTGCTGGCTAAAGTCCCTGGGACTTTTTTAAATGATCAACATGAATTTGTTTTTCTTCGCCACTCGAAAGTGATTTAATTACTCCTTTGTTTGCAGTCTTCTTAATTACTTTGTATGGGTCTTCAAATTTCGGTGATAGTTTATTGTCTCTAGTGTGAATGATACTATAGACAGTGTCTTGTAAGTTGATAGGTGATTCTTTTGCTCTGTTATTGAATGACTTTGACATTTCTTCCTTGGACATCGATAATTGTTTCTTCACCCTTTTGTGTATATCCTGGAATTCATGCAAACAGAGTTTAGGATAATCGTCATAATTATATAATGGTAAATTTTCACCTTCTAGAATTTCGTAAGGTAATTTCTTGTCTGTCCCGTAGATAAGGAAATGTGGTGTGTCTCCTATAGATTTAATAATTGCTCCATTAATTGAAGCATCTACTCTGGGAATCCAATAATCTCAGCGTGCATAATTTTAACAGAGAATGTGTCGTAGCACATCCAACACTTTTGTGTTTTGTCTCTCTACCAGCCCATTGGATGCTGGGTGATAGGCTAAGACATTTACCTTTTTTTTATTGTATAGTTTACATATTTCTTGCAAATTTTCAGAATTAAACTCATCCCCATTATCGCTTATTAATACCGTTGATGTTGTGAATCTTGATGTTATCTATGATTGCCTTTGCTACTGTTTCTGCTGTCTTATCCTTAATTGGGGCTAAAATCACATATCTTAAGAAATGGTCTGTAGCCACGAATAGATATTGATTATTATTGTGGGATAAGGGTAACTTAAGTCAACCGCGATAATGTCCCACGGTTTATTAGGTACGATGTATCTCCCTACTGGTGCTGGTGTTAACGTGTAGCCTTTGTGTCTTGCACTTGGCTCGCATCGGTGTGTATGATTGTATGTATCTTTTCTTAACGATGGCCAGTAGTTTAACAGCCTGGCTTTTTCTAATCGTCCTATCCTTGCCAGGATGTCCTGCATGTGGACTATCATGTATTATTCTTAATACTTGAGGTATCATTTCATTAGGTAACACTAATTGTTTATTATTTTTCTATGGTTTCATTGTCCTGGGTTGATCCTATATAAGGCATTATTGACTACTGTGAATTGTTTGAGTGGTATATGTAGCTTTGGTAATTGTATGTCCTCGCCACTTTCCAATTCGTATATAACTTTAGACCACGTTGGATCAAGTCTCTGTGCTTTCGAGATTTCATCATAGTTTGGGATGTTTCCCTTGAGACTTAATGTCGTGACATGAATTGTCATCGGGTTCCTAGATAGTGCATCAGCGGCTAAATTTATTTTGCCTTGTATGTAGAAAATATGTATGTTATACTGTAGTTTTCAACCATACATTTCCAGCTTGCTCTCCTCACAGAGAGGAGCGTTCTTGGAACATGCCCACGAGCGGTTTATGGTTGGTGAATAGGTGAATTTTGTAACCATATACCAAATCTCGAAACTTCTGTAATGCAAACACCACTGCAAGTGCTTCTAGGTCTGTAGTGCAATAATTTTTCTCTGCACCTTTTATTTGTCTGCTAGTGAATGCAATTGGCTGATTTTTTCCACGCTTATCTTCTTGCATCAACACAGCCCCTAATCCTTTGAGAGACGCATCTGTGCAAATTATTAATGGTTTTGTGACATTAGGATAGGCCAATCAAGGTGCACATGTAAGTTTAACTTTTAATTCATTAGATGCTAGTTTTTGTTCTTGTCCCCACTGGAATATAGCATCCTTTTTTAGTAGAATGAATATCGGTTGTGCAATATGAGAGCACTGCTTAATGAAGGGCCGGTAATATCCCACCAGACCCCAAATTTATTTTACTTCATATTCATTTGTGAGTTCAGGGAAATCCCTTACGACTTGTATTTTGTCCTCAGGCGTGTGGATCCCTTCTGCATCTAGTTTGTGGCCTAAGAATTTTATTTCCTTAAAACAAAATTTGCATTTAGACAGCTTAATTTTTAAACCAGCATCAGCAAGCTTACTGTATGTAGGAGCAGGAGTAATTTCTGTAGATGTTCATCTATTGTGTGTGTTGCAATTATGATGTCGTCCAAGTAGACAAATATTCCCTTTCCTAGCATTCCAGACAATACGTAATTCATTAATCTTTGAAATGTGCCTGGTGCTGTCCTTAACCCCATCGGCATTCGTTTATATTGGTAATGCCCTGTATCTGTGGAGAATGCAGTGTATCTGCATGATTCTCGATCAAGGCTTATTTGACAATAGCCATTAAGCAAATCGATTGTGGAAAATACATTATTTTTTGGTCCAGTACTTTGTAAGACGTCACTTAACAATGGCATAAGAAACCGGTCAGGGATTGTGTGTTGGTTTAATTTACAGTAATCTATTTTTTCATTCATTCATTGCCAGACGCCATGTATCCCAAACGGGGTGGCCAAGGGCTTAGAGTTAATTGTTTTACAGGGAGGGGCACTAATCCTCCACCAACCCCACTTGACACGTAGGGGGGAAAGCCCCAGGAACTGATGGAGAGTGTGGTGAAATGCTGAAGCATGGGGGAGAGATAGTAGCAGAATGGATGTGGAAAATGTGCAGATTGGCCTGGGAGGAAGGTAGAGTCCTGGAGGATTGGAAGTCAGGTATAATTATTCCCTTGTACAAAGGAAAAGGGGAAAAAGAAGTGTGTGGTAGTCATATGGGCATTTGCCTTCTTAGTATAGCAGGAAAAGTGTATGGTAGGATACTTATTGACAGAGTTAGAGAAAGAACAGAGGAATTAGTTGGAGAAGAACAGGGAGGCTTTAAGAAGGGAAGAGGTTGTGTAGATCAGATATTCATTGTTAGATCTTTAGTGGAAAAGTTTCTAGAGAAGGGAAAGAAGTTGTATGCGGCTTTCATGGATTTGGAGAAAGCATATATGACAGGGTGGATAGACAAGGATTGTGGAAAGTATTAAGAATATATAGAGTAGGTGGGAAGTTGCTGAATGCTGTGAAGAGTATGTATGATGGTGCTAAGGCTGCAGTGCGTGTGGATGGTGAACTGAGTGAATTTTTCTCTTTAAAGGTTGGGTTGAAACAGGGATGTCATGTCTCCATGGTTGTTCAATCTGTACATGGATGGGGTAATAAAAGAGGTACAAGTGTAGGGTAGTGGATGTTGGAGTGGCCATGGTGAGAGAGGGTAGTGTTTGGAAACTCCCTGTTCTGTTGTTTGCAGATGATACTGTGTTGTTGAGTGAAGACGAAGGAGAGCTGCAAGGCTTGGTGGATGAGTTTGAGAGAGTGTGTAAGAAACGGAATCTAAAGGTGAATGTAGGGAAGAGTAAAGTGATGGTCTTTGAGAGAGGTGAAGTCAGTGAATGTACAGTGAGGCTGGATGGTGAGGAATTGGAAAATGTGAGTAAGTTTAAGTACTTGGGTAGTGTTATGAGTAATCTATTACCACACGTATTTCTTCGTTTCGTTCGGGCACGAAAAATAATGGGGCATTCCATGGGGAGACAGGTGGTCCAGTACTACCCAGTTTTAGCATTTCCTCGACATATTGATTTGCCAGGGTACGTTGTGAGTGCACTACTCTATAGGCTGGTACATATATTGGTTGTGTGTCCGGTTGGACGTTACTTTTGTGTTTAATCAGGTTAGTACACCCTAACTCTTCTCCAGGTAATGCTACAGTTTGTTGATGTTTCTGTACGAGCTAACTGACGACCTACTAGCAGACGACCGGCCCCGTGTGAAGGCCATCTGCGTGGGGGAGGAAGTGGATATCCCCTGTGGTGGACAGGTGGTGGCGACGGGGCGGGGCGCCGAGACATATGGCAGTGAGTGCATTGGTTCCCTGGTTGTATTGTCTGTTTACTTTCTCGTAGACTCTCGTTTTCTCTCTCTCTCTCTCTCTCTCTCTCTCTCTCCACACACACACACACACACACACACACACACACACACACACACACACACACACACACTAAGCACACACAGGAACAAATAATAATAATAATAATCATCATTATCATCATCACCATCACCATCATCATTATCACCATCATCATCATCACTATCTAGGCCTCTTTTCCAACCTAAAGATGGTGTGAGATAGGGTTTGGCGAGCAAGAAAAATCTGATGGAAGGAGTACTACTAAAAATCTGTCTGATTAAATGGGTCACACTACCATTCACCCATCATTCAAGTCCTTGGAATCCTGACTGCGACGACAAGCATAAACAACCACACAGACGCTCTTCTTATTAACTACCAATCAGAGTCAAAATAAATAATGATAATAATAATGATGATGATGCTGATGATACTACAATTACTATTACTACTACTACTTCTGCTACTACTGCTAATAATATTAATAATAATAAGAAGAAGAAAAAAATACCGATATTACAAAAAATAATAATAAGAATAGTAGTAACAATCAATAATAATAATAATAATAATAATAATAATAATAACAACATCAGTCTCTTCCATCCCTTCCTTCCTCTAGGCGATGACCCTCACCCTAACACACTGAAGAAGGTGTTGCTGGACGTGATCACCATGGAGCTGTGTCAGGAGCTGGTCACGGTGCCAGTTGATGAAGAGGTCATCTGCGCCCTCACGCCCTTCAAGGATACGTGTCAGGTGAGGTCATAGGTCAAAGTGAGGTCATAGGTCAAGGTGTGTTTATGTATAAGGTGGTGGTGTTGGATTTATTTGTTAGATGTGCTGTTGTTAGTATCTGGTGTGTCAGGTTAGACTGTGTTGGTGTTAGGTGTGTTGGTGTTAGGTGTGTTGGTGTTAGGATGTGTTTATGTCTGGTGTTGGTGCTGGATGTGTTGGTGTTAGATGTGTTGGTGTTAGGTGTGTTGGTGTTAGTTGTGTTGGTGTTAGGATGTGTTTATGTCTGGTGTTGGTGTTGCATGTGTTGGTGTTAGGTGTATTTGTGTTAGATGTGTTGGTGTTAGATGTGTTGGTGTTAGGTGTATTTGTGTTAGATGTGTTGGTGTTAGATGTGTTGGTGTTAGATGTGTTGGTGTTAGATGTGTTGGTGTTGGATGTGTTGGTGTTGGATGTGTTGGTGTTAGATGTGTTGGTGTTAGATGTGTTGGTGTTAGATGTGTTGGTGTTAGATGTGTTGGTGTTAGATGTGTTGGTGTTAGATGTGTTGGTGTTAGATGTGTTGGTGTTAGATGTGTTGGTGTTGGATGTGTTGGTGTTGGATGTGTTGGTGTTAGATGTGTTGGTGTTAGATGTTGGTGTCAGATGTTGGTGTCAGGTGTTGGTGTCAGATGTATTGGTATCAGGTGTCGGTGTCAAGATGTGTTGGTGTCAGAAATCGGGTGTGTTGTTGTCAGAGGTGAAGATTTTGATACGTTGATATATCTGACAAATGGAAGGACAGTTGGACCTCAGAAAAACACACACACACACACACACACACACACACACACACACACACACACACACACACACACACACATTATGGTTATGGTCGATGTGTGAGAAGAAACACGCAGTGGTGGTTAAGTTACTGTGTTTCAAACTGTTTCGACGACAGTACCTTAGTGGACAAAAAGAGGGACAGACAGAAAATGGTAAGCTCAAACATGACTGACGATACTTTGTTCACCTTAACTAGGCACAATATGGTCAACTCCCAATCTTGAACGTTGACCTGATAATAAGAGATAAACACTAGATTATGATGTTCGTCTAGAAGTGGTGTGAAAAGAGCTGTAGTTTTGTCTTATCATGCCACTGATCTATAGGATATAAGCTTCAAAAGGACGAAAATCTCTGCTGAGTTCAAAAAATGATTGAAGTATAGGAAAACATCAAAATGTGAGGCTTACCACCAGGTCAAAAGAAGCAATGAGAACAGAGCAAAAACTAGCTAGAGAGGAGGCAATTTCAAAGGAAGGACTGTACTGGGCTCTATTTGTTACAGGCTGCGTATACTTTAGATTACACTACTTCCTCCCCAAGCCCAGCTACGAGAAGCACTTACAGACACTAACGGACACATAAATCAAACTAAAATCGCTGGAGGGAAGGTAAGCTAATTCCATATGTTTGAAAATACAATATCCCCCTCTGTTTCCGACGGTTATATGTAAAAACCACCATGAGAGCATAGTGTATCAGTTTTTCTACCTTGCTGTTGAGTTTGCTTTGTATGCAGGGGAACAACATCTATACAACTGCTTCATAAACCCTTCTTTGTACTCCGTGAAAGGGTGACAGCAGCGGCATGGCTCTGCGATGTAGGCTGGCAACAGGTAGACATTGATAGCATGAATCTAACTTAACTAACCAAACTAATCCAGGTTTACCTAATCTAAACAAGCTCAACCTAACGAACCTGACAACCTAATCAAACTAGCTTTAGGAGTTTGTACTAGGTAAACCTAACCTAACCTAGCCTAATCAACCCTAACAAAATAGTCAACTTAGCTTCACCAGTCTTTGCTAGCCAAACCTACCCTAACCTAACCTACCCCACCCTAACTTAGCCTAATCAACATGACTTCACAAACCTAACCTATCTTAATTTAATCTAACCTAATCTAACCAACAGGGCGACAGTGGCGGCCCTCTCGCTGCGCAGCTCTGTGACAAGCAGTGGGCACAGGTGGGCATCGTGAGCTACGGGTGGGGGTGTGCCAAGCCAGACCATCCAGGGGTCTACACCAGAGTCTCCCACTATCGCCCCTGGATCACAAAAATCACTGGCTCTGAGGAATGCTGAGCTGGCCTGACCTCAGCAACCTCCTCCTGCACTAGGATCACCCACTACCTTTCTCATTGTCATCACTGGTTCCAGTGACTTGTAACTTGACGACTATGCATTACCTGGACCTGACCTAGTATGACCTGATCTGACCTGACGTAGCTTGACCTACTCTGACGTGACCGAACATGACGATTTGACTTGACTCATTCAGACCTAACCTGACCTGACCTAATTTGACTTGATCCCCAGTACCTGTTTCATCGACATCACTGGCTTCAGTTACTGCTAGCCTGACCGTACATGACGTGACATGACCTGCTGTGGCCTAGCGTGACCTGCTCTGATCTGACCTGATATGACGCGATCTGACCTGAAATGACCTGACATGACCTTATCTGACCTGGCCTGCTATGACCTTATCTGATCTGACCTAGTGTGACCCACTCGATCTGAGCTGCCTGATTTTACAACTTAATGTGTCCTGACCTAAATGAGGTAACCTGATTCAATATCAGACATGTTTGTGATATGCCACCAAGTGTTTCTGATGCAGTGCTTAATACGTGAGAG
Source organism: Coenobita brevimanus (assembly GCF_032717465.1). Classification (NCBI taxonomy): domain Eukaryota; kingdom Metazoa; phylum Arthropoda; class Malacostraca; order Decapoda; family Coenobitidae; genus Coenobita; species Coenobita brevimanus. The sequence continues at coordinate 13,128,013 of NC_136968.1, read as the reverse complement.
GAAAAATATGAAAATCAATTCTCCTCTCCTACCTTAATCTCATAGTTGGATTCGTAAGCTTTTGAATGTGACACAGTGAACTGAGGCGCATGTTATCACTCATCTGTAGGTGATAATACAGTTTGTTCCTTTGTCTACTACGTCGCGCTGAAGCATCTGTATATCCAGCTATGAGAAGGAAAGGAGGGAGGGGACGCAGACGGACTTATGTATTTGACTGTATGACATGTGTTTTTGTGCATTATATAAATTATGTGCTGATTTTTTGTGTTGGTGCAGGAGAGGGGCGCCTTCATGTGGTGGCACTGATATGTCTGGAAGGTGGAGCTGTTTGGTTATACTGCACAAAGGTCTCTTATCTCTCATTATAACGCCAAATGATGGTGGTCTGCAGGTGAGGTGCATCTTCAGCCTGCAGTCCACTGGGTTCACATAAGGATGAGGCTGGGGTTGCGACTACTACTGCTACTACTACTACTACTACTATCACTACTATTACTACTGGTGAAAATAGGGACTTTGATACCTTGTTGTTAACTAGTCTGAACATTTTCATATTTTTCTTGTCTACGTCGTTTATGGGGTGTGGTTCCAGCGACCAGCTTCACAGTGTACCCTGATAACAAGAGAAATAATGTACAGGGGCTTAGCCCCGATTTTGTAATGGGATCCTGAATAGTGGTTGTCATTATTTTTGAGATACAGATTCTTGGAAAGTATTTAACTCTATCTAGATTAATAAAACACAGATTCTAGAGTTAAATAGTTAAGGAAGCTACCCAGGAAACAATAATTAATGTATGATTATGAAAATTAAAAATGTAGGTCAATGGCTATTTACTTACCACCTCCCCTTTCAGTTTCTATTGGAGGGGAAAGGGGAGGGTCCCACAGATACTATGCCCACTATGTGGGTCTAATGACCACACGGTATGATGTGATATTATAAGAAAACAACAGTTTAGACTCGACTTGAACTTTCTTAAGTTGATGCATCGAATGTCCTAATCGGGCTGAAGCTGTTTTAGCCTCACATTAGATTTATTTTCATTTTCTACTGCTTGTTTGTTTTCTTTTTCAAGTTGTTTTTTGTTCTCTCCAGTATTTTTATATTTAGAATTCTGAGCATTTTTGTCTGCTTTTATTATTTCCTTTGTTACTTTATGCACTTGTTAGACACTCGTTTCACTAGGTATTCTCGTAATAGTTCCCGCTTTTTTGTCATGCTATTACAGAACTCTGAGCAGTTTGTTTGCGTGACTGATATTTTCAAAACTTCATACTTGTGTCTGTTTTCATTATGTACTATAAAAGGAGTTTTACATAATATTTATTTGTTTCAGTTTTTTCAAATTATATGTAGTACAGCGTTCATTTTAATTAATTACATTATTTTCCAGAACCTTTTTATTTTCAGTATTATTTTACTCTGAGATTCTGTTACCTGAGACTCGTTTCATATGACAGATTTTTGAAATGTTTTAATGCTTTCTTTTTCAAGTTATGAAGGATTAGTAGTTGTTTCCTGTAATATATATATATATATATATATATATATATATATATATATATATATATATATATATATAGATAGATATAGATATATATATATATATATAGGATAATGATGTTATTAGCGGGAGATTGTTGTGTAAATAAAATTATAATTGTTATGCTATTTGGTTTATATTTTTGTAAGGCGTATTTATATAAAGAATTTAATAATTTGCTTGTGTTATCTTGTACTTATTCATACGTTTGGAAGAATGTGATGTCTGTCTGTGTGGGTGGGTGTGGTTTTCATATGTGCGTTTCTGTACGAACATATTTGTTTGCATATTTTTTGTGTGTCTGTTCAACTCTGATTCCGACGTCCCAAGCTGAAGATTATCACCGCCAGCAACATTGGAGTAGATTAGAACAGAGTATTTACTGCAATCCCCTCCTTACCATCCATACCCCTTCCCGTCCTCACTACTCTTCTTTCCCTATTTCCTTCCCCCTTCTCTTTCTCTACTTTCTCCTGCCTCCTCAACCTCCCAGCCTCCTCCTCCTCCTTTCCTCTTTCCTTCTGTCTCACTACTTTTCCCTTTCTCCTCAGCTTCCCGACCTCCTTACCATTTCCCATTCCTCACAACTCTCCCCCCTTCCTCTCCTTCCCTGTCTTTAGTCCTCCCTTGTCCCTCATTCCCTTTCCTTCTCCCTCCCTCTCCTTCTCATAGTATTAGATATCATGGCTATAGTCGTCTCTACAACGAAGACCCTCAAAAGGACTGTTAGATATGTAGTTATTTAGTATCCTGTGCACTCCTCTCGTTTCCTCTCCACCTTCCTAACTCACCCTCTCTCCCTCCTTTCCATCTTACCTACCCCCTTCCCTCTCTTCCTTTCTTCCCTATTCTCTGTCTGTCTGTCTGTCTGTCTGTCTGTTTCTCTCTCTCTCTCTCTCTCTCTTACGTCACCGCTTCCTTTTATGATTACTAAACACCTGTATCTCGTCCTTAGTGCCCTGTCCCAGACACCTTTTTTTCTTCCATTATCATCACGCTCCTTCCTAATACTTCGTACATGTGCAAGGATGGATACAGAAAGAGGAACAGAAGGAGGGTGCAAAGCTAGAACTGTCGTCGTCCTCCTCCTCACCATCACCATCATCTCCATCACCATCTCCTTAAATCGCAATCCATCATCATCATCAACATCGTTCCTACTACGGTATGGAAAGTGGGAAAAAATGGAGAATCATCATCATCACCACCACCATTATCATAACTTTCCACGTACTGCACGAGAAGAGAAATGTCTAAAAACAGAAACAAAAAAGTAAAAAAGGCAGAACTATCAACAAAATGCTTAGTAGAGAGAGAGGGGGGGGGAGGGGCAATACATCTCAAGAGCTCCCCGCCTATACAAGCCTCAATATTTATAGGGAGGCCGCCTGTTTTATGGGTCGTACACTTTATGCCTCACAGAATTCGTCTCATATTTCTCAAAACTCCCTCATACGTCTCTTGCTTCATGCTTGTTGTACTTCATATCATTCTCTCCTATTATATTTGTCCGTTTTTATTATACTCTCTCTCTCTCTCTCCCTTCAAACTTGTTATACTTCATATTTTTCATCCCTCGTATTTGTCCGTAATTTTTTTACATGCTCTCTCTCTCTCTCTCTCTGTTTGCCTGTCTATACTGAACAAGAAGCGATGATATGGCACAGTAAACCAGTCCCCGGCAGTTATTTTAGTGCTGACGCATAAACACAACAGGATATCTAGTCTAAAATGTCACATATCAAATCTGGAGTATCATCATCATCATCATCTGGACCTCCTTTCCCACCCTAGGGCAGGGTGAGGAGTAGCAACGTCCAGACAGCCTAAGTTTGCCCAATTCAATGGGCCACTCTTCCATTCACCCATCATTTACGCCCACGGAATCATGGCTCCATCAGATAGGACAAAAGAATTTCATCACGCTCTATAGCTTCACATGAGTTAGGAGTAAATTAGGTTAAAATTTACGATTTTATGCCCATTTGAAATTTTAGGCCCAACCCACCGGGCATTGATCCCCCTACCTCTAACTAGGGGTGATCCCCTTGATGTACTGAGGCATGTTATGCAGATTTGAACGGTACGAGTAGGCTACACCTTTAGGTTTTGGTTTCATGTCGATATAACGAATATGAACGGAGTTATGGCGAAAAAACTTTTTTTTTTTTTTTTTACATTTTTGGGCCTACAGCCTGAGCCTTGGCCCAATTTGCCCCCCAAATTAATCAGGTGACCAGAAGGTCATAACCCATCATTCCTGTAATTTTAGTCAAAATCGCACCAGTAGTTTTCGCGTAAAGTGGTTAGCAGACAGACAGCTAGACAGACAGGCAGACAGACAGACAGACAGACAGACATACAAACAAACAAACAGACAAACCAAGTGAAAACAGTACCGGTCCCTGAGCCCCTCCGGGGCTGTGACGGGTAATTACTTGGAATAGGCCTATCCATGTCTCACGTTTTTCACTCAAACTACCCGCTCAGCTTTTTGACAAACTATCCATCAGTCTATTTGTATAACCTTCAGAGATTTTTGCTGGAGGGCAATAATTAATTAAGAAAATGCATTATCTTATTTGAAGGTACTAATATTCTCTTCTGAAATATTCTTATTTTCTTTTACTTATTTGCTAGAAGGACGATTTTCTATTTTTCCACCACGAGATAATATTATTCAGCAAAATGAATTTGTTTAGATAATTTTACTCAGTACTATTTTACTCTTAGATTCTGTTGGCAGAGGGTCATTTAACTGGGAACGCTGATGACAGATTTCATAGTATTTTTGTCTTTTCATATTTAAGTTATGTAGAATTAGAAATTGTTTAGCGACATGCTCTCTCTCTCTCTCTTTTGACACGTGATTAAAAGCAGCCAGGAGTAACCCATTCCTCTAGGTAAATTACTGTAGTTCGGCACAAGAGTCTGAGGTGTCGTTATCGGACCCTAGCAACCCACCAGTCATCAATGCGTCCGATTTCGTATCATATTATACACGAATCATATTATTATATAAGATCATATACACGAATCACACTCGTAACATAATAGTATACACGAATATCATTATACACGAACATGTACACGAATCACACGCGTATCATATTATACACGAAATCGGACGCACTGTTGACGGGTAGGTTGCCAGGGCACGATAATAGACGCGCGCCACGGTTATAACTACCCTTGCCACTGTCAGAAGATTTTATTAATTTCATTCTTTATTATTTATGCTCAAGTAGGCCCTTTCGTAGAGATGGGTGAGTTACTTCAGTCTGAGGATGTGCTTTTTTCTTTTATTCCTCCTTCTACCACCTGACTCTTTTATTGAGCTTTTGGGAGATCTGTCTTACTGGAGGAGAATGATGGAGCCTGTGATCCAAAAGTAAATTGAAAAAAGAAAGACTGAAAAGAGAGAGAGAGAGAGAGAGAGAGAGAGAGAGAGAGAGAGAGAGAGAGAGGAGAAAAATATGTGATGGTCCCAAGCTGAGGGGTCTAAGAACAACAGAAGGCCGTATTCTCATTGGCTTGGGGGTTGTCGCAACACCTCCACCTTAGCGACTTTTTTTCTCTATTACACTTTAATATCCCTTCTGTTATTCATGCAAATGTAAGTCGATATTAAAAGAAAATTCTTCTTTTATACAAGAGAACATTAAACTCTCAAAGGATCCCATGGGTCACTCTCAGCTGGATAAAATCGTCTGCCTTGAATTGTAATAGAAAACGAGAATCGTCCAGAAACTATTTTTTTTTTTTCTGTATTTCAAATTAATGGTGGCAGTATTAACACTCTCAGTCTCCTTGTACTCACCCTCTGCTGAATAAAATCATCTGGTTTTGGCTGAAGAAAGGTTTGTTGCTACCATGAGATTTTTAATGGTAACAGTACTGATGGCGACAATATTAACTCAGGCTCTTATGACTCACAGTTGAATAAAATCGTTTGGTTTTGACTGGAATAACAAACTAGACATATTCTCAGCCTGAAAGATTAACATAATAGTAAATTCTCTGGAAAATACTTGAAGGGATGTTACTTCCGTTGCACAACCTCAGAGTAAAAAAAAATCTGTAGAGATCATTATAATGAAAAGTTATGAGGTAAAATTAGACAGCGATATTTTTGGGGGTGAATAGTTTTATTGGGCGCCTCAAAATATATATAGTACATAGACATATTTTACGTTCTAAGACACAATAACAATGATTATATATATATATATATATATATATATATATATATATATATATATATATATATATATATATATATATATATATATATATATGTATATATAATCATCTAATCCTGTGTTGCTCCATGAGGAGCGTAGGAGCCCGGGGCTAGGCAAATTTGTCCTGACATTTAATGACATTTAAGATGAGTGACCAGCTTCAATCGTCCCTGAGTGACATTACTTGAGCAATAAACCCCAACCATCTTTTGGATATAAACCTGTACGGGCTCCATCCGATTGAAGCACCCTAATTACCCACTAAACCACCAGAGGCCATTGTTTGGTTATATAGTTACCACCCAGCGTAGTAAATGGTTTCCTGGTGTACACGAAACCATTTAGCTTGTCAGTCAGTGAGAGTCACCCATGGGGAGGAGAAGAGGAAAGAGCAGACACCTGAGAGTAGTGCTACATCGAGTGAGTGGATGGTGAGCGTCCCCACCTACCACCATATATACGGTATATATATATAATCGGGAGACAGGGGGCCTGCAGTCCTAATGGACTCAGGTTATAATCCACGCTGGGGCAGGGAACAGTTTAAGGATTTGAATTTCATAAAAGTAGGCTGTACTGATCTACCAGACGACCTGCTGAAATGTAGTAGAGTACCCTTGCTAATACCAATACTCTAGTCCTGTATGAGACAGCCCTAGCATGTATCCAATATGGACGGCGGGTGATAGCGCCGAAATGGCGACATGTGGAGGTGTACGGTATGCAGGAGGATTACTGGGCTCTGGGAGCAGAATGTGAAGCTTATGCCCAGAATTGGACATACAGCATTATGAATTATCTATGAATCACCGCGAATTATCTGTATTTAATGATAGGGAGACGTGCGGAAAATATAGAGAAGAACTGGAAGAGCCGAGATGAGAAGTAAGAGAGGGAAATGTGTATGAGAGAGTGTGAGAGTGGACACAATGCTCAGGATATGTCTGCAAACTTTTGGTTGAACTTCAGTTGGTAAGAAAACAAGCAGGTGGAGAGTCATGATGATAATGATGATGCGCACTGCAATAAGACGGTTACGAATTTTGATAACAGCCGTCATCAAAATCATCATCATCATCCGGACCTCCTTTCCCTCCCTAGGGTAGGGTGAGGGGTAGCAAAGTCCGGACAGCCCAAGTTTGCCCAATCCAGTGGGATACACCCTTGTTTCTAAGTCTTTCTTTACTTTCACCATTTCAGCATACGTGGTTTCCACATCATTTTTGTAGCTTTGCACAGCTTCATTCACCTGTGTTATCTTGTCCTCAATATCACTGCTCTGGTTTATAAGACTGCTTACTTGCCTAATTGTCTCTGTGTCATTTTTGAACTCTTCCATAACACTCTCGTGGTTGTATTCAAACTGAAATCTTTGGTTTAGAAGGCAAGATTGTGTTTAGAAAGAGTAATGAAGAGCTGACAATACAGGAATATGATGAAGAGCGGAGGATACAGGAATATTATAAGTCGCTTCCATTCACTCATCATTCAAGCCCCTGGAATCCTGGCTCCATCTGATACGCCAAAAACTTTCAACACATTCTGTAGCTTCACAAAAACGTATCCCATAGTGTTAATCCGGACGCTGTGACGTTAAAGAGGGGTGCAAGATCCCTGATCATGCACTTCTTCTCACAACATTCATCCAGCCAGTTCGTTCTCTTGTCAGTTCCCTAGCTTCACCGACTTCCAAACCTCTCTTCCTCACACACTCATCCATCATATCTCTCCACCATCTCCTTGGCCTACCTCGCCTCCTGCCTCCTTCAGATTCGCTCAGATATACCTTTTCACCACTCTACTGTTATCTATTCTCTCCACATGACCATACCATCTCGGAACACTCTTCGATTCTGGTGTCCACTGATTTCCTCACTCAGCATCTTTCACGAATCACATTATTTCGTATCCTATCCACTCTCTGTACTCCACACACATTCCTCAGCAGTCCCATCTTCACTGCTGTCACTCTAGACTTTTCAGTTTCATGCCACACCATAGTCTCACATCCATATGTTAAAGTTGGCATTAACACTCCTTTATGTAAGGCTCTCGCAGCTGCAGCACTCAAGCCTCAGTTTCTTATCAAGGCCTTCATAGCACCAGCTACTTTCCTTCCTTGTGTCACTCTACTTTCCACTTCATTTGCACATTTTCCTCTCTTTTCTATCACTGTACTCGGGTATTTGAACTCTCTCACCAATTCCAGTTTCTCTCCATTCACTGTAAACACTGGGAGTCACTTTCTCGATTACCATCACTTTACTCTTTTCTGCATTTACTCTCAAGACACGACGCTCACAGACATCAGCAAGACTTTTTAAAAATACTACTGACGTTCGAGAAGCAATGAGAAATATCGAAGGCAGGACACAATGCTGGCATGGGAGTGTTAGTATACTTTTACCCGGGTAGGGTAAGGTTGATGATGATGGTAATGATGGTGGTGGTTGTGTAAGGTAAAGGTGATGATGGTGATGATGATGACGATGGTAAAGGTGGTGGTGGGAACTACGATGCGTTGCTAATAATACCATTATTTTGATGATGATTGCTTTCTAACGTTTTACATGAAGAGAAAGGAGAAGTATGGAGGTCAGAACAAAATGATGGTAGAGGATTGTTGGCGAACTATTGGCCGTGACACAACAACTGGAAAGAAATTTAACAAGAAATCTAACAAGTGGTTGATGATGATGATGATGATGATGATGATGATGATGATGAGGATATTTGTTTGAGCAAAAGTTAGAAGATTTTAATAAAGATGAAGGAAAGATGTTCCTGGATGCTCGGGAAGGAATGAGATGCATGGAAATTGCTAAACAAACTGTAGCTTGTAACAGTACCGCAGCTAACACGAAAGCTAATAGGTGGATGATGTCCCAGAGGCTAACAGGTGGACAATATCATGAAAGCTAACACGTGGCTGATCCGGTGATGGTGTTGATCCAGTCCAAGAAGTAGGGAACCCTGGTGTAGACGCCTGGGTGGGATGGACTGGCACACCCCTCACCGTAGCTCACTATTCCCACCAGTGCCCACCGTACGTCATCCAGCCGTACCACCAGAGGGCCGCCACTGTCACCCTGTTTAGGTATGTGGCACGGTTTATAGATGACTTGTTTCACTTGGATTATTTCTACATTACTCCCTTCACCCAGAGGCCATCTTATTCACTTTATTCATCTTAACACTAACACTACTCTCCTGACAGTAAAGAGATTGCTGAGTTTTATCTTACCCCTGATGTTCTATTAGTCTCTCCTTAACTGGATAAAATCGTCAGGAGATCCACAGAATAAAAAGGAAACTTAAAGAAACACTCAGAGTACAACACCTGCACCCTACATTCGACCCATGGATAGAACCTTTGACTTGCTGTGTGACCTTGACCTTTGATGGATTGTTTTCAAGATTGGTTCCTTCATGCTTTCGTGACCCCCAACCCTTCCAGCACTTGATATAAAAAGTTGTTTGAGTTGATCTTGTCCTGTGGCTTTGATCTTTGACCTATTAATTTCATATGTATCCAACCCGCAGCCCTTCCATTAAGTTTGTTCCAAAGCAGTATGTTTGCATTATAGCGTTCACACACACACACACACACACACACACACACACACACACACACACACACACACACACACACACACACACACACACACACACACACACACACACACACACAGAAAGACATGCAGAAAAACAGTCAGACAGGCATACGGACAGACGGACCGATCAACAGGCAAACACACACACACACACACACACACACACACACACACACACACACACACACACACACACACGATCAAAAATAATACATCACTTGCTTCTGCACGCAGGTGTGGTGAAGTTCTCAGCTTATAAAGGACTAACATAGTTCTCTTGGCTTCTGTTCATCACATCGTTGATTTTCTTGGTTTATTTGATTCCTGGTTTTAGGTCTCTTGTCTAATTTCCCTACGTGTCTTAGTTAATAATATTGCTCTTATTATGCATAAGACTTGAGGAACAAAACAAATAGTTTGGTCCCTGATGCCCAACTTTATTTAATGCAAGGAAGACGGAACCAAAGGCTGGAAGCCTGCAAATTGTTCCCTCCAAGAAAAAATTAAAACAAGATAATGGAGAGTAAAATTCATGTTCATTTTGAGATGCCTGGACACACTGCGTTTAAAAGACTGGAGGTCAGAGGCAGTAGGAAATACAGACAGAGGAAAACATTTCCAGAGTTGATCTGTTGCATACATGAAGGACTGGGAGTAACGGTTAGCTCTTTCATTAAAGAGTTTGGCAGAAAATGAATAAGAGTTTGCTTCTAGCCTGGTGCTACACTCCCGCCGTAGTGGTAGAATGTTGCAAGCAGAGAGTTCAGAGGAGCAGTGACAAATGAAAGAGAGATAGAAAAGAGATAAAAATCCAACAGTGCAGTGAAGAGATAGAGATTGAAGGGAGCCAGTAAGAGGAGGAGAGTTAATGATACAAGCCTTTGACTCCACCTAGCTGAGAAGAGCTGTATGCAGGGAGTCTTCGCACACATGAGACGAATAAAGCCCTTGTATAAAGTCAACAACCGTTCAGGGGTAAAAAAGGCACGGAGTCGTCTTAACACACCTAGTGTCTTGGAAGCAAATTATACAAGCGAGGTAATATGATCTTTCCATCAGTGTTCATCAACGAGCCACAGATGACACCATCCATCTACACATGTTACCCCTTGGGCACTAACACCTTTCATCCATCCATACCGAGTATACGCTATTGCTGTTGCACCTCCTGAACTTTTTTTTTTTTATGCGAGGAAGAAGGAACCAAAGGCCATGAGCCCGCAATAACAGTTCCCTCCAAGAGAAAAACAAAATACAATAGAGAGCCAAATTCAAGATCCGATCATTTTGAACTGTATGAGAAAGCAGATGACACTGAAATCTGTCTGTCTGTCTGTCTGTCTGTCTGTCTGTCTCTCTCTCTCTCTCTCTCTCTCTCTCTCTCTCTCTCTCTCCCTGACCCACCTGGCAAGCATCTCTGTACGGCGTGAGGGTGCAGATGACGGAGTTGGGGTTCTCTGGTAAGGGCGAAAGTTCAGCGCATTTCTTCATAGTGATGATCTCTAAGGCCACCTCCTGCAGGGTCTGCGGCTGGTACAGGGCTGGAGAGGGATAGGAGAGTGTATGAGGAAAGGAAAGGGGGCACGAAAAGGGTTGGGCAAGGGGGAGAGAAGAGGAAAGGGGTGTGGGAGTAAGGAAGCAAAGGGAAATGGATTATGGGAAAGGGTCAGAGGAAAAGAAGGGAAAATAGCGTGAGAAATCCTCTTGGCTTTCATCTCGCTCACTTCAGAACACCCAAAAAACTCACACACTTTTCCTCCCCCTTTCCCTCCCTCCCTCTCACACTCCCTCCCTCCTTCCCTACCTCTCACATCTGTACCTTCTCCCTATTCCACATCTTCCCTCCCTCTCTCCCATCTCGTATCTTCCTCTCTCTCTCTCTCTCTCTCTCTCTCTTCAAATACCACTTCTCTTTTCTTCCCTTCTAACTCTTCTTCACACCATCCCATCCCACCCTCCCTCCTTCCCCTCCCACCCTTCCCCTCATCCCCTTTCCGTCCCTCCTGCCCTCCCTCACCCCTCACCCCTTCTCTCCTGTCCCTCATCCCTCATCCCTCACACCATCCCCCCTCTCTCATCCCTCATCCTACGCACCCTCCCTCCCTCCAATCCCTCTTCCCCTACAGGCTCCATCACTCCTTCCTATCCCACACCCTCTCTCCTCCCATCCCCCCCCCAGCCCTCATCCCTCACACCCTCCTTTCTTCCCTCCCCATTTTCTCCCTCCCACCCATCCCCCATCCCCCACACTCACTTCCAGATTTCATAACACCCCACCCCGTCACCACCGCCATCCCTCCATAGTCAATGTCTTCCTCTAAGGCCAGGCAAATGGGCTGAATGCTGGGGTCCTCCTCCCACTCTAGGTCATCCTCCAGCTCTATAAGGCCGATGTCGTTGCCCTGGAAAGTAGATAGATAGATAGATAAACAGATAGATAAATAGATAGATGTGTAGATAGATAAACTGATAGATTGATAACAATATGGATGAAAGGGTCGATGCTGAAGTCACTCATCCACTCCAGGTCATGCTCCAGCTTTATAAATAGATAGGTAGATAGACAGGTAGATAGATGGTAAGTAGATAGATAGATAGATAGATAGATAGATAGACAGGTAAACAGATAGATAGATAGTTCGAAAAATAGATTCATAGGTAGATAAACAAATAGACAGGTGGACAAGTAGATTAAAAGATATAAAAGCAGACATAGAGATAAAGAATATGTGGCTGGATGGTTAGATGTGGCGGTAACCCTCGAGCACTAGGCCATCCTCCTTCTATCAGCCCAATATCGTTGCTCTGAGAGATAGATAGATAGATTGACGGATAGATATAGATGGTGGATGGACTGACAGATAGACAAATAGACTGATAGACAAATGAATAGACAGACTGACAAATTTTTAGATGGATGACTAAATGGTGGCGTCACTCTGCCATTCCAGGTCATCCTCCAACTTGATAAGGTCGATAACATTGCCCTTGGAGATAGATAGATAGATAGACTCATAGATAGACAGATGGGTAGATAGACGGATGGGTACGTAGGACGGTGGATGGCTTGATGGAGTAATAGATGGATAGATAGATGGTTGGAAGTTAAGTGGCTGGACTGATAGATAGACAGATATATGCATACACAGAGAGACAGACAAACATAAACAGACGGATATAGACAGATTAACAGGTGGACTGATGGCTAGACAGATGCTTACATACATAGACAGATGGATGGGTAGATAGACAGATGGGTAGAGACAGATAAAAAGATAGATTTTTGATAGACAGATACATATATACATGTAAAGATTGACAAGCAGATGGATATAGATAAACAGATGAGCTGATGGATAGACAGTTACATGCATAGATAGCCAGATAGATAGACAGATAGATAGATAGATAGATAGATAGATAGATAGATAGATAGAGAGAGAGAGAGAGAGAGAGAGAGAGAGAGAGAGAGGGAAATGGTAAACAGAGATAATTTAGATTACTATTAGAGATAAAAGATATGATAGGTTTGTTGTGGTAATGCGGGCAAGGAGAAAACTCGTATGTGAGGTATAAGGGCCCTAGGCTAGGCTAAGGTAACCCAGATCATGGAATTATAATGATGATGATGATAATGATGAAGATAATAATGATAATGTTGCTGACGAGGACGAGGATGGAGACGACGACGACGACTAGGAGTGGAAAGAGGAGGAGGAGTAAGTGGACTTGATGATGGTGATAATGATGATGATGGTGATAATGATGACAATGGTGATGCTGAAACACACAATGCTTGATTCTGTCTGTTAAAATGATCTACTGTACAATAATCTTTCTGTCAGGACTGTGTTACCAATAATATATATCGTGGTTAAGATTATTTCCTCACTGCTATATAGTATTAAAAAGTGTGAGATAATTCACATCTCCGTGCAGTGGGAGACGGGAGATGTGGTAGTGTGAAGTATGACGTATGGTAGTGTTGTGTGTGATGTGACAGTGTGAAGTGGTAGTGTATGGTGTGGCTGTGTGTGGAGTGGCAGTGTTTTAATTATTATGAGGCTTATGAGTGTGTAAAGTGGCAGTGTGAGGTGCGGCAATGTGATGTGTGTTATCTTAAAGGATGAAATTATTAAGTGTGGTAGTGCCTGGATATGTCACTGTTTGGTGCGACAGTGAGTGGCGTTGTAGTGTTGTGGTGTCATAGTGTGAGGTGTGGCAGTGTGAGGAGCTAAGTGTGTGGCTGTGGTGATACGCTGGCCACACTAAGAGTCGCCACTGAGCTACGAGTACATACTGAGGATTTGACCGACTTTTCTGAGGTCGTATTCTCTAGACGTTGGAGTTTTTTCTTCCACTTTTTTCTTTCATTGTAATGCGTCTTATATAGTTTTAATGTTGATATAGTTTCTGTAAACAACGTACAGTGACTAAAAAAAAAAAAGCATTGGCCCTCTTAGCGCACTAGGCATGCTAAAACATGGACGAAACGGAGTAGTGTATGAGGCACCTTGTGATTGCAAGTGCAGATATTGTTGTTGGTAATTGTCAGGACACGAAATCGAACAAAACATCACATATTAAGTGCTATATTTCTTGTGGCACCGAGTTAGTAAAATCATGTGTGTCTGCAGAACTCGACCATTTTCACATCCATTGCACCTCAGGGGGCCGATGCGTTTTGACTTACTGTACGTGCAGGAGAATATTAGCGCCATATGCAGTAATAAACGAGTAAGAAAGAGAGGAGGAAATGAACTTGCAAGGAGGAGATGCGAGGAAGCTTCTGGAACCCAGGAGAATACGGTAAACGATACCCATTCCCTATAGGTCGAATAAAGACGAGATAGCCTAAAGAACATGGAAAGTAATGTAAAATTGTGATACGCAACTAAACGGCTGAGGAAGAGGTGTTAGCTAGCCTTCTTAGTCCAAAATGTTGCTATGCACTCTACTTTGTCGGTAAGTGGAGTAGTTGATATGTAAAAATAAATAAATACATAAATAAATAGCGTGCCATACGCAGAAGTAAACAGGCAAGGAAGAGCCATTAGAGAAGCATTTAACAAGAAGGAAAAGACTTTGATTAATAGCTGTAAAATAAACGAGGGTCATTAAGGTAGACTATCTATTTTTGCTGTTTCAATCTTCCCCTACAACACAACCCGCAACAGTCAAATTTATATTCAGGTCCCCAATTGCACTGCTGGATGAGAAGATACAGGAAGGGGGAACACAGAGTCCACCAATCTGACCGCTCTAAATATACGTCACTTTATACTCGCATTTACTTCAGTTTGTCCTTAAATATACGTCAGTTTGTACTTAAATGTCAGTTTGTACTTAAATGTACGTCAGTGTGTACTTACGATCTATGAGAGAAATGAAGTCACTAAATGTACAGTGAGGCTGGATGGGGAGGAAATGGAAAATGTGCGTTCAAGTACTTGGGTAGTGTGATGAGTAAGGATGGAAGTTAAGAGAGTGAAGTGCCTCAAAGGGTACAACAAGGAAGAAAGGTTGCTGGTTCACTGAAAGCAGTGATAAGGAACAGGGAAGTGAGCATGGAAGTAAAAAAGTCGCTGCATGACTGCATTGTGATACCTACTCTAACGTATGGAAGTGAAGCTTGGAACTTGTTGGAAGGACACAAGTCAGGAGTGAGAGCAGTGGAAATGAGTTATTTGAGAGGAGCCTGTGGAGTTACATGGAGAGACAGACTGGCAAATGAGGAAGTGAAGGAGTGCTGTGGTGTACATGTGGACGTGATAGAAATAGGAGAAATACATTGAGGTAGTTTGGCGTGGGCGAGAGACTAACGAGGAGCGTGTATGCGAGTGAGGTGGAGGAGGGGGAGAGGGAGGGGGAGGCCGAGGATGAGATCGAGGGATGGAGTGGAGACTGGAAATGTATATGAGAGAAGGGGTGTGAGCTGGGGGGAGCAAGGCAGTGAAGTGGCACTGGACTGGGCGACACGGAGGCGA
Organism: Coenobita brevimanus; assembly: GCF_032717465.1. Lineage (NCBI taxonomy): Eukaryota > Metazoa > Arthropoda > Malacostraca > Decapoda > Coenobitidae > Coenobita > Coenobita brevimanus. Next base: position 13,112,618 of record NC_136968.1, on the reverse strand, counting down.
CTGTTTGTGGTCACCCAGTACGGGATTGAGGAGTCTGGCAATGGATAGATAGATAGTGAACTTAAATATACGTAAATTTCTACTTAAATACAGTATAAGTCAGTTTGTACCTAAATAGACGCCAGTTTTTACTTCAGTGTCACTTTGTACCAGCATTTGCGTCAGTTTGTACTCACATGTACGTCACTTTGTTCTCGAATATACGTCACTTTGAATTCCATACGCCACTTTGTACTCACTCGTAGTGTGGCGTAGTCTGGGTGGGGGATGTACCGGGCTACACGTACTAAACGCGTCTCGTCACGATGCACCGAACCCACACCCACCTCGACGGACGTGGCCAAAGTACTGGGGTGGAGACGGGAAGGGAATAATGAAGGTTATGGTATTTTGATTTTTTGTTCTAAGCAATAATTGATCAACACCTTGGCTGATCCTTAACCATTCCATTAAGTTTGGTCTAAATCCAGTCAAAACTGTATTAGCTATATTGTTCACACACAGACTTTGACTTTGCCCTGTGACCTTGATCTTCCTCTAATTGTTTTCAAAACTGAATCCTTTCGTTCTTGCCATACCTTCAGTTCATTCATCAAGTTTTGTCTATAAAGGATAAATACTAGTCAAGCTGACTTAGTAAGGTCGGATTTTGACCTAGCCCTGTGACCTTAAGCTTTGACTTATTATTCTCGAAAACAATAGATAAGCTCCTTGGATGTCCTTCAGTACTTTCACAAAGTTTGTTTGGAATCGGAAAAAAACTCTTATAATTAATTTGTTCACACAGACAGATAGAGAGAAAACAGACTTATAAAGAGTAACACACACACACACACACACACACACACACACACACACACACACACACACACACACATATATATATATATATATATATATATATATATATATATATATATCTATTGCCAGACGCCTCAATCCCGTTTGGGGTGGCCACAAACAAATCGCCTCCAAGTCGCCCTGTCCCCCGCCATTTCACTGCCCTGCTCCCAACTCACACCCCCCTCTCTCATATACCTCTCCACCCCATCCCTCCATCTCATCCTCGGCCTCCCCCTCCCTCTTCCCCCCTCCACCTCACTCACATACGCTCTCTTCGTCAGTCTTTCACCCTCCATCCTCTCCACATGACCAAACCACCTCAGTGTGTTCCTCATAACGCTTCCTATCACATCCACATCCACACCACAATGCTCCTTTATATCCTCATTCGTCAGCCTGTCTCTCCACGTGACTCCACAGGCTCCTCTTAACCCGTCACGTCCCAAGGTTTTCCGCACCTCTGACATCCCCCAGTCCCGAGGTATTTTCGAATTTTTTTTTTTTTGGCTAAAACCTTCGCTTTTGGTGAGAAACATCGAAAATTCATAGAGAAATCGCTCACCTGAGATTTAAAGTACCCAATCCAGGTAGGAGTTCCTCCTTACCTGATTGGGTTTTCTAACATGCTGGCACCAAAGAAAATGAGTTCTATGGGAGGGTAACTATTTTATCCACTCATAAACGGTATTTATTTATTTACTTGGTACGAATATATATGTAGTATGAGAGTATATTGGTTTTCAAGCAGTAATAAAGGCATTATAAGCATTGTTTCATTCACTAACTAATCACCATACCTGACCTTTTTTTGCCACATTACCTGATCATTATTTCTGGCTGTTTCTTCTTCTAATGCTATGTAAACATTGTCCTCCACATTGTCATCGATTGGGGAATCACTCTGGCCCTGAATATCTTTACTAGCCAGGTCACTGGTAACAGGTCCTTTGCCAAGACAATGGCATGAGGGGGGGAGGGGGGAGGTTATGCGGTGTAAGGCATTGTCCCTGCTTGGCATCTTGTAGAGGAATAGAGGAAGGTGTCCCGTGTATACATACGAAAAATCACACGCGAAAATTGAAAATTGTGCAAATTAGGGACCTTGCAATTGCACGACGTACTGGTACGTCGCCGGGACTGGCAAATGCAAATCGTTGCAACGTACCCATACATCGTCGGGATGGGGCGGGTTAAATAACTCATTTCCACTGCTCTCACTCTTGACTTGTGTCCTTCCAACAATGTCCAAGCTTCACTTCCATACGTTAGAGTTGGTATCACAATACTGTCATGTAGTAACTTTTTCACTTCCATGCTCACTTCCCTGTTTCTTATCACTGCTTTCAAGGAACCAGCAACCTTTCTTCCCTGCTGTACCCTTTCAAGCACTTCACCCTCCAAACCTCCATCCTTACTCATCACACTACCCAAATACTTAAACGTACTCACATTTTCCAATTCCTCACCATCTAACCTCGCTGTACATTCACTAACTTCACCTCTCTCAAAGACCATCACTTTACTCTTCCCTACATTCACCTTTAGGTTCCGTTTCTTACACACTCTCTCAAACTCATCCACCAAGCCTTGCAGCTCCCCTTCGTATTCACTCAACAACACAGTATCATCTGCAAACAACAGTACAGGGAGTTTCCAAACACTATCCTCTCTCACCAGGGCCACTCCAACATCCACTACCCTACCTTGTACCTCTTTTATTGCCCCATCCATGTACAGATTGAACAACCATGGAGACAAGACACATCCCTGTTTCAAACCAACTTTCAAAGAGAAAAATTCACTTAGTTCACCATCCACACGCACTGCAGCCTTCGCACCATCGTACATACTCTTCACAGCATTCAACAACTTCCCATCTAC
>NC_136968.1:13102394-13104894 GCF_032717465.1 Coenobita brevimanus | reverse complement strand
TTGAGAATTTAAATTGACACCAGACAATATGGCTTAGTAGAAAGAAGTCCCGGGAATCAAATGGTTAAGAAAAATATAATAAAAATAATCTGGTACCTCTCTCTCTCTCCCTCCCTCACACACACACACACACACACACACACACACACACACACACACACACACACACACACACACACACACACACACGCTCATTACCATTCCTCACACACGACTTCATCATTTTTTTGCTTCATATTCATTCCATTGTCATGACACACCACACTCCCTCATTTACGTTCTTGCTTTTCCTCTGCATCTTTTCCTAGGTCTACCTCTTCGTCTCCCCCCTTTCCTTGTTACATGCTATTCATCATATACTCTTTATTCTACTCTTACTGGCTCTAGAATTCTCCTTCTCCCTCCAATCCATGATACACCATCCTCCCTCATATACTCCTTGCCTTGCCCTTCCACTTCGTTGTAGGTATTCCCCGTCTTCTCTTTTCATATCCTGACAGTAACCATCCCTTATCTACTCTCTACCCTTGTCCCTCCACCTCATCTCTCTTCTACCTCTCCTCTATCCATTTTCGGACACACTACAGCCCCTCATTTGCTCCTCAACCTCGTCCCTTTACCTTGTTATTGCTGTACCTTTTCCTTTCTTTCCATACCACGACTTTCCACCCTCCCTCATATCCTCCTCCACCTAGCCCTTTTAAATAATTCTGGGTCTACTTCTCCTCCCAACACCCTACACACCATCCTCCTTCATACACTCCTCCACCTTGTCCCTCCACATTAGGACTGAAATAGCGAAGCCAAGGATAAGAATATCGTCCTTACCACAATATGGCCTCACTGGTGCAGTTGGGGAGACGGTGGCAGCTGCGGCTGGGATGGAAAGGGTGGTTAGTGTGGTGGTTGTGGTGATTGTGGAAGGAATGGTGGTGGTTGTGGTGATTGTGGGAGTAAAGGTGGTGATTGTGAGAGGAGTGGTTTTTGAAGAAGGCGAAGGAGAACCTGAGGATTAGAAAAGGTTTTGAGAGATAGATGGACAAAGAGATGGATAGATACTGTAGATGGAATGGTAAATAGATGTAAAAAGATACAGACAAAGACATAGATGTGTATGTAAATAGATAACCTGATAGATAAACAGGTAGACAGAAAGAAAGATATATATAATTATGAGGTACATAATTTCATGGAAACACAGAACACACAGAATCTGCCGTCTTTGCTAGGTGGTCGGGATTTAACATAAAGAACATTTACTCTCTAATTACATGGATTTCAGGAAGAGAGAGAGAGAGAGAGAGAGAGAGAGAGAGAGAGAGAGAGAGAGAGAGAGAGAGAGAGAGAGAGAGAGAGAGAGAGAGAGAGAGAGAGACGAACACACGCAAAATTTGAAATCAATATGGTGTCACCGTAAACGTGTGTATTCCAAACAACGGCTTGAAGAAAAACAAGGAAAAATACGAAAAAACGGGCCTTAAAAAAAAGCTTACACACGATTCTGATAGCTTAGGTGTGTTTCTTGTAACTTACGCACGTTTCTCATAACTTACGTCTATCGTAAGTTAAATCGAGGTCTCGTAGATTAAGCACGCCACTTATATCTTACATATCTCGGAGGTTAATTTAGTTCCATCTTTAATAACAAACACTCAGTTCTCTTAACTTACGTACGTTTTTCTTAACTCACATCTCTCGTAACGTTAGCACATTTCTGGGCAAGCGCATATGTTTTCTAGTTTTCTCTAAGTATCTCGCATTAACGTAACATTGAGTTTGTAGGAGAAATGTTGTATGAGGATAACAGAATCTGAAGACAGGCTAAACCCAAGAAGATGCTTGTTTACTCTCTTTCTCTTGCATGTTTCTCATTGCATTCCTTCTTTTCATTCTCTCTCTCTCTCTCTCTCTCTCTCTCTCTCTCTCTCTCTCTCACACACACACACACACACACACACACACACACACACACACACACACACACACACACACACACACACACACACACACACACACACACACACACACCACACACACACACACACACACACACACACACACACCGTAAGTAAAGACAAGAAGCTTACACACACAAAAAAAAAATAACTGTTTATAAAAGCAGAAGACAACTTAAAACTAAAACACCTGACTTAAGCTGGGAGGGAAGGTTGATTGAGGGCGATAGGGTGGAAATGGGATGCGGGGAGGGGAGAGAGGGAGTGGGATGGGAAGCGAAGGAAAGGGGGTTGAAGAAGGGGGGAAATGGGGGAGAAGGGGTTATGTATAAAGATCACTTCCATAATCACTATTTTGTATTATGAGGGAAATCAAGGAAATGTTCACTCCTCTGTTTTCCAATTCAAGATTCACCTTCCCAGATTCCGAGCATACGAACCAGTAGTACAGGTAATAATAGGACTCTTATCATAGGATGCTGAGTAATGTGCATACCTGAAGCTTGCTATGTTGGGGACTCTTTTCGCCGAGATGTAAACCAATC
>NC_136968.1:13062394-13097394 GCF_032717465.1 Coenobita brevimanus | reverse complement strand
AAAAAATTTGTTTCCAGTTTTAGCCACACTCGGTGGAAGGGTGGAAGGGTGGAAGGACAGCCCAAGAAGAAACCTAATGTTTCTGAGAGCAATAGGTCAGAAGAAAAGGTTAATGCACTACGTTTAACGCTGACCTACTAATATCAACTTCAGCAGTTTTATCCAAGGTGCACCAAACTCTGAGGAAAGGTTGAGGGTAAGGGAATGACACAGTTTTGAGAACAATTAGTCAGAGGTCGAGGTCATAGGGCATGATCAAACTTTGAGTCGTATATGTGACACTTGGCAATAAAACTCAAACAGTATTAATCTGATTTAAACCAAACTTGGTGGAGTAAACCAATTGTTCTTATTATATCTTTTTATTTTAACACGAATTAAAACGTCAAAGTCAATGGGCAGGGTCAACTCAAACAATTTTTATCCAATTTTAACCAAACCTGGTGAAAGCACTTAGGGTCCGCCATGTACAAAGGAATTCAGTTTGAGAAGAATCAGTCACAGGTCAACGTTACAGGACAAGGTCAAGTTCAGCTCGTGTCTGTGTAAATAACTAAAGCAGTTTTGATGTTGCAATCGCCCAAAAGGCTGACCTATTGTTTTTGAGAACCATAGGTAAAAAGTAAATATCACATAACAAGGTCAGCTTATACAGTTTTATCAGTTGTGGGCCAAACTTTGTGGAAGGAATCAAGTGAAAACAAGGAAAAAGAGATTCGATTTTGAGATCCATTAGCAAAGGTCAAGGTCACAGGGAAAGGTCAAAGCTGAAGGTCACTGAACAAAGTCAACTCAAGTTTACACTTATTAGAGCCGGAGTTGGTGGAAGGGTTATGGGTCAGGCATGAATGAAGGTATTCGGTTCTGAGAGTAATCTGTCGAAGGCCAAGGCGACAGGCCAAAGTCAAATATTTGTGCCTTAGATTAGGTGTTGGAGCGCGTGCTGCATCTTTGAGTGCTCCTTTTCTTTGGTTATATGGTTACCACCCAGCGCTGTAAATGGTTTACTGGATTAGAGGAAACAGTTGTGCTTGTCGCTCATTGTAGAGCCACCTGAAGTGGAAAGAGGAGTACGGTAATAAAGAGGACAGGAGGGATGGGAGAAATTGGAAGAGAGGAGGTATAACACGAAAAAGAATAATGAGGGAGAAAGAAGAAGTAGGCGGCGCTGCATCAAGTGAGTGGATGATTGCTGATAACACCTACCCCTTGCCGAGTTAAAGTGAAATAGATTGTAAATAATATCGACAATTTTTCCATGAGTAACGTACAAGAGAAAATTATTGTGTATTCAACACAACACACACACACACACACACACACACACACACACACACACACACACACACTGACGAAGCGGGTGGGTACTGTCCGCCTGAAGCAAAGGGATGGATGTGTGCGTGTGTGAAGGTCAAGACTGCCCTTAGCTCGGACTATATGAGCTCTCAGCTTTCTTCCGAGAGGGTAAAAAGCTGATGATCACAACCATCACGTGATCCTGACCGACCCGGTAAATGAGAGAGAGAGAGAGAGAGAGAGAGAGAGTCCCCCTTTTACTCTTTCATTCCAGTGACTTTTTTATCTTTCCTACCACCAGACGATTTTATTCAACTTTTGACAGGCCTCTAGCAGTCAGTCTATCTACGTACCTATCTATCCATTGCCAGACGTCTCAATCCCGTAAAGGGTGACCAAAACAAATCGCCTCCACGTCACCCTGCCTCTACCATTTGACTGCCCTCCCTCCAACTAACATCCTTGATTCTCATATATCTCTCCACCCCATTCAATCATCTCATCCTTGGTTTTTCCCTCTTCATCCGCCCCTCCACCTCACACCGCGTCTTTCTTTTTTTTTTTTTATGCGAGGAAGAAGGAACCAAAGGCCATGAGCCCGCAGTAACAGTTCCCTCCAAGAGAAAAACAAAATACAATAGAGAGCCAAATTCAAGATCTGATCATTTTGAGATGCCTGGACACACTGCGTTTGAAAGACTGGAGATCATAGGCAGCAGGAAATACAGACAGAGGGAGACAGTTCCAGAGTTGACCTGTTGCATAAATGAAAGACTGGGAGTAACGGTTAACTCTTGCATTAGAGAGTTGGACAGAAAAGGGATGAGAGTTTGCTGCCAGACGGGTGCTACGTGCCCATATCCCCCATTTCTATCCCACCATTTCCTCCTTTGTTTGCCCCTCCTCTCCCCTTCCATCTTACATCCCTCATCATATATCTCTCCATTCCATCTCTTCATCTCATCCTTGGTTTCTCTCTCCTCCTCTCCCCCTCCACTTCACACTCCCTTCTCTCATTACTTTTCCACGCCATCTTTCCATTTCATCCTTGGTCTTCCCTCACCTTCTCCACCTTCATCTCACTCTCACATTCTACTCAGTGTCTCAGTCTCCATCTTCTCCACATGGCCAAACCACCGCAAAGTATTTACCTGTACACGTTCAATCACATCACCATGAACACCATAACGTTCCTCTATTTTTTTTATCACTACTACTTCTTCTACTACTGCTACTACTACTACTACCACTACTACTACTACTACTACCTCAGCTACTACCAGCTCCACTACCACTACTACTACTACCACCAAAACTACTGCTACCACTACCACCACTACGACTGCTACTACTGCTACTACTACTAGTATGACTACTACCTCTTCTACTATTACCACAACCACCACAACTACTGCATCTACTACTATTACCACCACCATTACAACTACCACCACCACCACCACTACTACTGCTACTACTACTACGACTACTACTACTCTTACTTCGAAAAACCTACAGTCATCTCAATAAAATAGTTAAGAGATGGCAAGAATAAAATGTTAATAAGCCAGCAGATTGAAGGGTTAACTCTTTCAAGACGATGGCGACTTAGGATTATTTTCCACGTCCTTCTAACAGACGATTTTACCTAGCTCTCGGAAGACCATTTTCGGGGATAAGGATAAGAGTGATACGAGGCCACTGATGATGGATAATTTATTGGTTACTCAGGCAAAGAAAATGAATTACGTGATGAGGTAGAGCCATGAGCAACAAAAGAGAAGGCTGGATATTCTCTGTCATTTGTGGAGGTAAGAGAGATAGGAAAGGCAGGACACAGTTTTGGCAGAGGATTATCAGTGAACTTTTGCTCATGGATGGACGGTAATCAGTGTAACAAGCAAAAATAAATATAGATAATATAAATAAATAAATGCAATAAAAAATGAAGGGATATACAGTAGATTTATACGACAAATTACACCAAATCAAGAACTATTGTAGTCTACTGACCATATTCAAGTTGGTTTATGGGCTTCCTTACACCTCCTTACCAAGTTAATTTACACATTGCACCATATAGTTCTCTACGACATCACCAATAATTTTTGAATAGCGATATAGTCTGGATCACTATCAAAGGAGATAAAAATACCTACCATAATATACTGGGAGAGAAGAGGTACTACAAAACCTACAAAGAATTAGAGAATACCCTTTTTATAATCTTTTTCTTTTTATTTATTTTTTGGCTATAGATAACGACAACGGTATCAGCCAGAACAGGGACCCAAGGCGAGGCTGCCATAGTCCAGGTAATTCTGGAGAACGAGGCCAACTTATGCTCCTGATAGCATTTCATGACCGCAAAAATCTCCAGTAACCTCTAGGATATTTGAGGCCTTGTGCAGTCAACTACAGGAGTCGATACGCCCTCCTACTTCTCATCCCTGAAGTCATTGATACTTAACTGAGACGTAGAGGACAAAGGGTACGTATCATCACCCACAGATGGATGATAATATGCGTCTCAGTCCCCTACGTCACACTCAAACATCTATGAGTTCAGGGGCGAAAAGGGGGCAGGAGGGACGAACTGATTTTTTGTATCTGATTGTACCTAGGGCATGACCATCGCTCCTGCTAGAACACTCTACTAATAAATATCTACAGTAGGCGTCATTTATTCATTTCTCACAGGCATAGAATAGGTAAGTGAAAGGTGAGATTTGTTGATTTAATAAGTAATAAAAATAACTTACTTGGCATATTTTGTTATCATATCTACCCTGCTATTAATTACAACGATCCATTCGAACCTTGAAAGCACGTATACTGCAGGGGTACATCGGAAGGGCGATACGCATTTTCAAAGTTCTCGGAGATGAGCACAAAGGTCAGTGGAATACAGTCGGTCTGTCCTGTCACACCCTGCTTACTCAGAAGTTTGTGGTGTCCCCCTAAAGTCTTTGAAATAATAGATAGTTGTAACAGTTCTGGCCTGCGAGTACTGGAAACATTCTAAATAAAATCACTTGCTTCCCACTTTAGTAACGTAATGTCCGCGTCCCCCCTAAGCAAAGAATATATTTCATGACTGTTTTTATTGCTTTTCTTCCAAATTTTACAATGTATTTTATTCAGTATTTATTCTAGATCACTGATGATGATGACATACTGAGATTTCGAAAAGTCTGTTGAAAATAAGGATGTTGTTTGTGTCGACGCTGATTCTACTTTTCCTCGTGAAGCTGAGCCCCCCCCAAGAACAAGTCTTTTGGTCGGTGGTAAAGACATATTCGCAAGGGAGGGGCCAACAAGCGTCCTGGTAGAGAAGTGGTTAACAAGCATTACTGCCGACGAACGATGTGATCCAGTCGGCGTATGCCGGCACCTTCGTGTAGACGCCTGGATCGTTAGGGGAAGCGCAGCCCACCCCAAAGCTTACGACGCCAATCTGTGCCCACCGACCGTCACACAGGCGCGTCACAAGAGGCCCGCCACTGTCGCCCTGTTGGTTGGCTGAGGTTAGGATGGGATGGGCTGAGTTGGGTTAAGTTTGGCTGGGATGGGTTAGGCTAGACTGGACTGTATTGGGCTGGGTAGGGTTTGGCTGAGCTGGGTTAGGTTAGGTTAGTTAGGTTGGGTTGGGATAGGTTAGGCTAGATTGGAGTGCACTGGGTTGGGTTGGGTTAGGTTGAGTTGCGTTTAGTGAGTTAAGCTGGAGTGTACTGGACTGAATTTGGTTGGGGTAGGATGGGTTAAGATATTTTTGGTTACAGAGTAGGTAAGGCTGGGTGTGGTTAGGTTAATTTTGGCTGGGTTAGGTTGGACTGGATTGGATATAGTTTGGTTGGTTAAAATAAATTCGGTTAGGGCAGGTTCGGTTGGGTTAGGCCTTGATCAGAGGCAAGAGAGAGAGAGAGAGAGAGAGAGAGAGAGAGAAACGTGAGTAAATTCTGCAGTTGTGCTTTTCTTTTCCATTTTTTGTACATCCAATCCTGTTTTAGTGCACTGTAGTAAAAGTTTTGTGTCTATGCTTGGTGTGGGTTACATCCAAAATAAAGGAAGTCAGTAAAGCATCGGCTATGAGGCACTCAACGAAGAAATTATTATTATTATTATTATTACCATTATTATTATTATTATTAATATATATTGGAAGCGAAGCATGAACCTTGCAAGAGGGGAACAAGTCAAGAGTGAGAGCAGTGGAAATGAGTTACTTGAGAGGAGCATTAGGAGTGACATGGAGGGACAGGTTGACGTTGTGGGGTGGATGTGGATGTGTATGTGGTTGAGAAGATTAGGAGAAATACACTGAGGTGGTTTGGACATGTGGAGAGAATGGAGAATGAAAGACTGACTAAGAAGGTGTTTGTAGGTGAGGTGGAGGGAGGGAGAGGGAGGGGAAGACCGAGGATGAGGTGGAGGGATGGAGTTGAGAGGTATATGAGGGAGGGGGGAGTGAGTTGGGGATGGGGAGTCAAATGGTGGGTGACAGAGCGACTTGGGGGCGTTTTGTCTGCGGCCACCCTTTGCGGCATTAGGGCGTCGGGCTATAGATAGATAGATAGATTATTATTATTATTATTATTTTTTTTTTACCTGGATGGGCCTGTGTCCTGGCCGAATACGTTTTTTGCAATAGGCTTTGTTTAATTTTCCCAGGATGGTCATTCTTACATTTTTTTCATATTTTTAAAAACTCAAATTTAACCTATCCTATTCTAATATAACCTAACAGATAAGCCTAACTGACCAACAAACTCATCTAACCTAAGGCTGAGAAAACATAGCTAACCTAACCTAACCTAGACTCTCCTGGATTAGAAAAAGTGCAAAAATGGTAGGCAGAACCGATACTAGCGAGCCCTTTATGGCCCACTTCACCTGGTATTTCTCTCCCCCTCTCCTTCCTCTCTCCTCCCCCATATCTCTTCTTCCGTCTGCCCTCTGTAGCTTTCTATCATCCCCTGCTTCTACCCACAGTCTTTAAGGCCTTCTTCCTACATCCACACGAACGAAAGGACAGAAAACTCTCATCCCGACTCAACCGGTCTATGGCCTTAAAATTTTGTCTTTGGAGAAAAAAAATACTAAAGTAAAACAGGCATGGAGTAGACCTATGAAGGTAAAACAGATATGAGTTAGGTACAGATATAACAGGTATGCAGGTAACACAGGTATTAGTCAGACAGGTATAACAGGTATGCAGGTAACACAGGCATGGATGTCTAGCATAAATGTTTGATGTGGTGAGACAGGTGTGTAAAGAAGACAGGTAGGCTGTAAAGAAATGTATGAAAGCCAGGGGATCGCTGTTTCAGGAGGTCAGGAGGCTTGCTCTTATCTCTTCCTAAGTTATTTATTTTGCATATTACACCGTGACAGTATTTTCTAGGTCAATAAACCGTTTTTAGTTTGCATAGATAACATACAGAGGGGTGGTGATAGTAGTAGTAGTGGTGGTGGTAGTAGTAGTAGTAGTAGTAGTAGTAGTAGTAGTAGTAGTAGTAGTTGTTGTAGTAAAAGTAGTAATAGTAGATGCAGTAGTGTTGTTTTTGTTGTAGTAGTAATAAGACCCCATGACTTATCTGAATGTTAAATCAGTGGACTGCAGCCCTTAGTTACCCTGTTCGTGCAGTCCGCCATCTTCCATTCAGGAGATAGGGAGGGAGTTGAGGGATGTTAGCATATGTTTTACCACTCGGTTATGTCAATGGCCCAAAGGATGGCGTACCTCTCCAGCAAGAAGGAAATAGTAACTTGCCATAATAAAAATAAACTAGCAAGGAAGATGGGTTAGGAGGCTCTTAGGCTGACGAAAACACATACACAGGACACGTAATATACCCCCACCTGACACGAATCCTTGAAGGGCGTGAGTGCGCAGATGACAGTGCTGGGGTCAGGGGGGAGAGCTACCTGCAGCGTCTGACACTGCTGGATGGTGATTACGTCTAGGGCCACCTCCTGAAGTATCGTCGGAGGCTCGGCGCTGGCTGAAGGAGGAAGAAAAAGGCAGTAGTGGTTAATGAGGAAAGAGAGGCAGGGAAAAAGAGAAGGTAAGGGTTATGGAGGAAAGAGAAGGAGGAAATAAACATAGAAGCAGGCAAAGTGCAGTAGAGTCATCGAGGGAACATGGAGGAAAGAGAGGCAGAGGTCGTGGAGGAAATAGAGGAAGGAAACAGGAGGAGGTAGAGGTCGTGGAGGATATACAGGGAGAAAAGAGAGGGAGGTAGAGGTCATGGAGGAAATAGAGGGAGAAAAGAGAGGGAAGTAGAGGTCATGGAGGAAATAGAGGGAGGAGAGAGAGGGAGGTGGAGGTCGTGGAGGAAGCAGGGGAGGAAAAAGGAGGAGAAAGAGGTCGTGGAGGGAGGTAGAGGTCGTGGACGAAAAAGGGAGGGAAGAGAGAGTGTGTCAGAGGCCAAAGAGTAAGCATAGAGTAGCATGGATTGGACTTCAGGGGAGTTAAAGACCAGTGAAGACAAAAGGAGAAGCAAAGGTCACTGAGGAAACAGAAGGATGAAAAGAAGGAAGGCAGAGGTCAGTGAGAAAACAGATGGAGGGAAGAGAAGGAGGTAAAAGTCCCGAAGTAATCATAAAATTAAGTTTGGATTATTATGGAAGAAAGAATGAATAGAAAACAGAAAATGGATAAGAAACAGGGCTAGGAAAATTAAAGAATAAACTTGTACAAAAAATATGGTTAGGATGATAGATATGATTGTGGAAATAAATTATGGTTCAAACAAATATGTTTACGATAATGGGGTGGAGTAAAGGTGCTATATGAACACAGAATGGGCAGTATTTGGCTTAGGAAGATGGGGAAGCAGACACTGAACAAAAAATCTGTTAAAATGGCGAAATTGTGGGATTAGCCTCGATCACAGAGGGGGAGAAAAGCCTGTAATATAACAGCAGTGCTAGTAGTTGCCATCCCAAGCTGGTCTAAATGTAAACACAGTGGACTACAGGATGAGGCTGTCTTCCTCCTGCAGCTCATCATCCTCCTTTCCGGGGACAGAGCGAGGGGGTGGAGGGACGTTTGCCACACCTGGAAGTGTAGCAGCTCGGTAATATCGGTGGCACTGCTGGAAGACATCCCGCCCGTCACCATTTTTGAGTCAGTCACGGATAGAAATGTGGGGACTACATGTGATTAGCCTGCATGCCACAGTCAAGAGAACATTCAGCAGCAAGACTGGAAAGGCAAATATTGTTACATCAGGAAATTGTTGCCAGCATTGTATTCGGGATCCGGGGGAATTAATGGTATTGTGATTCCCCTTGGAAGCTGACCATATTCCGGGTTTGCTTTCCTTTCTGGGAGCATGAAAATAAATGAATCAGACTGTATCAGATATTTAACTCCTCTTCATAGTTTTCACGTTCATAATCCTTTGTTCCTACTGCAGTTGCCGCTTTAATAACTAGTCGTCTAAGCCTCTGCTGGTTGGTTGTTTATGACAAAACTAAGAACATAGCTGAATAACCAACGTATTAATCGGTTGTTCTTCATTAATTCATTTCATGTATAAGAATAACTAGTGTGTATGTTTGTGTTTCCTTGTTCTTTTTTTTTTTTTTCTTTTTTCGATGTAGTGCTGCTGTCAGGTGTCTACCCTTTCCTCTCTTCCATCCTTCTTGCCTTCCATCCTCTTCTGTCTTTCCTTCATTCTTTCCTCGTCCTTCTGCCTACGGGTGACTTTACACTCCCTCTTCTGTCTTTCTTTCCTTCATTCTTTCCTCGTCCTTCTGCCTACGGGTGACTTTACACTCCCTCTTCTGTCTTTCTTTCCTTCATTCTTTCCTCGTCCTTCTGCCTACGGGTGACTTTACACTCCCTCTTCTGTCTTTCTTTCCTTCATTCTTTCCTCGTCCTTCTGCCTACGGGTGACTTTACACTCCCTCTTCTGTCTTTCTTTCCTTCATTATTTCCTCTTCCTTCTGCCTGTGGGTGACTCTACACTGAGTGACAAGCAAAATGGTTTCCTGTACACCAGGAAACCATTTACTACGCTGAGCGGTAACCATATAACCAAATTTTGGCGCCTGGTGGTTTAGTGGATAATTACGGCACTCCAATCGGATTGAGCCGGTGAAGGTTTATATCCATGGGGTGGTTGGGGTTTATTGTTCACGTAATGCCACTCAGGGATGAATGAGGCTGTCACTCTCATCTTAAATGTCCGGAACAACTTGCCTAGCCCCGGGCTCCTACGCTCCTCATGGGGCAACGTAAGATTGAATGATGGATGGATGGATGCTTTTATTTTGTGCGCGCGTGCGCGCTTCACAAACGAGAGAGAAGAATCTGTTATGACAATTATATAAACTCTCATCCAATCCATTTTTTCGCGTCAGAAGTGTGAGGGTCCGGAGACCTGGAACTAGGTTACTCAGTCATTTCGTTTAAGTTGAGGGTGACCGTTTGCATTTCGATGAGTGGCATTATATGAACCATAAATTCCCATCACACTTAGGATGAAAAATCTGATGAACCACATCCGTTTTCAGTATCTTAACTCAATGGACCATCAGGCATTCACATGGGTACATGAATGCCATCCATACTAGTAAATTATTTTCTTGGTTACAGGAAACTGACTTGTCATTGTATGTAGAGGCCCCTGAATGTGGAACTACACTCAGTGGATGGTGGATACTCTCAACCACCAACCCATGATACCACTAGTCACAAAGAATTAACGTATCCTTTCAAAGCTTAATTGTGGTGTCGTATTGCAGCTCATATCAAGATCATAGAATATTCTTTTATTACCTCCGCTTACGAAGTTGGAGGAAGTTATGTATTCGCCTATGTTTGTCCGTTTGTTCGTTTGTTTGTCATCACGATATCTCCAAAAGCTCTCAATGAATTTCAATGAAATTTTGTGGAAGGGTGGGCCATGGCCTAAGAAAGAAGTTATTAAATTTTTGGGTGGATACAGATTCGGATCCGGCAGTGGCGGAGGTATGCCCTCTCTGTGTGCTTTCTAGTTTCAAATGATATTGACTAACTGTTAGTGGCTGAATGTCATACAAAGGAGGAAAGATCCAAGTGTCCCGTGTGATATGTGAGAAAGTTCAAATTATTCTTTGTATATAACTGAGGATCCAGTTCTTGGTCTTCACAGAGCTACAATTACTGATGACCTTATGGGCGAAAATAGTCTCCTCATAATTCACCCATAAGGATATAATTAACTGTAGGTCCGTAGCGGCTTAGAATTGGACCCGAAATTAGCCACAGAATAGCCTCCTCAAGTTTCTCACAAATTCTGCGGAACACCCTGTATTAGACACACAGTAAGTACTCCCACTACTACTACTGCTTCTGCTACTACTATTACTACTACTACCACTACTACTGTTACTACTACTACTACTGCTACTACTTACACTGATATTCCGTGTCCCCCCATCCAGTGACCACAGCCTTCCCGCCGTAGGGTATGTCCTCCTCGAGAGCTAGGCAGATGGGCTGGACGGAGGCGCTGAAGGTGAGGTCAGACTGCAGTTCTATTAGGGCAATGTCGTTGGCCTGAAGGAGGAGAGACTAAAGATAAGAGAGAGAGAGAGAGAGAGAGAGAGAGAGGAAGTGAAGAAAATGAGGGAAAGACAGAAAAGAAGAGAGAGGAGACAAAGGAGATGAAGAGGAGAGAGGAAAAGAAAGGAGGTGAAGGAGATGAGGAAGAGACAGCATAGAAGAGGACAGTGGAGAGGCAATGTGTTAGAGGGACATATGGAAAAAAAATAAAAACACTTATCACACGCAACACTCCCACTGCTGGCAACATAATAACAAAACACCAACACTAACAAACACAATAACAAAACACCAACACTAACAAACACAATAACAAAACACCAACACTAACAAACACAATAACAAAACACCAACACTAACAAACACATAACAAAACACCAACACTAACAAACACAATAACAAAACACCAACACTAACAAACACAATAACAAAACACCAACACTAACAAACACAAACACATAACAAAACACCAACACTAACAAACACAATAACAAAACACCAACACTAGCAAACACAAACACTATCAAACACCGCCAAACACTGACAAACAAACAATAGCCAATAATCTCACTGTGGTGGCTGGATCGTAATTCGGATGGGGAATAAATCGCAAAACGGGCACATTCACGGTCATGGTAAGGTCGATGGAGCCAACTTCCACCTCGACGGATGTTGCGTTGAGCGTCCTGGAATAAGAGAGAGAGAGAGAGAGTGAGAGAAAGGGGGGTAAGTGATTTCTGGAGCTTTCCTAAACACCTTTTCTATGGCGATTTTTCTTCATTGCATCTCTACATTAATTCGTAACAGCTCCGCTTTAGCTATTTTTTCTGCACATACATCTCAGTGTCCTAATGTGATGAAAAAGATGTTGATATTACAACGACATGAATCACACAAGAGATATTTATGTCTGCAAAATAAATCGCTAAAGAGAAGACAAGAGGACGTCAATGCTACTATACACAAGCGCGCATGATCCTATAGCGCCAGCGAGAACGAAGAATTTTCACTTTTATTTATCTCTCTAATTGTTTATTTGTTATCATCATCATCATCATCATCATCATTATTATTATTATTATTATTATTATTATTATTATTATTGATCACCTAATACCATAAGAAGAGCTCTTTGTATCCGTCAGTATTATTATTATTAGATTAGGTAATGAATGATAATGATGATGATGATGATGATTATTATTATTACTGATCTCCATCTATTACCTGAGGTGAAGGTCTTTGCATTCGTCATTATTTGTATTATTATTATTCCGTCACTTTCTGCTTGCTATTTTCATCAAACTTATTGAAGATATACAACACAATGACCCTTTTACACTGACCCAGTTCAGTGACCTTGAGCTGCTTTTCAATGTCACAGGTTCAAAAATGTACAAAAACCATGAATGTTCAACCTCAGCTTATTCTAAAATATTATAGATACATGAACGTGGAAAGAAATCCGTGATAAGATTATATTACAATTATCTGTTTGGAAAAATTGTGAAGGTCATTCATGTGTGACATTACAATATTTGGAACACCCCATTTTTCAACAATTTTCTTCCTTACAAGAAAAACGTAAATATAAATGAGGCACTCCTCGGCCCTAAAAGTTTTGTCTGGTCGCAGACCAGGTCTGTATGCTTTTTAGTGGCAGTTTGACCAACGGTTATTGAGTTATTACAAGAAACGTAAGTTTAGCAATATTCTCATGGGTGGAGATTAGTAACTGTCTCTGACAGTTATAGTCATCCAGTTGTTGTTGTTGTTGTTGTTGTTATTATTATTATTATTATTATTATTATTATTATTATTATTATTATTATTGTTAACCAAGGAGACCCATTTCTACCTCACAGACTCCTCAAAAGACCAACAACTGACCTGGGAGTCAAAATATAGGTGTTTCAATTCTGTCAAGTGAAAACAGTTAAAAACGGGATCCAGCCTTAAGATAATATTTCATCCATCCATGCATCATCCAGTCCCATGTCGCCCCATGAGGAGCGTAGGAACCCGGGGCTAGGCAAGTTGGTCCTGACATTTAAGACGAGAGTGACCGGCCTCACTCATCCCTGAGTGACATTATGTGAGCAATAAACCCCAACCACCCCATGGATATAAACCTTCACCGGCTCAATCCGATTGGAGCGCCTTAATTACCCACTAAACCACCCGGCGCCAAAATTTGGTTATATGGTTACCACCCAGCGTAGGAAACCATGATGCTGATGATTATGATGATTAAGATGATAAAGATGAAAATGGTGATGATGATAATAACAAGAGTGATGCATAACTGAGTCTCACGGGCTTATGATGATGCAGTGGGCAGCGGTAAGGATCCAGCGGGGAGTGATAATCGACCCCCCGCAAGAGTACGCCTGCCCAGGTGTCATAGGCCTCACCCACACCTGGTACGGGTATTCGTTGGCGGTGGCATTGGTTCCGTTCACGATCCTGTAGCCTTCCACGGCGATCGGTGCATTGCCGCAGTTGGCTGGTGAGGAGGGCGATGGGACAGGGTGAGAAGACGAGAGGACGAAGGAGGAGGAGGAGGAGAAGAAAAGGAAGACAGAAAGAAATAAACCGACAAGCAAGAAATAATAATAATAATAATAATAATAATAATAATAATAATAATAATAATAATAATAATAATAATAATAATAATAATAATAATAATAATAATAATAATAATAATAATAATAATAATAATAATAATAATAATAATAATAATAATAATAAGTCATCCATCCATCATCCAATCCTATGTCGCCCCACAGAGGAGCGCAGGAGCCCGGGGCTGGGCAATTTGGTCTTGGCATTTAAGATGAGAGTGACCAGCCTCACTCATCCCTGAGTGGCATTACGTGAGCAATAAACCCAACCACCCCTTGGATATAAACCTTTACTGGCTCAATCCGATTGGAGCGCCGTAATTACTCACTAGACCACCAGGCACCAAAATCTGGTTATATGGTTACCACCCAACGTAGTAAATGGTGTCCTGGTGTACAGGAAACCATTTGGCTTGTCACTCAGTGTAGAGTCACCCACAGGCAGAAGGAAGAGGAAAGAATGAAGGAAAGAAAGACAGAAGAGGCAGTGTAAAGTCACCCGTAGGCAGAAGGACGAGGAAAGAATGAAGGAAAGAAAGACAGAAGAGGATGGAAGGAAAGAAGGATGGAGTAGAGGAAAGGGCAGACACTCGAGGGCAGCACTACATCGAGTGAGTGGATGGTGAGCGCCCCCGCCTACCACTGAATAATAATAATAATAATAATAATAATAATAATAATAATAATAATAATAATAATAATAATAATAATAATAATAATAATTATTATTATTATAACGTAAAAGATAATAATGGCAATCTATCTATCCATCTATTGCCAGACACTATAATCCCTTAAAGGGTGGTAATAATAATAATAATAATAATAATAATAATTATTATTATTATTATTATAATTATTATAACGTAAAAGATAATATTGGCAATAATAATAATAATAATAATGATAATAAAAATAATAATAATAATAATGATAATACACTAATAATAATAATAATAATAATAATAATAATAATAATAATAATAATAATAATAATAATAATAATAATAATAAGGCTAATTTAATAACAATAATAATAATAGATGGAGAAGAAGCCAACACTAAGAACCAAAAGAAGGAAATGTCTTCGAATACATGCCTATCGACTACAAGAGACTCATTAACCTCTTCAAGACGGTGATATATTTGGTCTGCATTTACTACACGTGATTATATTAAAAACTGCCAAGGTGTTCCTTACTGGATGTGTTATTGAGTCTATATTCAGGAGGATTCATAACTAGCACGCCATTAATAATTCGGCCTAGTCTGCTGGTGTGGGCACAGGGTGAGACAGTGGGAGTAGCAGATGAAGAAGTAAGTTGGACATCGGTAACGTTGACTAGACCGTCCCCGCAACACACGAGAAATAGCCCGGAGTGAAGAAAAAAAAGAAAGAAAAAAAAAAGAGCGCTATATATGGACCTTCCTATATACAGTAACCTTCCAATTCGAAAAGTCTCTAGAGCTGAAAAAAATCGTCAGGAAATGGCAAGAATATGCTAAAGAATAAGTCAACAGATTCACGGGGTTAAGAAGACGTTCAAGTCCTCCAAAGCCTCATGCTTGCCTCATATTACCACACAAAGTTTTACAGTTCATGGGCGGTAATCTTGTTTGTTCAGGAAGCTCGCTAATACCTCTTCCTACGTCATTTATTTTGCATCTTACACCTAGGCGTCCCCGTCTGTGTTACTTAAATCATTCTAATATCACCATACTCTGCATACATAACGAACAAAAAGATATTCCTTGGCCATATCCTAAAAAATAAAAAAATAAAAAAATAAGTAAGGAAAAGGTGTTAGGGAGCTTCCTTAATCGCCGGGAATACGAGACCATGTTCCTGTTTCACTTTTGGCTATGAACAGGCTGGGGTGGGTAGGACCATGTTAAACACATGGTGGAAGGCCTAGGATTCAAACTCAGGATTTCTCTGTTGTTGGCTATGAATGCATTTTAATTCACCACTGAGGTCAAAGCATATTGAATCCCTTCCATTAATCTCTTTACTTGATAGTCCTTTTGAGCTAAGTTCATATAAAAGAAAAAAAATAAAGTTCCATTGCCACCTAAAATTCTGATTTGCCAGCATCCCACGTTTTATAGTACTAATTCTGTGGAAACTGCTGAGATGTTTTGGAATGCAATCCCTGGCTTACATTTACTGAGTTAAAAGCTGGTTGTAGAGTCGAAATTGATTTGCTATATGAGGCGTGAGGGATATAGCGAGAATACAAACATACACAACAATACATTCAAGGCATGAGGTGGAAATAAGGAGAGAATACAAACAGACACAACAAGACATTTGAGGCATGAGATGGAAATACTTGGACCACCGTACTCTCGTCGGGTAAAGAAGCTCGCTAGCACCTCTCCATTCACGATTCCCCCCCTCCCCCAAACTACACGTTAATATCCGTTTTTTAGCTTCTTAAATCTCTCTACCCTCCGCCTGACGAAGTCAGGAAAGGGTGTTGTTATCAGTGGGATCAACTGGTGTCTGTCCGTAGAGTTAGGCGGCAGGGCGGCTGGCCGGGAGTTGAGATTTCGTTTCCTGGCCAGACCTCAGAAATTATTCATTATAGAATAATGAAATTTCACATAGTTATGTGCCATATAGTAAACTGGTGCCTTTTGTTAGGTAGAAATCTCTGTCTTTAGCATTTTCTTTTTTATAACGAAAAAATGAAAAAAATTCAAGAGATTTCAGTGCGACTTGCGCAAGGAATCTGAAGGGCTCAGGTTATGTGTCCTCTAGGCGTTCTTCTTGCGCCCACCTTTATAAGAAATGATTGGGGAGGGGGGGTGAGGGCCATCATGCGCTTGGTTAGGTGTGCAGGGAGGTGGGGGGTATGTGTTTGGTAAGACGGAGGGTTGCAATAGCGTAGTGTTGCCTATGTTTAACATCGACATAGATTGCGTGAATAACACACAGGGATAACGTAACGGAGCAGCAACAAAAATAAATCGCAAAGGAAAAGGTGTTAGTAAGTTTCCTAACTGCACCACAGTACCGCCCCTTGGGTCACAGGGAATCAATCTCTTCCTCTTACATGTCTTCCCTTACTATGCACCATCTTCGTGTTGTCGATGGATCGTAAGACAGCGGATGCATCTCGGTGTCGGTGCTTACCTCCAACCACCACCACGCCTGGGGTTATAAGAGCTCCTGCCTTGACCGCTTAAGCTTGAAGGACTGTAGCTCGTCTTGTAACTCCAGGAAAATCATCAGTGAAAATGAGCACCCAGATACTCCAAAAAATATGCCACATCGCCGAGGCATAGCCTCTCCGAGAATGTCTCATTTATTTCTCATTGGATTTAGGGCGCTGTTCAGGATAGCCCGCAAATTGCACACCGCTAGAAACACTTCCTACTTTCTTCTGTAGGCTATTGCGGAGGCTGCTCAGTTTGCTGATGTGGGGATGGATGTGGCAGTGGGAGTAAGAAATAAGTAAATGCTGCAAGTCAGACAGTGATAAAGCTGACTAAGCCATTCCCATAACGCACGAGAAAGCACCTGGTCGAGTGTAGGAGGGTTCTCAGTTTATCGATTTTATAGCTAGATCTAGAGATAATTATTTCCATTTAATTTCTTTTAAGGATCTTTACCAAATGTTTACAATGTCAGCTTTTTACTTAACGATATTCTTGACGTTTTTGTTTTTTACACTTTCTGAACGCCTTTTAAGAGCAAAAAGAACGTCCTTTGTGAACATAATCTTAGCATCTCAAAGTACACAGTAGAGATTAAGTTACACCAGGGATCAGGGAGGAAGCAGTCACACCTTCAGGACACCATTTCACATTGTCCTAATTTATGTGTGTGTGTGTGTGTGTGTGTGTGTGTGTGTGTGTGTGTGTGTGTGTGTGTGTGTGTGTGTGTGTGTGTGTGTGTGTGTGTGTGTGTGTGTGTGTGTGTGTGTGTGTGTGTGTGTGTGTGTGTGTGTGTGTGTGTGTGTGTGTGTGTGTGTGTGTGTGTGTGTGCATTGTGTGTGTTTGTGTGTGCATAACAGGTGGGGGATGTTGGGGAGGGGAGGGATGGAACAGCTGTTGACGAGAGTGGGGGAGGAAGGGCTGTTTGGAGTGTGTGTGTGGAGGGGGATGGAAGGGGGAGATGAAGGGGATTGGAAGGTTAAAAGGAGAGGGAAGGGAATGGGGGGTTAGAAATGATAGCTTGTGGCGAGAAACCGGGAATTGTAGGGCGGTGTGTGTAGGTGTAAGTATGTGTGAGGAGAGAGAGAGAGAGAGAGAGAGAGAGAGAGAGAGAGAGAGAGAGAGAGAGAGAGAGAGAGAGTTGACAGCTGTGTGTCAGAGGCTGGGGGTACAAGGACAGTGTTGGAGAGAGAGGGGTGGGAGAAGGAAGGAGGGGGAGAGGAGAGGAAGGAAGTGGGGGAAGGAGGGAGGGAAGATGAAGGACAGAACAATTGGTTACAGCTGTTGTAAGAATGGGGTGGAAGGCCATTGTGAGGCGGGGCGTGTTCTGGGACACGGATGGGGGACAAGGAGGTTCAGTAAGCGGAAGGAAGATGGGAGCCGAGGAAATGTTGACATGATGACAAAAGACTGAAGGTAGAATAACAGAATGGGAGTGATGCTTGCAGGAGGGAAGGGAAAGGGAAGGTAAGGAACAGGGAGAGGGGGCAAGACAAAGTTGTGAAAGGTACTGAGAAGAGTAAAGGTAAATGGATAGTGTTAAAGAGGTATGTGAATGTGAGGGAGATGTTGAAACGAGGGTGAGGAAAGGAGGGAAAAGAGGAGTGGGTGGGAGGGAACTTAAACAAATGGTGACGGATTTTTACGTGAGAACAGGGACAAAAGGTAAATGTGTGTGTGTGTGTGTGTGTGTGTGTGTGTGTGTGTGTGTGTGTGTGTGTGTGTGTGTGTGTGTGTGTGTGTGTGTGTTGCCATCTATACTATAATGTTCCGATTCCTGTATGTTTGTTGGTTTGTTTGTTACCGTAACACAAAATAAACGGCGCAACGTAGCGCAAGTTTTGTTAGAGCAAGGTGCTGTTAAAATGCTCCTACTTCAAGAATAAAAGAAATTCCAGTCCAGCTGGGACACCGGTTCCCTAGTTATGACTCATTTCTGGCCTTTTGACATCGAGCGGAGGCTGCAGAAGGCTGCCTTTAAGCGAGTATCATTAATGATAAAAATTCCTTTCCTGCAATATCATATAAAAATGCACCAGCTCCTAACGTTCTAAAACCAACTGTTTGATTAGGGGAAGCTTCAGTCATTGGTTTAGTGAATATTATTTTATGGGGATAGCAATTTTTAGATATTTTGCAAGTGCTAAAGAAACATGCACACAACCATAATATTCTGGAAAAAAATATACAATATTTATAGAGACAAGAAGACAAAGCATATAGTTATGTTAATGAAAATGCAGATCATCAGAAGAATAGTCAGTCAAGCAATGTATTATTTCAGTATATTAGAGTCATGTTTTGTGTGCAAGGGATGTGTGTGTGTGTGTGTGTGTGTGTGTGTGTGTGTGTGTGTGTGTGTGTGTGTGTGTGTGTGTGTGTGTGTGTGTGTGTGTGCCAGAACGGTTTTTGAGGGACCAGCAGTACCGAAGATATGGTGGCTAAGAAGTTTGAGGTTGTGGTTGGATTGGTGGGGAAAGTGAATGTACATAGAGCATGTGTCAGGTGTCGGACAAGATGGCTTCTGTGGGGTTTCATCCTCAATGGCAGGGTCCTCTAGGTGGTAATCTTCAGCTGCAGGTCCTAATGGTGTAAGAAGTACCTGGACGAGGTACTAATGTTAGACTAAAGACGCCGGGTTACTGCACATGAGCTAACTTGTCGGGAGCCCCGAAACAGTCTGGACTCGCGAGAGAGTCAGGTTTGAAGGTTGCAGTTGATCCCACGGTGTCTAGTGGACGACCAGATGGGCCAGAACGAGATTTGTGGTTTGGTCTCAAAGTACCTTGAGATGAAATTTTCATGGAATCAGGGAGGGCTCCTGGATGTGTGAGGCCACATCACCTTTCTCTGTCAGCTCCATACCTCCTTTGGTGCTTCGGGCAAAGCAGACTTTGCTGGGCTGTGTTAAGGGAAGACTTGTAAACAGCCAGCAGCAGTAAGTATAGGAGTTTCTGAGTTTGTCTTCTGGTGTTTGCCTAGTCTTAGGGATCACTTAGAATGGGGTCTCCCATCTACACCGTCACATAGCCCCTGATTAGGAGTTCTGTCATTGTTTTGTAAGTTTAAAGAGGAGGGGCTATGGTGGTTCATCTGAGAGGAGAGTGGAGGATCTGCCAGACAGAGATCGAGAATGGACGGTTAGACGAGTTAAGTGGTGAGTTGGCCAAAATGAATGAACCCTGCCACCCTGACTGACTGGCTGTTGGTGTAGAAGTCTGCCTGCTTGATCCGCAGACCAACCTCGTGTGGTAAGTAGGTCTCGTTTGGCAGTACAGTGTATGTATGACTTGAGATGCCTCAGTTGGCAGATGCTCCCAGTGAAGCGATCGTATGGTTTGCTAACATGAAATAGGCGGGTGATTTATGGGTAGGGATGAGGGAGAGTGAAGTGGATGGTGAGGGTAGACAAGACAGAGTTTGGATTCGTGAGTAAGCCCTTGATCCCGAAGTGTCCAGTTGTCTTGTTCTGAGGTGCCCTGTTATCGAATACTTCTGAGATAAGGCTAAGTAGCTGAGTTACTGCACCAGAAGTTAGTAATTCAAAATAGATTTATGCCTGTCACTGCACATTAGAGTCATCACGGTACATAACTAGGCCTACTATGAGTTTGACTTGAGAAGGGAAGGTTCTGTGATCTCCACATCCCTTCCTCACCAAAAGGCTAATGATCCCCAGGCCACTTTTTTCAGTACTGGAGGTTCTCCTAGACTGAGTAACAGCTCATAGTTCTATCAACATAAGAACGTCCTAAAACACACACACACACACACACACACACACACACACACACACACACACACACTAAAAATAACACAATCAACATTTGACATTACCACACAAAAGAATCTTACTAACACATTTCACAGTCCTATCGCAATGAGAGTCACATAAAGATGTCTAATACGTCGAGTACAAGAATTTTAGAAAAAAAAAAATCACGTCTTCCAGTTCTACAACCAAAAAGAAATGATAGCAAACCCAGAGAACACCACATCAGCAAATAGAAATCCTAGCATGGTTGTCAGTCCATCTAAATAATCACCATTAGTGCCCAGGGAACCCACGCCCTTGTCCATGTGCTGCTTGTGGGTGCTCCCCTTGCTGACGGTGTTCGGGATGGGTTTGTACCACCCTCCCTGTATAATCCATTGCTGCCACGAATTAAAAAAAAAAAAAAAAGGAAATGGGATCAAGGTAAACTAATGTAGGGTGACCTTGCTGGGGGATTCCTCCTCACATGCTGGCAGGACAGGGCACTCATCCCAGTCCTGTCAGGGGCTCTGTTGGACTGGCACCAGGTATGAAGGCTGCTGGATAAAGCC
This sequence comes from Coenobita brevimanus, assembly GCF_032717465.1. Taxonomy (NCBI): domain Eukaryota; kingdom Metazoa; phylum Arthropoda; class Malacostraca; order Decapoda; family Coenobitidae; genus Coenobita; species Coenobita brevimanus. The sequence goes on along the minus strand of NC_136968.1, from coordinate 13,076,424 downwards.
TACGGGACTCCAGCAGTCAGATGTGGGCTGGGACCCCTTAACCCCTATCCTCCCTTAATAGACGTCGTGGTGATGCAGAGAACACAAGAACCCGAGTTTTGCATGTGGATGTAACCTATGGGGACTACTTGGGTGTGAGCTCTAAGTTGCTCTTCTACCACTAAGATCGCCGCTCTTCTGAACTGTCTGAGTGTATCCTTTCCCTTTTACTGTGGGCAGAGCTCCCACTCTCACGCCTTTCCTATCCAGCTTCCTATTACAAGAGTTAACCTAGATTCCCACCTTTATGTACAAAACCTTAGAAATGTCTCGAATAGTTTGTCTTTCCTCTTGCAGTTGATCTCCAGTCTTTTAAACACAATGACCGGTTTCCTCGTCGGTTAAGGAAGCTCCCTAACATCTTTTCCTAAGCGCTTCATTTACAGTATTATACCTTACTGTCATCTTCTGTGATATTTAAACTACTCTAATATCACCGTACCCTGCATAAACAACGTACAAATCGATATTAGCTTGCCGTGTCCAAAAATAAATCGGTAAGGGAGGGGTGTTAGGGAGTGTCCTTAACCATAGAGAATACCAGCCAATGTGTCAGACATCTCTAAACGGCAGGATCTTGGCTATGGATTCTTTCAGTTTGAATTTTTTGATAAGGACAAGATTAGCAGAGTCACCTCCTTTGTTTCTTGTTTATCAAAATGCACACACACACACACACACACACACACACACACACACACACACACACACCAAAACATCTGTTACCCCGACACAACACATTACAATAGCAAATACCATACTATCGTCGCTTTAGGGGTCTGATTAGTTGCTCTCCTTACCATTTCTTTTCTGCATCTGATATATACAGCATATTCTTTTGTCTTTTATGCATTCTATATCCATATAAGAGAATAATGACATGCATGAGAATAATAAATTTAAATGCAAAACTAATCGCTAAGGAAGAGGTGCTAGAAAGAATCCTGAGCTGATGAATAGGCGCCAAAACTCTCTCTCTCCCTTCCTCCCCCCCTCTCTCTCTCTCTCTCTCTCTCTCTCTTACCGCAATAATCCCTGGTGATGGAGCAGCTGGTGGTGGGAGGTGTGGTTGTGGGAGGGGTGGTAATAATCATGGTTTTGACGGACACAGTAGTGGTCGTGGTTGTGGTAGGCAGTGTGGTAGGTGGTGTGGGTGTGGGTGGTGGGGGTCTTGTGGTGGTAGTAGGGGGGCGAGGAGGTGATGGTGGTGGCCCTGAAAAATGAATAAATAGATAAATAAATAAATAAAGTCTTAAAATGAATACAAAAGAAAGGAAAGTAGAGAGAGTTTTATGTGAGGAGTACAAGACGTAAATGAGGAATACAAAGTAAGGAGTACAACAATGAAAAGAAAGCAGGAAGGATTTAAGAGGTAAGAATAAAACAGCTTAAGTGAGGAATACAAGATGTTTTAAGTGAGGAGTACAAAGAATTAAAAAAAGGGTATCGTAAGTGAAGAATACAAATGTCTTACGTGAGGAATACAACAGGTTATGTGAGAAAGACTGTTCTAAATATGGAGTACAAGAACGTCGCATACGAGGAGTACAAAGGATGTTAAAACAGGGCAAGTTTTAAGAGAGGAATTCAAGTTGTTAGCAAGGAGTACAAAGACGTCGTAAGGGGTACAGGAGATATGAAGGTAAGAATGCTGTAAATGAGGAATACAAAGACGTCGTAAATGGGGAATACAAAGTAAGGGAAAGCAGGAGGGGTTTAAGTAAGGAGTACAAGGCGTCGTAAGTGAGGAATACAAGATGTCTTAAATGAGGAGTACTGTACAAAGATATGAATCCAAGAAATCTGTGAGGAATTCAAAGACATCGTGAATGAGGAGTACAGATCTGAATAATGTGTACAAAACAAGTCAATTCAGAAAAATATTAAATGAAAAGGAAAATCTATCTATCTATCTATTGCCAGACACCTCAATCCCGTTTGGGGTGGCCACAAACAAATCGCCACCAAGTCGCCCTGTCCCCCGCCATTTCACTGCCCTGCTCCCAACTCACACACCCCTCTCTCATATACCTCTCCACCCCATCCCTCCATCTCATCCTCGGCCTCCCCCTCCCTCTTCCCCCCTCCACCTCACTCACATACACTCTCTTCGTCAGTCTTTCACCCTCCATCCTCTCCACATGGCCAAACCACCTCAGTGTGTTCCTCATAACGCTTCCTATCACATCCACATCCACACCACAACGCTACTTTATATCCTCATTCTTCAGCCTGTCTCTCCACGTGACTCCACAGGCTCCTCTTAAGTAACTCATTTCCACTGCTCTCACTCTTGACTTGTGTCCTTCCAACAATGTCCAAGCTTCACAGAGACCTAGTGTTTAGAGAGAGAGAGAGAGAGAGAGAGAGAGAGAGAGAGAGAGAGAGAGAGAGAGGAAGGAGGAAGGGGAAAAGGGAAGGAAATTACCAGTTCACTTCAATGATGTTTTTTATTTTTTTATTTCGTCTCCTAAGTCTCACTCCAGACGATTTTGTTCAGCTTTGGAGGATTTTGAACTAAAGGAGTTAATTATTTCCCTTATTAATTTCTGTCTTGAATATTGCAATTTGGAGTTATCTTGAATAGAAAAGACGTCCACAGGTTGAAAGGGTTAATGGTTAGAAAATCTGGATGTGAAGAGTAATAGTAGTACTGTAGTAGCAGTAGTGTAATAATAGTAGTAGTAGTAGCAGTAGTTGTGGTAGTAGTAGTAGAAGTAGTAGTAGTAGTAGTAGTAGTAGTAGCAGTAGTTGTGGTAGTAGTAGTAGAAGTAGTAGTAGTAGTAGTAGTAGCGCCAGGTTCATTTGTTACGTGACCCAGTTGATTACAGGTTGAAACTGCCTTTCACCGGCGGTCCATCCTCCTCACTGGGGGGGATAGGGAGGGAGAGGAGGGACGTTTGTATAAGCGGGCAGTGACCTTCCCCCCTCCCCCCGTTATATCTGTGCCACCACGGGAAGGCGTCCCTCTCCAGCACTGTGCAAAGAGGTAGACAGGTAAAGGAGGTTAAGGGAGGAGAAAAAAAAAAAAAAGGTGGGAACAACAAAACTTAGAGGTTGAGTACACCTCCATCACTTTAACTTGGCCTAAAATTCCCATCTCTCCACTTTGAATAATGTGGTCCCGAGAGATTAACACTAGAATATGGTGTTAGTTACAGAGAAAAGAAAAAAAAGGGAAAGGATGTAAAACTGTAGCTTCGTTATATTCTGTTACTGAGCTAGGGAGCAGAAGTTGAAAAAGGACGAAAAATATCTCGGCCAAGTTAAAGTGAACAAACTACAGTGTGTACTAAGAGAAAGGTAGTAAAAAGGGGTAAGATTCTGACAGCTGGAGGAGGAGAAGAGGTAATGGGGGTAAGGGAGGCGAAGAGGAGAGAATGATATTACATTTGGAGGTGGAGGCAGACGAGAGAGGGGAGGAGGGAGGCAAATCATTGGTAAGTGGAAGAGAGACTGGGCCGTAAGAAGACCTAAAAGAGGAAAGACGAAGGGGGAAATGAGATCAAACTTTAACCTTACGAGGAAGAGAAGAGGTAAGGGAAAGGGAAGGAGGAAAAAGAGGAAGGAGGAAAAGGGAGAAGAAATCATTCAAGAACTGGAGGAAGGGCTGGGCTGTGAGGAGACGTAGGAGAGGAAAGAAGAGGGAAAAAAATGAGATGAAAATTTAACCTTTCGAGGAAAAGATATGGTAAAAGATGGGGAAGGAGGAAAAAGGGGAAGGAATCATTTAAGAAAGGGAGGAAGAAGGATTGGGCTGTGAGAAGATGTAAGAGAGGAAAGAGGAGGAAAAATGAGAGGGAGAAAATAACAGTAAGAAGAAGAGAGGAGGGAATAGAAAGAATAAGAGGAGGGGATGTGTAATAACTGGAGGACTAGGCCATTGCGAGATGTAATAGATGAGAAAATAATAGACGAGGTAAGAATTGGACATGTAGACGGTGCAGTAGGCTACCGAAGTAGCAGCAGAGAGAGAGAGGAAAGGCGGAGGAGGAGGAGAAGTAGGAGAGGAGAGGAGGGAGGAAAGCGGAGGGAAGAAGTACATCATTATAACCATTCTATATCTCTCACGCCTCGCCCTCTGTCACTGATCAACCTGAAAAATAAAAACGATATTATTTACATTCTTTTTTACCCGACTGAAAGACAATAGAAATAAGCGACGTGGAAGAAAGGTGGATAAAAAAATAACTCAGGGGAAGGGATGGAATGAAATATGGAATAAATGTACTTTACTCCTTCACTACGGCGAGGTCAGCAGATCAAGATAAATAAACAGATCAAATAAATAAATTGTCTGGAGTGGCAAGAATTATATCCAGTTAAGTCTTCATCCTGCTCAAAAATAATCTAGGCGAAAGAGGCGATGAATATCCAGATCGCTGTCTATAAAATTATGCCCGAATGAAATGATTGATATCGTTTCCACCCCGAGAGAATATCGAAGACAGGATACACAAAAATAATGAAAAGTAACGAGTACGTAAATATCGCATTGCACTGAATACACAGGTGAACAGTTTCCCTGACTGATTTTGTTTTTTTATTTGCTAAAGACACAAACAACGCCCATTTAGGAAAGAGAGAACATGGAGAAAGGAGAGCTGGAATTGGGAGACATTTATTGAACGCTTCCACACTGGCAAACCACAACACCAGCAAGTCATGACTGTCTACAGATAAACGATAAAACACAGATAAAAAACATTTCCACATCCCATTTCCTCATGTCACACTTTCACACACCACACACTCTCTTCTACATCACTCCCCCACACACTACGCTCTCCATCGTACTCGCACACATCACACTCACAAACGTCATGCATAGGTACCTTCAAACACAACACTCTATATCACAACCTAACACACCACACTACACAACTCTACATCACAACCTTACATACTACACTCCACCACACTCTCAAACACCACACTACACGACACCTTCACACACAACACTGTATATCACAACCTCACACGCCACACTACGCCACACCCTCACACACCACACACCACACACACCCTCACACCACACCCTCGAACATTATACCTCCACATACAGCACCATCACACACCACAACCTCACACACCACACTCTCACACAGCAACCCGCAACCCTCAACACACCACATCCTCACACACCACACCCACACACATCACACCCTCATGCACCCCACACCCTCACACACCACACTCTTACACATTACACTCACACACCACAATTCCTATATCACACCCTCACACACCACAGCCACACACATCACACCCCCTCGCACCACACCCTCACACACCATATACCTACACATCACACCCTCACATACCACACCCTAACACATCCTACCCTCACACACCACACCCTCACACACACTACACTCTAACGCACCAAACCCTCACACAACACTCTAATACGCTGTACCCTCACACACTACACCTTCACACACCACACCTTCACACACCACACCCTCACACACCATAATCCCACACACCACACCTTCACACACCACACCCTCACACACTACACCATCACACACCACACCATCACACACCACACCATCACACACTACACCCTCACGCATCACAACCTCACAGACCACACCCTTACACCACACCATCACACACCACACCATCACACACCACACCCTCACAGACCACACCCTCACAGACCACACCCTCACACCACACCCTTACACACCACACCATCACATACCACACCATCACATACCACACTATCACACACCACACAATCACATGCCAAATCCCCACACACCACACGATCACACACAATACCCTCACACACCACACCCTTACACACAGCACCCTCAAACACCGCAACCTCATACACCACACCCTCACACATCACAACCTCACACACCACACCCTCACATACCACACCCTCACACATCATACCCTCACACACCACACACTCACATCATACCCTCAGACACCAAACCCTTACAAACCATACCCGCACATCACACCATCACATACCACACCTCCACACACCATACCGTAACACACCACTCACTTTTTTTTTTTTTTTTTTATAAATAACAGAACGGAGGAAGGAAAAACAAATGGGTAAAAAAAAAAAAATCCATACACCAGATTACTGGTGTCCTCTGTTCATAAAATATCTGTAACAGTTAGACTTGAACAGTTGTGGGTTGAAATTTGGAGGAAAACAATTCTGGGGAAGCGAGTTCCAGAGAGATGCAGTTCGGGGAATGAAAGAATTCTGATAGGCAGAAGTTCTGCAATATGGTTGAGTGACATTCCAGTCATGAGTGCTACCAGATGCCCGTGTAGCACGAGGGAAGGCATGGAGAGGTGGCACCATGGACGCAACTTCGTCTGAGCATTTGCCAAAAAAATATCTAAAATAATGCAAGGAAGGCAACATTCCTTCTTACTTGCAAGGGAGGTAGTTTATATGTAATGGCAGGGTTGTTAATGATTCTAACAACCTTATTCTGAATTTTGTCTAGTTGTCTTAATGCAACCTCTCCACAACCATTCCACAAGGGTGAGCAATATTCAAGCTGAGAGCGCACATGACTCTTATAAATTATAGCTAACTGCTCATCGGCGAAGAAGTTACGGACTCTGTACAATAATCCAAGTTTCTTTGAGGCGGTTTTAGCAAGTGATCTGACATGAGAGGTCCAGCTGAGGGCACTGTTAAGTGAGACACCAAGAATTTCAATACTTTTGGAGATGGGAATATTAGTAGCACTGAAGGTACTGTACGAAACTGGCAATATCTGTCTATTAGTAAACTGTATATATTTAGTTTTACTAGCATTAAAAGAGACAAGGTTGTTTTGTCCCCATTCACTGATTGTAGATAGATCTTGATTTATGGAGATGGCTGTAGGCTACTGAGTTGAGAGGTAGAGATATTAGACTTTGTAAATGGATGTCTGAGTGTGAATGAACTATGTAGTGTTGAGTCATCTGCATATGAGTAAATGGGATTGTGAGTGACAGATAAGAGATCATTAATATGAACCAGAAATAGGGTTGGCGCCAGAACTGATCCCTGCGACACGCCGGCGTTAATTGAGTGGAAATTCGAATATCAATCAATCAATCAATCATTTCCTGTGGCACCCTCGGGGATGCATAGGGCCTCGATGAACTCACACCACCACATCCTATCTTGTGCTAACTCCTCAAGATCTCCCCAACACTTATCTCCAGCTTCCCGTCTCATTGTCCTCACCCACGTCTCTTTTGGCCTTCCTCTACCTCTCCTACCAGGTGCCACCCACCCTGGTGTACCTCGTACTATTCCCTGTCTCCTATACACATGTCCTAGCCACTTCCATCGTGAGAATCTAACATATTCATCGATCGGCTGCACTCCCGTTATTTCTCTAATTCTACTATTTGGTATCCTTTCCCACCACTTAACTCCTAATATTCTTCTAAGTGCTTTATTTTCAAACACCAAGAATTTATTTTCCATAGTCACTGTGCTGTACCAAGACTCGTGTCCATAAATTAAGATACTCCTAACCATTACCTTATAAAGTTTGATTTTTGTATGCACAGAGAAATTGTTATTATTCCAAATATTTTTAAGCATTCCCATTGCCTGATTAGCCTTCTTTAACCTTTCCTCGAATTCAAAGTTCAAAGAACCATCCTTGGCTAAATAAGTACCTAAATATTTAAACCTATCAACTTGCTTTACAACCATACCTCCAATTACACATTCCTGCGCATTTTCCATATTCATATTGATTATTTCAGTTTTTCCACAATTAATAACCAAACCCACCTTGCGACCTTCACTCACCAAACAGTCCAACACTCTCTGCATCTCTTCTGGCCCATCACAAATCAAAACTATATCATCTGCATAATCTAAATCCAAAAGTTTCCTGTTCTCTCCCCAAAGTATACCTGCACCGGTTTCTGTTCCAACACGTTTCATAATGTAATCAATGACCAATATAAACAGCAAAGGCGATAGAACACCACCTTGAATTACTCCGGACTTGACTTCAAACGAATCACTCAGACAACCATCAACCATCACTTTACAAAATGTGTCCTCATGCATGTTCATAATGACCCTCACAAACTCCTCTGGTATTCCATAATGTCTCATGATCTTCCCCATAGACTCTCTCGAAACACTATCAAAAGCCTTTTCAAAATCAACAAAACAAAGACTTAACGGTACTCTCATTTCATTAACTTGCTGCATCAAATGCCTAACTATAAAGATCTGATCATTGCAACCACGTCCCTTTCTAAAACCAGCCTGTTCATCCCTCAGAATACCCTCAACCACCGGCTCCAACCTATTTAACAACACTCTACTGAAAACTTTCAAAGCTATCGGTGACAAAGAGATTCCTCCAATTACCACATTCACTCAGGTCTCCCTTCTTCGGAACTTTAACAATTACACCATTCTTCCAAACTGATGGTAGTAACCCCGTCACCCATATCTTATTGAATAGCTTGGTCAAGATCATTATTAATCTATCCCCCTCCACTTTAAACATTTCCGGAAATAAACCATCCTCCCCTGGTGCCTTATTATTCTTTAACTGTTTTACTGCTTTCTCCACTTCTGCAAGCCTCAACTCTCCTGTTTCTATATTTAAATCTTCCTGAGCAGACGGTATATCCTCTTCTGGTGGTATTGGTCTATTAAGAACTGTCTCAAAATGCTCTTTCCATCTATTTTTAATATCTCCATCTTTGGTCAATAAATTTCCTTCCCTGTCTCTAATTGGTATTTCCTTGCGTTTACCTGCATTACCACTCAGTTCTCTAATCGATTCATATGCTATTCTTTGACTCTGTCCATCATTTTTGTTTATTAGGATTTCAGTCTCTGCAACCTTTTCATCCACACATCTTCTTTTATCTCTCCTAGCTAACCTTCTTACTTCTGAATTCAAACTCCAGTACGCAGCTCTTGCTAATTCAATCTCTCGTACATCAACGCACTGCATCTCACTCCTCAATTTAGCCTCACCTCTCTTTTTTATCATATCCCACGTTTCCTCTGATATCCATTTCTTTCTCCTGAATCTATGTCTCCTTCCAATCGTACATTCAGCAGTCTCATGCAAAACTTTGTTCACATCCTCCCACATCTCATCTACACTTCTCTCCCCCTCTTCCAACGTTTCCAACACCAAAAACCTATTTCTGCATTCTAATCTGAATTCCTCCTTTTCTTCTCCTTCCCTTCTAAGCTTAACAATATCGTATCTACCAACACCAGATTTTTCCTTCTTCTGATTTTTAAGTTTAAAGCTTATTTTTGCAATGCTGAGTTGATGGTCACTACCAATATCCGCTCCCCGTTTAACATGAACATTTAGCAGAGAACTTCTATGCCTCCTACTGAGAGCGATGTGATCAATCTGATTTTTATATTTTCCACACGGCAACACCCAAGTTGTCTTGTGTATATTGCAATGCTGAAAGAGTGTGCCCCCGATGACTAAGTCATTTGCTAGACAGAAGCTTCCAAACCTCACTCCGTTTTCACTCATCCTACTACATCATCTAATTTTACTCTTATTTTCCTGTCACTAAGATAAGAAGAAATCAAAGGAACAAAAGACGTTAGTCCATAGCAAGGGAGTCTGGACAGCAGGGAACGGTGCCATACTCTGTCGAAAGCTTTAGAGATATCAAGAGCTACTGCATGAGTTTCTCCAAAAAGATCAATTGATTGATGGATGGTATGAGTTAAGAGATTGAGTATGTCAATGGTGGATCTTTCGTGGCGAAAACCGTATTGTCTATCACTAATTAAGTTGTTGGATTCAAGATGTTTAACAACTTACACAATACCTTCACACACCACACTCCCACACACCATACCCTCACACACCATACCCTTACCTACCAGACCCTCGCACACCACACCCTCACACACCACACCCTCACATACCACACACCCAGATACCATACCCTCACACACCACACCCTCACACACCACACTCTCACACAACACACCCTCACATACCGCATCCTCACACACCACAATCCCACACACCACACCTTCACACCCCACACCCCTACAAACCACACCCTCACACACTACACCCTCACACACTGCACCCTCACGCATCATACCCTCACACACCACCCTTACACACTGCACTTTCACACACCACACCGTTACACACCATACCCCCACACACCACAATCCCACACACCACACCTTCACACACCACACCCCCACACATCATCCCAACTCACCACACCATCACACACTACACCCTCACACACCACACCCTTACACACCACAGCAGCACACACCACACCCTTACACACCACAGCAGCACACACCACACCCACACACACCACACCCTCACACACCACACCCTCACACATCACAGCCTGACACCACACCCTCGCACACCACACCCTCACACATCACAACCTGACACCACACCCTCGCACACCACACCCTCACACACCACACCCCCGCATACCGCATCCCCACACACCACACCCCCACATACCAAATGCCCGCACACCACACCCTTACACCACACTCTCAAACACCACACCCCCACACTCTACACCACAGCTTGTTACATAGACCCATACTGTCGCTGGCGGTGCAAGCTTGATAAAACCTCTTTCTTAGCAATGTATTTAGCATTTCGCACCTTGATGCTCTACTTTCCGATGCTCTAATCTTTTGAATATCGACATAGCTTGCATCAGTACCACACAAGGGAATGATACGGTGAAACATGGAAATAACGTTTAATATTCTTTTATAATGTCATTTATATCTTTTTTCTATCGATTTAGCTTAAATTAGCAACACAAGAGAGGATGACAAGGTGATCATTGGTCAGTAAGTCGCTGAGGAAGAGGCATTACGAAACTGCAACCCCAAAATTGCTCTGTACACACGGAATTATCAAGCTACTTACTTTCGATACGATCACATCTTTTTCTTTTTTTCTTTTTTATTTGTTAATATTAAACACTTTTCTCAGTATAGGAGAATGCTCTAATAGCGAAGGTATTAGTGATGAGTGTAAATAATTATTCCAGTTTAGAACTTCTCTCCTACACAAGAATGCGATAAATACGACGTCAGAGTACTGAAAAGATTTAACCAACTATCTTGAATTCAGTTTCCTATTTGTTCATTCGGCTTACGAAAGGGCAAACTTCGCACACCCTCTGCCTTGGGTTCTTTTATATCACACAGGAAAAGCTGAAAACAGTGCACCCCAAGAACACTAACTCAACAACAAAAAACAATATACCCCTTTCACCTTAACCTGGCCCAGATTTTCGTCCTTTTATTGTTTATTTTAAGTAACTCAGTGGCAGAGAAAGACAATGCTACGGTTCTACATGCTTTCCTTTGCACGTTTTTGTGACTATATTCATATTCTGTTGTTAATCTGTATCTACAGTTCAGCAATCAAGGTAGAGTTGTCAATTGAAGGCCAAGTTAGAGTAAAAATAGTATAGTCCAACCACCAAGCAACGGAAAACACAACAATGATGGACGGATGCTTGGGTGCCGCATTCTTAGTGGCCCTGAAGATTAAGTAGCACCTCTTCTTTAGCGATTCATTCTACACTGTACACCTTAATTTCATCTTGTATGCTACTGACGCACATGGTGATATAAAAACAATATAAATAACATTCAAGCAATTGTTAAGGTGAAATTAAGCAAACTAAGTCACTGCGGAAGAGGTGCAACGATTCCTTCGTTGTCATTTAGAATACGACTTAAATCAAGCTCGTGTTTGCGTTGGTCCCTCGCTTTCCAACGCTGGGTGACGGCGATGCTGGGAGTCTGTGTGCTGTTCCTTCTGTCTGCTCTCACCCACAACCTGACCCTCAGAAAGAAAGACTGTGGTCTGTGCTCCCTTTTATTCCGAGCACGAAGGGGGGTGATAATGGGGGGACAGGGCTTGAAAAACACTGTGAGTGAAAGGGGGAGGGGGAAGTGGAATGGGTGAGGGAGAGGGGGAGGGGATAGGTGAGGGAAAGGGGGAGGGAAAGCCGGGTGGGTAAGGGAAGAAGAGGAGGGGGAGTGGATTGGGTGAGGGAATGGGAAGGGTGTGTGGAATACTTAAAAAGAAAGGGGCAGTGGTTATGGGATAGGTGAGGGAAATGGGAAGGGGGAATGGGATGGATAAAGGAAAAGGCGGAGGGGGTGGGATGGGTGAGGGGAAGTAGAAAGCAGAGGAGATTGATGGGTCAGCAAAAAATTAGAGAGGATAATGGGATGAGTGAAAAAAAGGGCCAAGAGGGAGTGGGATGGGTAATGAAAAAGGGTAGGAGATGCTGGGATGGGAGAGGGGAAAGTGGGTGGGGGAATGGGGTTATGGGAAAGAAAGGGGATGGGAACTGGTGTTTGTGAGCGTGCTGGAGAGAGGATAGAAAAGGGAAGGGGGTTTGACATGGAGAGAGTAATGATTGCGTGGGGCCATAGATTCTGAGGTAGGGTGGGGGACAGTGGGTTGACTGTCGGTAGAGCCTTTGTTTTGTTCCTCACACACACACACACATACACACACACACACACACACACACACACACACACACACACACACACACACACACACAAAGCCTGTCTCACACAAAGATGGCGACTCTCTGTGCTTTCTTTGATGCTCACCGCACAAATGGGGTTCGCGTAAAAAAGGAACCCGAGATACGAAGTTACTATGCGTGTCAGTTAAGAGGGGAGGGAATGGGTGAGAAGGAGGGGTAGGGGAAAAATGGTTGATTGTACGGGCCGTGGGTGTGGGGAAGGGGATGGGGGAGAAAGGGGAAGATGTGGAGAGGGTTGGGTAGGTATAGGATGAGAAATGTGGCAGAATGTGGGTTGAGAGTCAGTCAAAATGGGGATGTGCACTAGTTGAGAAGAAGGGGAAGGGGATGACTGGTAAAAAAGGGGGTTTGGATGCTTAGGGAGGGGATAAGGGAAGCAGGGGAAGGTTTGGGAAGCTGAGGAACACAGGGGTAAGTGGGTTAATGGTAGGATATTGAAGCGGGTATAAGGGACGATTGGTAGCACAAACGTAGAAGTGATGGGTGTAGATTAATTATTCACGTGAGGGGAGTGGGTGGGTGAAGGCTGGGAGGGGGTGAAAAGAGGTGAGAGAGGGCAGGGGAGGGATGGAGGAAAGTTAAGGAGGGAGGAGAGGTAGCGGGGGCTAGTGAAACTATGGAGAAAGAATGAGGAGGAAAGAGAAGCAGTGGAGGGGAAAGGTAGGAAGGTTTGGGATGGATCACAAGTGAGGGATGGATAGAAAATTGAGACATAGAGTGAATGATATTAGGAGCTAGGAAGGAGAAATGAGAAGGAGGAAATAATGGGTGGAAGAAGAGGTGGGGAGGGAGAAGAAGTAGAGGAAACGAGTGTCCGAGGGAAGATGGGGAGGGACATGATGAGGGAAATAATTTGAATGGGGAAACACGAGAGATGGATAGAAGGAAATGGGCTGGTGTATATATATATATATATATATATATATATATATATATATATATATATATATATATATATATATATATATGGATGGATACTGAGAGAGAGAGAGAGAGAGAGAGAGAGAGAGAGAGAGAGAGAGAGGAGCAGATGATAGTGGGATATGAGTGTGTTTTGGATGGGATGTGTGAGTGCAATGACCACATAAACACCAGGTGCACCATTTCCACCACTGCTTTATAAACTCTTGTATATTCCACGTAGATATGTTTTATACTGTTTTCCTTCACATCCATTCCTTTAGATGCTGTAGCCGAGCGATGCAAAAAAGTGGGAGACGAAAGAAACTCACCTGCATACATCTATTCTAAGCAGGGTGGAGCCAAAAACTTTTCGTCCCATCAACTCGCCTACTCTCACTGACTCCCTTCAACCTTTCTCTTTACGTCGCTGTGTCGCATCTTTATCGGTTTTCTGTCGATACTTTAGTGGTCACTACTCTTCTGAAGGTTCTGCTTGCACCCCTCCC